>NW_024881989.1:0-478941 GCF_019059575.1 Amphibalanus amphitrite
CAGAGAGAGCAATCAATCCTCTGCCGACAGATGGGGTCGTGCCGTCCCATTCGATACGAGGCGGATGGAGCTGTGCTGTCCCTCAGATATAGGAGGCGAAAGGGGCCACTCCGGAGGACCGTTCGTCCGATACGGAACACGCCACGAGGCCATCACCTCTGACCCGCTGACCCACCGGGGGTCGCCGCCCTGATACCCTGGAAGTACTCTGTCCTACTGCCGACCTACCGGGGGTCTGTGGGGTCTGAGGCTGGTGGGGTGCAGTATGGGGGTCTATGGGAGGGGGAGGGGCGGTGTAAGAATTTGGTAGAGGGAGGGGGTGGCTGGCAGGTGCGGTGAAGGAGTCTGTGGGGGCCTCTGGGACTGGTGGGTGCGGTGCGGGCCCTCGGTCACACCTATCTTTCCAAGACGGTGGCCCGTTTCCACCGCGATCTCGCTGCGCTGATAACAGGAACGCCAGCCGCCCATCAGCCACGGGTCGAGTTACGCCGAGCGGCGGGGCGGGGTGTCAGCCGTAAGCCGTCAGTCGCCCTGCGCGTCCCCGCAGCGTCGGCCGGCCCTCTCCCAGCTGGAGCGAACTGGAGCCCGCAGCAGCAGCGCGCCGCTACCGGGAGCGACTCTGAGACCGAGGGGCCCGCAGCAGCAGCGCGCCGCTCCCGGGAGCGACTCTGAGAGCGGGGAGCCCGCAGCAGCAGCGCGCCGCTCCCAGCGCCGGCGGCTGGGACTCCGGGGGTGCCGAGTGAACTGCACTGGACTCCGAGCGTGCCGAGTGAACTGCGCTGAGCTGCGCGGTGCCATGGCTCTGTCGGCCCGACTCAGACTGCTGGTGGCCGCTCTGCTGCTGCTCCTGTCCGTCCCGGGCGGCCGCGCAGCCGTGCTGCCCTTCATCGGCTACTACGACGTGTTCCCAGAGCCGTACGAGGTGCTGCAGACCTTCCGACCGGTGAGTCGGGGAGGTGCGCGGGCCCGGTCACAGCACTGTAGTCAGGTGACGGCGTTGCCGATCGGGAGGGGAGGGGGGATCCCCTGTGACCGGTCACCGTCGGTTGAGGGGCGGGTGCGGCTGCCGTGGCCATGGCCCGTCACCTCTAGTCTCAGATCAAGCGCTTCCGCTGATTTTTCTTGTCCTTGTGCCTAATGAAGCCTTGCGATGTATTTTTTTTTTGCTTTACACATACAAAAAAACATCGAGTGGCACCGGCCGAAACAAATTTCATATTTTCCGCGGCGCCCGGCGCTGCATCTCCATATCAAATAGGTACCATGCGCGCATTGACGCTACCACCATCAACAAGACGAATCGTCGGCGTGTTGCGACCAACGCTGCTCGGCGGCTGAAATTCGATCGTGGTAGGTATCTTGTTTATATATATCCAGAACGATATTGACGGTTATCTCTATACATGGTCGAGTGGTTCACCGACTCTAATTGAATGTGTTCGTCATCTTATTGAGAGCATCTGGAATGTGTTCATCATATCAGTGCGGATCGATTGATACGCACCATTGTTAACTATACCTACACCTGCAGAGCCTACATCGTACCTATAGGTACTACATCAACACCGTGCGTATAGGTAAAATTTAATGCGTCGAAGTTGAGAGGTAGGTTCGGAATGCATCGTTGGCCTTCTATGCAAAGCGAGTTGAGTCGACTCCCTTGCACACACCTTTTAGTGATCTGTCTTCCTTGGTCCCGATCTGCAGAGCTCTATAGTAAGCTCACTGAAGGGCTAAATTTGATACGGCCCAGTCGCTGCTGAGGTGGCGAAATACCTACTGCTTCCAACATTGTGATTTGGCCCGCCAACCTGTTATGATAGCCAAGGAAGAGTTGCACTGAGGGCTGTTTGCAACATTGCCTAATGGCTTGAGGTCCACTGGCTTTGCTGGACGACTTCTGGATAATCGACCACTTCTACTGGTACAAACATACCTATTGGATGGAAGGTGACAGACACAGACTGGTTATTGATTCACCTTTTTGGATCGATTAAATCATTGATTCATTTGATTTTTTTTTCGATTTAATCACCGTTCAATTCCTTCAAAAAAAAAGGTGAATCAATTCCTTTTGATTCAGAGACTAAGAAAATAAAAAAGGGATGATTCACGTTTGATTCAGCCAAAAACTTAATGAACGATTCTTTTTTTTTAATACATGTGAGATGGTTCTTTTTGCCATGATGAATAGATATAAATATGTGAAAATGATCAATAACATGGCAGAAATGTAAAACTTTTATTGTAAAATAGGCCAAATATGAGAATGAGCTTTCGCTTTACAGCATCATCAGATTCATTGTTTTATGACATTTAAAAAATTCTAGCTACACACAAAGTTTCAAACAAAACTCGAAACAAACAAAACTGATCTCCTCGGCCCTTACCAGACCACCCTGCCCATCCGGCAACAAAAAGTGCCATACTTGTGAAAATGGACTACCGGGGAAGTGCACCACAAAAAGCGTAGTGTACAGGATAGTCTGTAAGCTGTGCGAAACTACCCAACACGACGAAACTTATATAGGAGAATGCACCAGACCAGTCCGGTACCGATTTAACCCTCGCCCATGTAGGGGGGGGGGGGTTGGTGCAACCCCCCCCCTGAGGTTTTTCAGAAATAGTGCAAAAACGGCGGCGCGCAGCGCCGCCAAATTTTGGGTACCTTATGGGGCAAACCTTGCGCATCTTTTGATAAAAAAAAATTTGACCGGGTCATGTCAGGTCACGGAGTTATGACGTCACAAAGGGAACAGCCTCCGGCCGGATTTTCACAAACTGAGTGCCAACGCCCGAGGTTTCCTGCCGGTGGTACGGACATCGGTTGATGGATCGTGATGAAACTTCCCATGCATGTTGGGGCAAGTATTGGCTATCACATGGTATAAGAAACTTGACCGGGTCAGGTCAGGTCACGGAGCTATGACGTCACAAGAGGAACAGCGTCCGGTACTATTTTTGAAAAGCGCCCGAACCACTATTTTGCTAATTCTTGTCACCTCAATGGGAATATGCAGCAATATTAGCTTCTATAGGGAGCAAATGGACATCCCAAATCCAAAAATACAATCAGATTTCAAAAATTTTAATTTTGATTTTTCGAATTTCTGCCGCCGACTGTGACCTTGCCGACTTCCGGCGCTCCCAACGCGCCATTTTTAGAGCTAGGGAAACGAAATACATACCAAACGATAGATAATTGATCAAGGAACACGATAGTGAAGGTTTCAAGTCGATATCTCCCACCGTTTTGCCGCAATCGCCGCGGAAAATTTGAAAAAGTCTATTTTTCCGAAAATTTGACCTTTGACCGGTCAAAAGTAGGTCAAATGTTGACCTAGGACCAAAAAATATACCACCAATCGCGAGATCTCGACGAGAGCAATCCGTTGGTCTTTTCAGCGAAGCTCTACGACGCTCCGTTTTCAAACGCCAAGGGGGGGGGGTCGCACCAACCCCCCCCCCCCCCCTGCATGGGCGAAGGTGGCAGATCGCCGTTTACGGGCGAGGGTTAACGAGCACCTGAGCGATGCACGTTTGCGTAAACTAGACACACCATTAGGGGACCACACGCTACATGCTCACTCTCAGCTTCCCAACGAGGATCTCAACAATGCGTTTAGAATTGAGATACTGGATAGAGGTAAGGACTGTGCTGACATCAAAATTAAAGAATCACTTCACATACGCAATCTTAAACCTAGTTTGAACACCATGCAAAGCTCTTGGCCACTGACTAGATAGTTCATTTCATTCGCCACGCCCCGCACAACACACAAACATCAGGACCACACTCTTCATCACCCTCTACCCTTACAAGTCACAACCCTCTCCTTTACACACACACCCGCACACACACACACACTTAACACACTCAAAGGTACTCAATTGTAATGCTAAGCACATTCTTTCGGACGCATGAGGGTACCTAGGCTGGAGTCTCGTATTTGTTGCTGGCTAGCCCTGTGATAGCCTTGTCGGCCCAGCACTCTTCTACCTATCAGATATCTAGATGTGAACGATATCTTTCGTGCCTCTCGATTCTTTAACCTATTTGTTTGCCTTTGTACACTTCTACATATGTGCTAGATTCATGTTCGAAATTGTCCGTGTCAAGAATGTATGTATCTGCATTGCGATATTCCCACCTAACATTGAGCGCGTGATAGACTTTGTGTGTAGCTAGAATTTTTAAATGTCATAAAACAATGAATCTGATGATGCTGTAAAGCGAAAGCTCATTCTCATATTTGGCCTATTTTACAATAAAAGTTTTACATTTCTGCCATGTTATTGATCATTTTCACATATTTATATCTTTTTTTTGCTGCAATTAGGTAAAACATTCCTGATTCAGGGATGTGCCTATCGTTATGTTTTTTTTTTTTTTGTCATGCAACTATATCACGTGGCATTATTGTTGATAATGAACTATGTTCACTTCAAATTTTTTTTTAGTTCACGAATCATTAACTTTTTTATTCAATCAACCCTGAATCCTGATTCCCGATGCGTTCTATTCAATCATGGTTTGTGAATCGAAGTATCCTGGCCGTGAATCAAACCTTTTTGATTCAGCAAATTTTGTTGGATTCAATCCAATCGATTCAATCACAGGTGAATCGAACACCTCTGGTCTGGACAGACAAAACAGTAAGCTTTTTCAGTTGATTGGTAGGTAGGTAGGTACTTAAGCTGAATGATGCGGGGCTGCCCGGCTGCGTGATGTAGGTAGGTACCTATGTCGCTTTGCTCCAGCCAACATCACTTGTCTGAAATAAACCCTTACGTAATTTATTATATACATTGCGTCAACTTACATTTAATAATTCATATTTCACGATGTGTAGAACAATTGCACGATCATGGGCGGATCTAGGGGAACTTTTTGGGGGGGGTCACAAGTCGGCCGACATGCCGGGTCTGATAGATGAATTCTGACGACCGGGGGGGGGGGGGGGTAGGGAGCGAGTATCTCGAGATCAAATGACATTTGATCTTCGTCGTTTCTAAGATGAAGTTTTATCATCGTAAGTCACTCGACTCAGTAGTTTTAGTTAGTGAAACCCACCTATACAGGGGCGTCGCCACGGGAATTTTGTACTGGGGGGGGGGGGGGCGGATTAACCGACTTAAAAACCCAGAAGTAGACATAGTTACCTCACTTTTAGCCTAATGCATTAGGCAAAAAAAAACATTTGTCAAAACACAGCTCTAAAACACAAATATTACAACCCTTTTAGCATGCTAGTACAAGCCGGAGTTCCTTCACAGTACACATATGAATTCCGACTCAATTTGACACGGTTGGTTTACATTCACGATCTCTCTTATTGATTGGTGTATGAATCGGCGGCGCGAAGCGCGGAGAAAATTTGCAAAAGCATTTGTCAAAACACAGCTCCAAAACACAAATTTTACCACCCTTTTAGCATGGCAGTACAAGCCGGAGTTCCTTCACAGTACACATATAAATTCTGATTGAATTTGACACGGTTGGTTGGTGTAATTACAGGGTGTCCCAAAAATAATGTCACACCTGTCCAGCGTCAATTGCATGAAAATAACAAACATGAGAGGTGCGCTTTTCTTACATATGTATCCCACCTTCTCCCTGATACGGGCAAGGATATGTTCCGGAACATCAGACATCAACATGTCCAGCTTCTGTGGACTGATCTTGGACCAGACAGATCGAACGTTCCTGGTCAGCGTGCCTTCAGATTATTCTGGTGCCATTTTGATCACCTCTTACCGGGCGATCGCCCTAAGATTTTCTATCGGCGACAGGTCGGGACTATTTCCCGGTCATTTGTCCTTCTCCCAGAATGCTGGGAAGTTCGATCTGCACCAGTCCTGCGTCGTTCTAGCTCGATGAGCCGGGACCCCGACCTGTTGAAAGATGGCCCTGGACATGTTCAGCAGAGGTTTTCGGCTGGAAACGTGACTTGGTGGGCTTCAGCTTTAGAAGCAGCCTCCAGTACCGATGAATTGTCAACTTGGAGACTGGATGACTGTTAGCAATCAGCCCCCTTGCCAGATTCCTTGTGGATAAGCCCGTATTTAGCTCCGCAGTTCGCGATGTCGAGCTGCACTACCCGGCTGGCGGAAGTCTTCCTGCCGCGACCTAGCTTGTTCCCAGACGTCTATCCGCTTCTGTCGCAAGACAACCAGCGCCAAATCGTGCGGCAACTCGTGCCCAGTGCCTCGGCTACCAGGCCGTGGGTCATTCCGCCGCCAACCATGTCGACTGCCCCGCTGCGGGACGATTTGCTCTGCAGTTTTGCCATCCTGGACACATGGTCCGCGCGCGCTGGGTACTGCCCCGAAAATGACCTCCGTCCACCCCTTGACCGGTCAGGGTCACAAAAATTTGAAGGTCACGTGACTAGAATGTAGCCAATATGGTCTGGGAGCCAGTAACGGCGAAATTATATTGATATTGCGCCGTAGAAGGCAAAATAAAGGTTGTGAGAGGGTGTGACATTAATTTTGGGACACCCTGTACAGTCACGATTTCGTATTGACCTGTACGTACATGAATCGGCGGCGCGAAGCGCCGCGAAAAATTTGCAAAAACATTTGTCAGAACACAGGGTGGTCTCCTCTCTAGAAAGGACCACCTCTCTACTGCGGGCCTCCTCTTTTCACAGGGCCTCTCAACTACAGAAGGCCTCCTCTCTACAGAGGGCTTCCTCTCTACTGAGGGTCTCTCCCTTTCAGAGTGGTGTGTGGCCGAAATCCGTTGAGTTTTTAATTTTGGGTATAGGTAGGGGCACCAGGAATTAAATTCATGACCATCCCCTTGGAGTTTTCCTGGATCATCCCCTGGTGCTCGCACGGTTGAGACAAAAACGAGTAAGATTCTGGCCTTCAATACGCCTTTTCACGCAACACGATCCAGAAAAACAAAGGTATTAGCTCATAAGTGTTTGACAGGTGATTTCAGGGGCGTAACTTTGTATACTTTTGAGGGTGCAGTTGCACCCTCAAAGTTAAATTATGCACCCTCAATGTTTATGTTGCACCCCCAATGTGTCATCCCTTTATTGGCACTAAGAATTATAAAATACGCAAAATTCTTTGTTTCAAATACAGAGCAAGAATATTCAATGTAAAATGGTGAAATAAAACAAGTGCACTCATGATATTTTGTCAGTAGTTATGCACGACTGGAAAGACTGGATCCGCGCGAATAATGTGAGCTGACATACGCCGAATTTCGATTCTGGCCAAACATGGTCTCGAGTAATAGATAACAGGTTAAAGGTCATTTAGGTAGGGTCATACCTATGATTTTTAAGGGTGTGTGTAAAATTTAGTAACTCGAGGATACTAAAAGTTTCGTCGCGATCAGCCGCTTTTTGCGCTAGTTATTCGCGAAAAACTGAGTAGGGTCGATCCGACCCCCCCCCCCCCTCCCTACAAGGGCGAGGGTTAAAGTTTCGAAAGAACCTACCCTACTCGTCGAGCACTGTCCATCTTCGCTCGCTCGTTATGTATGTACATATGTAAATTTGTACATGCTCCTTAGGAGGCCCCTGCGAACTGGAGGCCCCGCCACTTGGAGGCCCCTTCCCTAGTTTGCACCCCCAATGTCGTTTCCAAAGTTACACCCATGGGTGATTTTGAGCATGCAAGACGGCGTCTATAACGCATTTAGGTCTTCGGCTTTTGGGGGGGGGTCAAATGACCCTCTCAGACCTTTTGGGGGGGGTCATGACCCCGTGGACCCCCCCCAGGATCCGCCACTGTGCACGATCCATGGTTAATTCACCAGTAGGTATGTACTGCCATCACAGATGGCTCAGCGACCAGCTCCCAGCCATCACAGATGGCGACACCAGCACCCGAATAGATGTCGCCCCGGTCGCGCCGCTGGCCGGCCGCAGCGCTCGCTGTCGGCGGGGCTCGCTCGGCTGTCCCTCCGCTCCGCTCCGACAGCCGGCCGGCCTCACTCATCAGACGGTCCATCGACACACGAGGGGCCCTATGTACATACAAGGACACACCTCGCTGCTCACTGGTTTGACCCTTCTGTCCGCGGGTCCCCAACAGACTACAGACTCTCCAGTCTGTCCGCGGGTCCCCATCAGACTCTCCAGTCTGTCCGTGGTCTGCTCACAGACTGTCCAGTCTGTCCGCGGGCTGCTCACAGACTGTACAGTCTGTCCGTGATCTGCTCACAGACTGTCCAGTCTGTCCGCGGGCTGCTCACAGACTGTCCAGTCTGTCCGCGGTCCGCTCAGAGACTGCACGGCTTTGTTGCCTCGGGAGCCAGCCAGATGTCGGAGGTGCAGTCTCCGCCCGGGTACCTGCCGCCACATATCAGTCACATATCAGTCATGCATCAATCACATCAGTCACAAATCAGTCACACATCAGTGGTACCTACTGCCTGCGGTCACACATCAGTCACGCATCAGTCACATCAGTTACATCAGTCACACACCAGTCACACATCAGTCACACATCACCGGGTAAATTCAGCCACACATCAGTCACATCACATCAGTCACATTAGCGGTTACCTGCAGTCACACATCAGTCATACATCAGTGGGTACCTGCGGTCTCACCTCAATCATATCAAATCACACCTGTCACACATCTCGTGGGCCAGTGATTTTGCTGATTGCTGACCTCATCTCGTGGGCCAGTGATCAGAAGGTAGGTACTGACCTTATTTCGTGGGCCAGTGATCAGTACTGACCTCATCTCGTTGGTCAGTGATCAGTAATGACCATCTCGTGGGCCAGTGATCAGAAGGTAGGTACCGACCTCATCTCGTGGGCCAGTGATCAGAAGGTACTGACCTCATCTCGTGGAGCAATGGTCAGAAGGTACTGACCTCATCTCGTGGGCCAGTGGTCAGAAGGTGGGTACTGGCCTCAACTCGTGGGCCAGTGATCAGAAGGTGGGTACTGGCCTCAACTCGTGGGCCAGTGATCAGAAGGTAGGTACCGACCTCATCTCGTGGGTCACTGATCAGAAGGTACTGACCTCCTCTCGTGAGGCAGTACTGACCTCATCTCGTGGGCCAGTGATCAGAAGGTACTGACCTCATCTCGTGGGCCAGTGATCAGTACTGACCTCATCTCGTGGGCCAGCACGGGGCCGTCCGGCTCGTCGTGAAAGTCCACCAGGAAGTCCTTGTTGAGGCTCAGTCCGCCGCGCTCCGTGTCAACGTCAATCTGCAGCATCATGGTGCCGCGCCTGTTGTCCACAGAGCACGCATCAGCAGTCAGCACACAGCAGCACACAGCAGCACACATCAGCACACAATAGCACACAACAGCAAATATCAGCAACATTAGCACACAACAGCACACATGCTACCGCGCCTGTCCGGGGAGCACTTTTCAGAGAACGCCTCACCATCAGCGGGTAAAATTGTCTGATCTGGGGACACTTACTTCACCATCTGTGGGTAGAATTGTTTGTCCCGGGAAGGGGGTACACTTACTTTACCATCTGTGGGTAGAATTGTTTGTCCCGGGGAGGGGGTACACTTACTTCACCATCTGGGGGTAGAATTGTTTGTCCCGGGGAGGGGGTTCCCTTACTTCACCATCTGCGGGTAGAACTGTTTGTCCCAGGGTGGACACTTCCTTCACCATCTGCGGGTACAACTGTTTGTTCCAGGGGGTACCTACACTTACTTCACTATCTGCGGGTACAACGGTTTGTCCCAGGGGGTACCTACACTTACTTAACCATCTGCGGGTAGAATTATTTGTCCCGAGGGACACTTACTTCATCATCTGCGGGTAGAACTGTTTGTACCGGGGGCTCCCTTACTTCACCATCTGCGGGTAGAACTGTTTGTCCCGGGGTGGACACTTACTTCACCATCTGCGGGTAGAACTGTTTGTCCCAGGGCGAGTAGAGCGAGTCGGTGACGTAGAGCCGACGGCCGTCCAGGCTGAGCTGCAGCATCTGCGGCGCGCCCTCGATCCGGCGGCCCTTGATATAGACGGGCTCCGGCTGCGCCTGCGGGAGGACACACCGGCCGTCAGCGTACTCACACCAGAGACACACCGACCCGTCAGCGTACTCACACCAGAGACACACCGGCCCGTCAGCGTACTCACACCAGAGACACACCGGCCCGTCAGCGTACTCACACCGGCCCGTCAGCGTACTCACACCAGAGACACAACGGCCCGTCAGCGTACACCAGAGGCACACCGGCCCGTCAGCGTACTCACACCAGAGACACACCGGCCCGTCAGCGTACTCACACCAGAGACACACCGGCCCGTCAGCGTACTCACACCAGAGACACACCGGCCCGTCAGCGTACTCACACCAGAGACACACCGGCCCGTCAGCGTACTCACGCCAGAGACACACCGGCCCGTCAGCGCACTCACACCGGCCCGTCAGCGTACTCACACCAGAGACACACCGGCCCGTCAGCGTACACCAGAGGCACACCGGCCCGTCAGCGTACTCACACCAGAGACACACCGGCCCGTCAGCGTACTCACACCAGAGATACACCGACCCGTCAGCGTACTCACACCAGAGACACACCGGCCCGTCAGTGTACTCACACCAGAGACACACCGGCCCGTCAGCGTACTCACACCAGAGACACACCGGCCCGTCAGCGTACTCACACCAGAGACACACCGGCCCGTCAGCGTACTCACGCCAGAGACACACCAGCCCGTCAGCGTACTCACACCAGAGACACACCGGCCCGTCAGCGTACTCACACCAGAGACACACCGGCCGTCAGCGTACTCACACCGGCCCGTCAGCGTACTCACAACAGAGACACGCCGGCCCGTCAGCGTACTCACACCGGCCCGTCAGCGTACTCACACCAGAGACACACCGGCCGTCAGCGTACTCACACCAGAGACACACCGGCCGTCAGCGTACTCACACCAGAGACACACCGGCCGTCAGCGTACTCACACCAGAGACACACCGGCCGTCAGCGTACTCACACCAGAGACACACCGGCCCGTCAGCGTACTCACACCGGCCCGTCAGCGTACTCACACCAGAGACACACCGGCCGTCAGCGTACTCACACCAGAGACACACCGGCCGTCAGCGTACTCACACCAGAGACACACCGGCCGTCAGCGTACTCACACCAGAGACACACCGGCCCGTCAGCGTACTCACACCGGCCCGTCAGCGTACTCACACCGGCACGTCAGCGTACTCACATCGGCCCGTCAGCGTACTCACACCAGAGACACACCGGCCGTCAGCGTACTCACAACAGAGACACGCCGGCCCGTCAGCGTACTCACACGACACACACCGGCCCGTCAGCGTACTCACACCAGAGACACACCGGCCCGTCAGCGTACACCAGAGACCGAGCGGGCATCGCGCCTCAGTCGGGCATCCAACAGAGTAGGCTTACGTGGACCGCATGACTCACAGAGCATGGAACAGGCGCGCAGTTTACGTCGGAGGATAACCAGCACGTTTGCCATATAGCTGCTCTGGCAAACAAAAAGGCGTGACAGCTTGGATAAGCTCTGGGCTCTCGTGGCCTCAACTTGACCTCATCATGACCTCACCGTGACCTCGTTATGACCTCGCCGTGACCCCGCTGTGACCTCACCATGAGCTCTGTGTCGCGGGTGACCTCACCGTGAGCTCGGTGTCTCGGGTGGCCTCACCGTGAGCTCGGTGTCGCGGGTGACCTCACCGTGAGCTCGGTATCTCGGGTGACGGTGACCGGGCCGCCCCGGACGATGCTGCCGCCCAGGAACACCTGGCCCACCAGGCGCGGCCGGCGCGGGTCGCTGACGTCGTACTGCCGCACGTCGCCGTGCGCCCAGTTGGAGAAGTACAGGTACCGGTCGTCCAGCGACAGCAGGATGTCCGTCATCACACCTGCGGCGGCCGGCCGTCAGAGCGGTCAGCGGTCAGTCACCAGAGGTCAGAGAGGTCAGAGTGGTCAGTGATCAGCGGTCAGATGAGTCACCGGTTATCAGTCAGCGGTCAGTGGTCAGCCGTCAGCGGTCAGTGCAGCGGTCAGACGGTCAGTGGCAAGACGGTCATTGGTCAGTGGCAAGACGGTCATTGGTCAGTGGTCAGCGATCAGATGGGTCAGCACTCATCAGTCAGTGGTCAGCGGTCTGAGCGGTCAGTGGTTAGTGTCACAGGTCAGCGGTCAGCGGTGATCGGTCAGCGGTCAGCGGTGAGCGGTCAGCGGTCAGACGATCAGCGTTCAGATGGTCAGTGGTCAGTGATCAGCGGTCAGAGGTCAGCCGTCAGAGTTCAAACGGTCAGCGGTCAGACGGTCAGTGGTCAGACGGTCAGTGGTCAGCCATCAGAGGTCAAACGGTCAGTGATCAGCGGTCTGAGCGGTCAGCGGTCAGTGTCACAGGTGAGCGGTCAGGCGGGCCGCTCGGACTCACTCACCGGGCATCTCTGGCAGCATCCAGCCGGTGACGCTCTTGGGCGGCACCTGGATGACCTTTTCGGCGGCCCAGCTGCCGTCGGGCTCCAGGTAGAAGCGGTACACGACCGCGTTCAGCGCGCAGCCGACGAACCCCTGCGGCTGCTTCGGGTCGTGCAGAAACCGGATCTCCAGCGGCATCACACCCTCCGCGCCCAGGTCAATCCGCTGCCGGGGGGGGGGGAGCACAGGTCAGTCCGCTGCCAGGGGGGGGGGGGGGCGGGCACAGGTCAGTCCGCTGCCGGGGGAGCACAGGTCAATCCGCTGCGGGGGCAGGCAGGCGGCTCCGCCGAGTGATATATTAATGCATTGTACCTGAAACGGTAACTGTGTCACCCGGCGGCTGGTTCCGTCCGGTCAGTATGCAGTACCTGCAGGAGCCGGCGGCTGGTCCCGCCCCGTCAGAGCACAGTACCTGCAGGAGCCGGCGGCTGGCCCCGTCAGTACACAGTACCCGCAGGAGCCGGCGGCTGGTCCCGTCCGTCAGTACACAGTACCTGCAGGAGACGGCGGCTGGTCCAGCCCCGTCAGTACACAGTACCTGCAGGAGCCGGCGGCTGGTCCCGTCAGTATACAGTACCTGCAGGAGCCGGCGGCTGGTCCCGTCCGTCAGTAGACAGTACCTGCAGGAGCCGGCGGCTGGTCCCGTCCCGTCAGTACACAGTACCTGCAGGAGCCGGCGGCTGGTCCCGTCAGTACACAGTACCTGCAGGAGCCGGCGGCTGGTCCAGCCCCGTCAGTATACAGTACCTGCAGGAGACGGCGGCTGGTCCCGTCCCGTCAGTACACAGTACCTGCAGGAGCCGGCGGCCGGTCCCGTCAGTGCACGGTACCTGCAGGAGCCGGCGGCTGGTCCCGTCCCGTCAGTATACAGTACCTGCAGGAGCCGGCGGCTGGTCCCGTCAGTACACGGTACCTGCAGGAGCCGGCGGCTGGTCCCGTCAGTATACATTACATTACAGTACCTGCAGGAGCCGGCGCTGGTCCCGTCAGTACACAGTGCCTGCAGGAGCCGGCGCTGGTCCCGTCAGTACACAGTACCTGCAGGAGCCGGCGGCTGGTCCCGTCAGTACACGGTACCTGCAGGAGCCGGCGGCTGGTCCCGCCCCGTCAGTATGCAGTACCTGCAGGAGCCGGCGGCTGGTCCAGCCCCGTCAGTACACAGTACCTGCAGGAACCGGCGGCTGGTCCCGTCAGTGTACAGTACCTGCAGGAGCCGGCGGCTGGCCCCGTCAGTACACAGTACCTGCAGGAGCCGGCGGCTGGTCCCGTCAGTACACAGTACCTGCAGGAGCCGGCGGCTGGTCCCGTCAGTACACAGTACCTGCAGGAGCCGGCGGCTGGTCCCGCCCCGTCAGTACACAGTACCTGCAGGAGCCGGCGGCTGGTCCAGCCCCAGACGTTGAGGTGCGTGCCGTACCGGCCGGCGGCCAGGTCGGCGGGGTCCAGGCCGCGGCTGAACGCCGCCGGCGCGCCCCACTCAGTCGAGATCAGCACGTCAAAGTACGGCTGGTACCAGAAGTCGTAGCCGAACGGAGCCGCCGCGTCCCCGGCCGGCCACGTCCCTGCCGAGCAGACACAACGTGACACCTGGTTAATCCGCGGTCCTGTTTCACCGGTCTGAGCCGGCCAAAACAGACCGCTAGTACAGCGTGAGCCCAGCCGCAGTCGTGACTCGGCCGGCCCTCCTGGTCCGATTGTCGTGGGACCTCGCAGGGCGCGGCCGCTCTCTCTGTGAGCCGCCTGATGGGATCGGGGGCATCACAGCTGTGTGGCGGGCACTGCAGTGGGCTGACCGTCCCCCACGGAGCACAGCCCGCGGGCCGCGGCCGTCCGGTGAGCCCAGGGCCGGGACCCCGCACCTCCCGTCAGATACCCTCCGTCCGGTACCCGGAGACCGGCCGGCCCCGTGTCCCCGCCAGGACGCTGCCCTGTGACCGTCCCCACGTCAGCACCGGCTGCAGGCCGCGCGGCGCGCCGGCGCACCTTTGAGTTTGAACGTCTTGCCGTCGAGCAGGATGAAGGTGCCGCGCCCCTGGCCGTTCCGATCACCCATGGTCGAGATCATGATGTCGCCGGTGCCCAGGCAGTGCGTGGTGTGCGGCGTGGAGACATTCAGAGCGGCCAGCTCCTCCGGCTCCACCGTCTGACGGTCAGAGGTCAGAGGTCAGAGGTCAGAGAGCAGAGTGGCTAGCTCCTCCGGCTCCACCGTCTGACGGTCAGAGGTCAGAGGTCAGAGGTCAGAGGTCAGCGCGTCAGAGGTCAGAGCGGCCAGCTCCTCCGGCTCCACCGTCTGACGGTCAGAGGTCAGAGTTCACAGGTCACAGGTCACAGGTCAGAAGTCAGCGGTCACAGGTCACAGGTCAACAATAAGAGGTGACAGTGCAGAGGCCATATGTCAGAGGTCAGAGGTCAGAGGTCGCAGGTCATAAGTCAGCGGTCACAGTCCACAGGTCAGCGGTCAGAGGTGAAAGGTCGGAGGTTAGAGGTCAGAGGTCAGGGCAGAGGTCGTAGGTCAGAACCATATGTCCGCGGTCAGAGGTCAGTTCCCAGGTCAGAGGTCAGGTCACAAATCAGGGATCAGAGGTCAGAGATCAGGGCAGAGGTCGTAGCCTCGTAGGTCAGAACCATATGTCCGCGGTCAGAGGTCAGTTCCCAGGTCAGAGGTCAGGTCACAAATCAGGGATAAGAGGTCAGAGGTCAGGGCAGAGGTCGTAGGTCAGAACCAGATGTCCGCGGTCAGAGGTCAGTTCCCAGGTCAGAGGTCAGAGGTCAGGTCACAAGTCAGGGGGTCAGAGGTCAGAGATCTGAGGTCAGGGCAGAGGTCAGAACCAGATGTCCGCGGCAGAGGTCAGGTCACCTGTCTGCGGTAAGAGGTCAGGTCACAGGTCAGGGGTTAAGAGGCCAGAGGTCAGAGCGGTGCGCCGCGCCGCTGCGCCGTACTCACGGTGAGGAGCGCCGGCGCGCGCGGCCGGCTGACGTCGGCGATGTAGACGCGGCTGGAGCCGATAGCGGGAAGCACCAGCCGGTCGCGGCGCCGGCTGCAGTCGCCGTGGCAGCTGGAGCACGCGTTCCAGCCGCTGTGGTGCAGCTCGTCGTTCTTGTGTGGCATCACCAGCCGGTGCACCACCTGCAGCCACCGACACACACTCGGTCACCCGGAGGGACACCCGGACACCCGGACACTCGGACACTCGGACACCCGGACACTCGGACACTCGCAGTCACGCAAAACTTTGCTGGTATTGATGATCCCAGCATTCACTCCCTGATTGAGCCAGAGCTTCGCGGAAAGAGCGAACGTGCTGCCCGTTACGAGAGGAAGCCGATGACACCCAATTTTAAGGTTTAAGGTCATTGCTTGACCAGGTCAGATCAATGACCCAAAAGTCGGGAAAATCGGGACCGGTTAGAATGTCATTAAGTGTGGCTGCTATGGAGTTTTTAGGGGTGCTGATCAAGAATATCATGATAGTTTTGATGACAGATGATTTCTCCATTATCTAAGCCGGGTCGGGTCAGGTCAAGACAGGTCAACCAGTAGGGGTCCTTTCGGGTATTCGAAGTAGGTGTCAACCGCCTCTGGCAGCTTCGTAACATGTTACGAAGGCCCCAAAGCTACTTCGTAACTGTTAAAATGGCTGCTAATTTCGAATTCAGCTAACAAACTAGGCTAGAAACTTATAAAACTCGTAAAAGTGAGCCGAGGTCACCAAAGGTCAATGGTCTGACCTGACATTCTCGTGAAATTGACATCCACCCTAATGCATGGGGCCAACAACATATCACATGTTTGAACGTTCAGTTTGACCTCAATAACTCCTGACCTAAGATGACCTAAGACTTGAAATTTTGTGTGAAGGTGTCTTATTGATGCCCGGGAAGGAACTACAAATTTGCCGGGCGGAGTTTTCCTGCTATTCAGGAAAAACCACAGGGGGGGGGGCAAATTGGCCCCTCCCCAGCGGGACGAGGGTTAACCCGCGCCCGCGGGTGGGCCTCGCAGCGAACCTCGCCATGGCGGGGGGGGGGGTGTTTTTTACTACATCAGGTTATCTCGAAAAGTAAACAAGCAAGAAACACGCAGTAAAAAGCAATCGATAGTTCGCTATAACATCTTCCAGAAGCATACAGGCGATTTTTTATCAGGTCATCGCTGAGGTAACTGGAGGTCACCAGAGGTAAAATTTTCGGAATATTGTTCTCGATTTTGAGAACTTCTCACAAATCAGCGCATAAGCTTCGGGAACCAACAAAGCCACAGCGCTGCGTAAAAGCGATAGCTCCTTCAAAGGTCTCTACATATTGTTCTCAGATTTGACCTAAGATCAACGGTTTGAGTTTTTGCTCCAGAAGGCAAAAATCTCAAAATTTAACGGTTTTTCACAAAAAGGTGTTTGTATCATAAGTTTTCAGTTCAAGTTTAAGAGAGTTTAGCGTAGTGAGGAAAATCATATTGATGATTATGAGCATATTTTTAATTGACCGAATCCTCAATGTAATCTGAATAAAATGACAAATAGCAAAAATTCGGGTATATTCGATCACAGATCTTTGTCAACCGATACCAGCAGGCGCCACCTGGTATCGGTTAGGTATACCTGGTATAGGTGGCCACCTGGTATAGGTGGCGCCTGCTGGTATCGGTTGACAAAGATCTGTGATCGAATATACCCGAATTTTTGCTATTTGTCATTTTATTCAGATTACATTGAGGATTCGGTCAATTAAAAATATGCTCATAATTTTCAGTTCAAGCTTGTATTAGGTACGCTGATTTTACCGGCATCGCGTTTGTCTTGTCAAGACGCGTAGAATGAATTATAAGTTGACCTAAACAAAACTTGAAAACAAATTATTGACCTCAGGTCAAGGTCACTGAAAAGATCATGCTACATATCATTCGATTTGTAATGGTTAATTGAACACATTCATGGCGTTTCCAGCGCTCTAGCATGCTTCTATCCAAAGTTATTGTCAAAAACGGCTGGGGACGTTTAATGACCTGAGATGACCTCAGGAGCACAGAGCCTCAGGAGGATGACGTCAGGAGCAGGTCAAGGGTGCAATTTTCCAGTTCAGTATGTCATGTTCACCTGTGTCCTGATGTTTGAGGGTGTTTTCGCCAAAAGAAGAGCATTTCAACTTTCTCCCATTAGTTAACTTATATCTTATAGGTCATAAATTGAGGTCATGAATTGACCTAATCATAGGTCACCGATATCGAAATTTCGAGATAAACAAATTTTAGGTAGGGGAGAGTGGGGTAAGATGCCCAGGGTGGGAAAGACGCCCCACCCCCTCTAGCGGCGAAACAAAGAATCGAACCTGGAAATTAATGTTCTTAGCGTAAAGCGGAAGCCTGCCTTGTTAACTGCACAAAAATTTGCGAAGCTCAGTTGGGCAACGGCTGGCTGATGATTGCATGTTTTTTATTTGCTGCTTTCAAAAAATATTTTGGTGTCAAAACATTGTAAATATCAAAGAAGTTAAATAATTTTTGCGTCCCTTGCTATAGTCGTGATACATTAGCATGCGTGTACTGTGTCCCAAACGGTTTGTTTAAGGGTGTCGTTTTATGGCTAACAAATTGTACTGATTTAATGTTACTTCGGTACCTTGGGGTAAGATGCCCCCTGTCCTGATGGGGAAAGACGCCCCCCTAAATCCGTAGGCTGCCCTTCAAACAGCCCGTCAAATCATTTATTACATACTTGTGATGTAGACAAAAGCCGATCTGGGACTATTGAGAGTCCAGTACGGTCGGGTGCTCCCCATGCCGGTCTCTCGGCCCACACAGCGACTTTTTGGGCGGCATCTGACTCTGAGAGCCCTCACGACGGCCTCTGTGGGCCCCATTATTGGCTCCAGGACCCCTCACGACATCCTTTGAGGGCTCCCACGTTGGCCCCACGGGCCGCGCTGGCATCGGAGGTCCCCAAGATGGGCTCGAAGGCCCTCAAGCATCATGAAGACCTATAAGAGCCCCACAGTGGTCTCCGAACGCCACCACGGAGGCTTGTTTGGCCGCGCTGGACTATGATGGCCCTAACGATGACCTCTGAAGCCCCTTACGACTACTTTTGAGGGCCCTTATGATGACGTTTGGTGTCTACTGCAGGCTCGAAGGGACTACTGATTCGTTCAGGCGATTCACGTGCCCATTTATGTCACTTATAGTGCAGGGGGCATCTTTCCCAACGCCAGGGGGCGTCTTTCCCACCCTGTGGGGTAAGATGCCCCCTTTCACTTCTTCAGGAAAATGCTTAATAGCAAAAAAAGTTATCTTAGTTCAGGCACGAAAGTGTGATATTTTTGGAGAAAAATGATGTCGACTTCCGTTGAAACTCCAAGTTTTTGCTTTCCCATCGTCATTTTCGAATAATATATGACATAGTAAAACCCTGGGCATCTTTCCCCACTCTCCCCTACTGATTATCTCATGCAATAGCTTGAGTTTCAAGCTTCAGCGATGTACACTGTAGGAAAACTGAATCACAAAATGTTTTAGAGGCATGGCCACTTACCTTGACCTGGTGACCTGACTTATGTGACCTGGGGTCAATAATTTTACACACGATGCGAAGTTAATGCATGATAAGCTATACCCTGTTTTGCAGCGCTATTTACGCTATAAAAAAAACTGGCGGGTGAGGTCAAAAACACCCCCCCCCCCCCACGCAGGCAGTCAAAGAAGTTGTGAAAGCTTGGGACTTCACCACGGAATATATAGTCTACGACATATATTCCGTCGTATTCCGTCGACATATATTGTCGTAGACTATATATTCCGTGACTTCACTAAACTTCTGTCAATCAGGTTGTAAGCAATTTCTCAAAGCACAATGTTTTGACAACATAAAACGCCAAGAACGTATGACGTTATACGGGTCAGTGACCTTACCAAAGGTTGGTAACAGTTTGGTTATTGCATTAAAAATCAGGCAGACCAAATTCAAGTAAGCATAAATTGCATGTTGTACTCTTTCCGCGACAAGTTCTAGAAACGTACGTAAAAAATGATGTAAACTGCAGCACTGGCTCTTGCTGGAAAACGTCCAAATGTCATGAGCAATGTATTCTATCCTCAGCTAGAGGTCTGCTATCGCTATATACAAAGTATATAATGTAATTTAATACCACCAGACGCTGGTATTTACAGCCCAGGCAGCGCCGAGGCGCAGATCAGATACTGCGTGTCATGCCACTTCGCAACACTGAAGCGCAGCTAGTGAAAAATGTATGCGAGAGCGGACTTTCGCTCCCATACCTGCTAGTGTCCTTTTTGCCCCGCATGCTTAATAAGCAGTATGTCGGCCGCCTGACATCAGCCCACATGGACGCAGCTCCAACAACGTTGATGCGTCTGAATGTCAAATAAACAGTTATAGCCAGATATAACCGGTCTTGGTCAGTTAAAACTAGCTATCCTATCAGCGACATAGGCCCATGCGACGAGCTTGCCGAGATGCCGACTTGATGATAAAGCGGCGTTGGGGTTATCTCGCGGCTCGCGCGGTGAAATTTAAAACAAATGGACACCATGGTACTGCGCTTTTTCTGTAGGAGTGAGTTTTTGTTGGTAGGTACTAAGTAGGGGAGAGTGGGGCAAATCGGCCACCCTAACGTTTCTCACGATGCCAACGCTTGATTTTTAAACTTGGAAAGATTCTTTCTATACCAATGTGATCCCTATTAAGTTGCCTTTTATTTCAACTGCGTTTTATTTCCAAAGGCGTTCACATATGAAAGATATTGACAAAATTTTAAACCTATGCATATTGGCCACTTTGCCCCATACCCTGGGGCAAAGCGGCCACCGACGTCTTCTCAAGTCCCGATATGAGAAACAAAATAGTTGCCTCGTGAGGGTATTTGATGGTGACAAGGTTAAGCGAGGATGGATGTTTACTTTATCATCTTCCACCTGTAGGTAAACAAAGAAAGGATTTTCATGAAAAAAAAACATTTAATTGCATTATTTGGTAAATCATGCAACTGAAAAGTGGCCAAGATGAATGCATGACGACACATTTGAATACAAGTAATGTTTTTTATCCAGATGGAGGCAACTTATGGCCAATTGGGGGTTGGCCACTTTGCCCCGGCCACTTTGCCCCGCGCAAACCGTCCGAGACAAAAATATTCCAGCTTAGCTATTAGTGGGGTAAAAAACATTAAAATTGGTAGAATACATGTACGATAACCATGCAATGCATGGACAAGAACACTTATAAAAATTCCAAACGGTTATGAAATAACATAGCATTTAAAAATTGTAAAAATAGTTGGTAACCTGGCAAGAAATGCTTTTCCCTGTTTCACAGAACAATGGTGATGGGCCTGAAACTCCGGTCTGGCTCATTCGAACGACCGTGAAGAGAAGTATAATTGGAAACCATAAATTGGAACTGATGTCAGCTATGAAGGGCTAAAACGATGGGTGGCCGCTTTGCCCCGGGTGGCCGCTCTGCCCCACCCTCCCCTACGCAGCCACTCAGGTCTAGGTATATCCTAATTGGAGGCACATACTGTTTTAATTTAGTTGCAGTCAATGCGCGAAGCCATCGCCGTCCGTTTTGTTTGCGATTGTCCTCACGGCAGCCGTCTTAGTACCGAGGTACCGAGCACGGCACCGTTCTCGCGGTGCACATTGGAGAGTACCTACTGTGTCCGTGGGCGGTACAGCCGTGGTAGGTGACCTCTCCCGTTCGTTACACCAATGGGGAATGCTGCTGCCGCTCGCCTCCTGTGTGGCTACATCCGTCTAATGCTGCTGCCACTCGCCTCCCGTGTGGCTACATCCGTCTAATGCTGCTGCCGCTCGCCTCCCGTGTGGCTACATCCGTCTAATGCTGCTGCCACTCGCCTCCCGTGTGGGTACATCCGTCTAATGCTGCTGCCACTCGCCTCCCGTGTGGCTACATCCGTCTATTGCTGCTGCCACTGCTCCTGTTGCTGATACTCACATCCGTCACTGGATCGCACCTGGAACTCGACGCGTCATTGGTGCCTGTTGATCCGTGTACTGCTGGCTCTGAGCGGGGCGCGCTGCTCCGTCGGGCCCAGTAATCGTCCCCGTCAATCTGACCCCGTGTTACCGGGAAGTGGCCTGCGTTCACTGAGCTGTGGTACATACAACTGGCTGTTGTTGACAGCGCTGTAACCCAGCGGGGCCAAAGGCACCGCGGCGCTCCAAGCCTATAATGTAAACACTAACAGTGATGGCGGTGACGAGGACTGCGAGCCATCTCCTCCCTATCCCCTATCCCCCTGTGAGCGGAAAACCGTCCACTGCCTCGGCCGTCCACTCCCGTCCACTGCGGCGGACAGATACGGCCAGATACGGCCAGAAACCGGACAGATTCGGGCAGATGCGGCCAGATACCGGACAGATACGGACAGATACCGGACAGATTCGGAAAGATACGGCCAGATACCGGACAGATACGGCCAGATACCGGACAGATACCGTACAGATTCGGACAGATACGGACAGATACGGCCAGATACCGGACAGATTCGGACAGATACCGGACAGATGCCGGACAGATACGGCCAGATACCGGCCGCAGCGGTCACCGCCAGCGCACAGACCCGCACTGTGCCTGTGGCGGCCGGAGGAGAGTCACCAGTTCAGTCCCACGCACAAGGGGGAAAAGCTCAAATTATTGAGCGCTCAAAATATTGAGCGTGTGACGTCAGAGGCTCCCATAGGCGTAATGCTGAGGGCTCAAAAAATTGAGCCGTTTCAGGAACACGTTTTGCAAAAGCAACTCGCAACACCTAGGGAGAAATGGCAACACCCTAGGAGAATCACTAATGATGCAAAACAGATTAGGCTTTCATATTTTTCACTGCTCAAGCTTCAATGATTGGGGGAACACCAATTTATAGGTCGAAATCTTACGGCATACCAGGATGACTTAAAAACAGGCCAATATTTATGTCGAAATAAAAGTTATTTTTTGTCCATTCACGTTTTTTACTAGGGTTCTGTTGGAAAGAGCATTTTTCATACTACCCAAAATGATTGCGATTCAATTTCACATTACCCATATCGGAGAATATTTTTCATTTGGCGGCGCCGTTTGTTTATTTCGTCGCGACGTCTCCGGTCGCGTGGTTGTCGTCGTCCTTGTGTTGAGGGTAAGTTTTTATCGTTTTAGTTGTACTTAGATGTTTAAAGGTACACTGAAAAGTTTGAATATGCTGTGATTTTAAATTTGGAAACACGTAAACGTCAATCAATTCACGTTTTCCTCGATTTGCGTGCAGATAAGTAACTGTCGACGAAAGTGGCGCCATCCGATATGATGTTTTGAAGGAAGGAGACACAACATATTTACGTGAAAATTTTTGTTTTTTAGTGGTCTAAGTGCTTCAAAGAGGCTGTGAATGTTTTCTTCACACAATTTTTCATTAGTTATGATGAGGTAAAAGGTAGTTTCAGTCTTAACTTTCATATAATTGACATTAAAACATATGATAGTCCACTGCTATCAGTGATTGAGTACCTGGATATTTGGCATTTCTTATTAATTTGAATGTATTCTCTATCCATATGTCCTGATAGTAAGTGACAATACTCTGCCAATATGTTTCCATAGTTTTCACATTCATTTTCCAGTCCTTTACATAACATCACAATTTATAATCAACAAAACTCACTCCTTCATTACTTCACAACACTGACAGCATGACAGACTGACAGTCAACTATTGTGTGGGTGAATGCTGAAACAGGATAGCCACTTTGCTGACTGGCTCGCTCATATGAAATAAGATAAAAATGATCCTTTATATCATTTCCATCTGGAGGATCGGAGTCAACGGAAAAGGAAGGCCACTTTCAAGCCTCAAGGTCTAGGCCGCCAGACGCCAGTCGGCAGTCACCACCAAATTTATAATCGATTAATTCATTATTATACTTTGAGACCCTTAGGTCACTGGATCAGCATCACATTTTCAGTTTCAATATAGTAAAGGTTTTTATTTGTATGATGTGAAATATTTTCCTGAATCAGAATTTAATTATCCCTAGGTACCTGGTAGAGGTTTTGGATTTAATGCTCATTGTTGGTGTGCAGTCAGGATTTTTTGACAGGTCCAGATAGGGAATCCTGAGCAATTTTATAGTAAAGTGGTCTCCTTATAATCACCACACATTTTATCAAAAGCATTTGCAGAATTCATTCAATGAAGAATTTTATCAATGTTGCACCCATTTCTTAGACGACCTAGGCTGCATCTCTTTTTTAGTTCCTGTTGTATGACATATTTTCCGTTTTGTTCCACTGCATAAAGAAAAAAAATCGTTTGAGATCACCAAACAGCTTTTCTTTTTCTGGCAGGTCTGCACAACCAAGCGGTCGCTGGCGAGGACGTCGGCCGTCTCTGTGGGTAAGGTCATCTGCTCAGCCTTTGTGGAGATCAGCAAGACGTCACTAAGATGAAGACTTCGCTGGAGCAGAAGCCGCTAACCCGTGTCCGATCGGGCAGGTCATGCTCGACGGCACGAGCCACAACTCGAACGACTCGGTGACATCAACAACATGGTGGAGCAGGTGAATGAGTTTGGCGACGTGTTGTGCGACTGCAAGAAGGGTTGTCTGCGTGTTCTGGCCGGCGGAGCGGCGACGCTGCGCAGTCTGTGCTGGCGGTGAGCAGCTGGCCGTGGTGACCGCGCGCGCCCACATGCGCCGACAACCTGTGCGGCTTCGACGGCTCGGGACAGCCCGATGCCGCCCACTATGCGACGCCGACCGCGCACTGTCCGCACGGCCACATGGAGGTGTGCCCGCGCCTTTTGCCCGCACGCCGCTACCTCGCAGCTGGTCTACAACCACGCCGTCGCCGCCTGTAGCCCGATAGCAAAACGGCTGTCTGATAATGCCGCGTGTTCTTTGTGATAATGCTACTGTGATCGTTGCTACTGCTGGTCCGAGACTCGATGTTTCCATTCGTCTTTTACATGTTAAGGATTTGATAATGATAAGCTTAGTCCGAGCTTAGGTCGCTTATATCATTTGTTATATGGCATATTTTGGATCAAAGCAGTACGACACTGCCTCCTGCTTTTGTGATGTATGCTGGCAAGACGCAGGTTCCGGTCGCAGGTCACCCGGACCCGGTTCCAATGTGGTCGGGCTGGCATGCGATAATGTGAATTGTGATGTTGTTTTGCTCGTCTCTGTGTTCCACACTTGATGATGTTTGTGAATCTAACCCACATTGTATAGTATTTTTGTTTGTTTGCGGCCGATGGCCTTGTAAGTTGTAACCGTGGCAATACAGTTTTTCCTGCTATAATTCTCCAATATTCAAGGGTGGGTGGATATCTCTGTATTCACGTATTCCCTTCTCCCAGTACAGTCAGAGAATATCAATTACAGTATTCATACGGATTATTCAAGCCTTGTATAATTATTTGAGGTGTGCCGAATCCGAAAGACCGATAAAACTACTAGCGGAAAATGTGACATGATGCCATGGGTTTGTGAAAAGTTTAGGTACCACGTAGCATTCAACTTCCTGCATTTCTGTTTCAACTCATTTTAACGTATTTCAACGAACATAACATCAAAAATGGCAGCCAGTACCGGCTTCACCTGTCACGGAGAACGCTCAAAAAATTGAATGTAGATGCTGGCCGGCACTCAATTTTTTGAGCGCCAGCTGACTGTCGTCTGTCGTGGCGCTCAATTTATTGAGTATCGCGGTCCCGAACGACAAGTGGCGCTCAAAAAGTTGAGCGTCTTTAGGGCATTTTCTTTCCAAAAACACCGATATAAATTATCACGGCGAGTGTTCGAGAAGAAACCTTGTTGCTCTCTCTTGCCATTGATACCTTATTTGGATACGATATTTGCCGTAGTGTGACGCTAAAGGCATTGTAAAATACCATCGTTTCGCCTATTCCTTCATAATGGGGCCCGCTCAATTTTTTGAGCGCTCAATTTTTTGAGCTTTTCCCCCTTGTGCGTGGGACTGAGTTCAGTTGAGGCCGACTCCGCGGCCGCTATCAGGTCGAGTCGAACCCGCAGCAATGGACCAGACAGCTGCCATGATCCCGCAACTGGACCGTGCGACACATCCCGTGGTGGCATTCAATGGAGGGAATGATACGGGACATATCCCGTAATGGGACTGGGACCTGGGGCACATCCCGAGGTGAAATTCAATGGAAGGAAACAGCCACATCTGAAGCGATTGCCCTAGCAATACCGGTTACCAAAGCGATGCGATGAATCTAGTGCTAATCTGAGGGCAGATTTAGTTCGGCTCCACTAGACTAGACTACTAGTTACGTTATGAGGTTATCGGTGGAGCCAACAAATAACTAAATGCACTTACTTTTACTGACGTTTCGGTTTCAAACAACCTTCGTCAGAATAGAATTACAAGTTACGTCTCATATTTCAAAAACGCACATATTTCAAACACACTGAGAACATAGCAGAGAACATATCTGCTATGTTCTCAGTGTGTTTGAAATATGTGCATTTTTGAAATATGAGACGTAACTTGTAATTCTATTCTGACGAAGGTTGTTTGAAACCGAAACGTCAGTAAAAGTAAGTGCGTTTAGTTATTTGTTGGCTCCACCGATAACCTCATAACACAAATATGTCCCTAAATAATCAACTACTAGTTACGTTTATGCATCACTCCTCTAGGCCAACAGTTGACTAGCTCTGTTCCATTCGAGTCAGTTGTAATCTGGTTCGCCGGTCCTGGCAGGGTCAGATGCGGTCCCGGCTGCAAAAATAATTTACCGAAAAATGCAAAGGTAAACGTGGATCCGAAAAGCGGGGAATTTGCAACCGTTTTGACGGCATGCCTCATTAGCTGCGATCTCATTCGTGGTATTGTTTTTTTTAGTATTGATCTCGCTAGCGTCCTCGCTGATGTAAACAGAGGCAGTTCAGCTGCTGACCGGCCTCAGAGACTGCGGACGAGAGCGGCGCTGGCCGCCAGGTCGGAGCCGCTGGTGCCGCCGTGTGTGCCGCCCCCGCCCCCGCCGCTGGGAGCTCGTCGCTGCTGGGAGCTCGCCCCCGCTGCTGGGAGCTCGCCGCTGCTGGGAGCTCACCGCTGGGAGCTCACTGCTGCTGGGAGCTCACTGCTGCTGGGAGCTCGCCGCTGCTGGGAGCTCACCGCTGCTGGGAGCTCGCCGCTGCTGGGAGCTCGCCACTGCTGGGAGCTCACCGCTGGGAGCTCACTGCTGCTGGGAGCTCGCCCCCGCTGCTGGGAGCTCGCCGCTGCTGGGAGCTCACCGCTGCTGGGAGCTCGCCGCTGCTGGGAGCTCGCCGCCCGCGCTCGGCGCTCACCTGCTGTTTGTTGAGGTCGACCGTGGCCAGGTAGTCGTGTCTGCCGGCCGGCGCGATGCACGGCACGTAGATGAGCTCCTCGCGCGGCCCCTTGGTCATGGCGTCGCGCGGGCTGGCGTAGCCGGGCCCCGTCCTGGCGCCGAACCGAAACATGCTGCCGTCTGTGTGCCGACCGGACGGACCGTGTGCTGCTGCTGGCCGACCCCTCCGTCCACAGCCGCGGGCGTCCACGGACTGGCTGCACCACCCGCCCGACCGCCCGTCCGGGGCTGCACACCGCGCCAAGGACGTCAGAGGTCAGCGGCGGGCCCGGCCCAGACATACACAGTACACACTACACGCCGCCGCTGTGCACATGCACCGGGCCATGGGGTGCTGGCCGCCGACGCACAGTAGGCCATCCAGGCGTTCTACATAGTCTAGCGCTTCAGGGACCCAGGATACCAAAGTGAAAAATATAGCCGAATGATGGTTTATTGTGTAGTCAGATATCCTGGCAGGTGAAAAGCAATACTATTTTTGACTTATGCAAGGCACTTCCAAACCATACCCATCTGAACGCCACCCAAGCTCGATAAGCTGAAATAGGTATCTTTCCTTGGCCGTCAGGGCATATTTTAACATACTGACTGCGTCCCATTTTGGGACGCAGCCCCCTGCCTTTGGGACGTAGCCCTCGCGAAATTTGGACCACTGCGTCCCACATTGAAATGCCACGGTTTCAGCCGAAAACCGCGAGCAAGTAACATGCCTCGGTCTTTAAATGCGTAACAGATGCTGCCTTTCCGATTGCTTTCTGGTTAACAGTAAATCAGGGCACGCCACAAAACAATTTTACTATGTGCCGTAGCACATACATGCCCTCTCCAGTCCTTTTTGCCCTGCCCTATTCTAAGGTCGTTCACTTTGTTATATCCTTCCCTAACTACATATACCCCTAGGGTATGTGCCCTGCCCAGTGTCCTGTCCGTAGGTCTTGTACCTTGTCCTGCCCTTCCTTCATGCCCTGCACCCTGCTCTGCATTCAGGCCCTGTGCCCCGCCCTGCCCTGCCCTCAAACCCGATACCTTATATGATACCCGATACCCGATACCAGCGCCTTGCCTTGCCTTTGGACCCTGCATCCTACCCAGTCCTGAAGCGCCTAATGTGTCTTATCTTAGCCTCATGGCCAATGCCTGCCCTGTCCTTAGGGCTCAGACTCTGTGTCCTGCCCTTCCCTGAGGCTCTGTTTAGAGATGTCAAGGTCGAGACCATCGGGCCCGGCAGGGCTTTTCCATGGCCTGAACGCGATGCTGCCGGGCTCATGCCGGGCTTGCAGAATGAACAGCGTAATGCTGAAAGGATATACCGCCGGGCTTGATGCCGGGCTCAAGTATACTTGCACTCAGCACTCATAATTATATGAGTGCTGGGCTTCATGCTGAGCCCAACCAAACTTGGTGCGGTGCCGGTCCGGTGCTAGTCCCGGATTTCGGGGAAATTTTGACACCTCTAGTCCTGTTCCTTGCCCTGCCCTCAGATCCAGAAGGTACTTATATTGATAAAAAATAAAAGCATAAGACTTTAGCTAAAACTGGAGAAGAGTAAGACTATCCCATCGCCACACCGATTGTGGATTGCTCTTGATCGTCAATACATACATACATACATACATACATACATCCCTGAGCCTGGGCGGAACCGACAGAGGCGAGGCGGGTAATCACAAGCAATATAAGTGGCAGCTTTAATCCCCTCCGCTCCCCTCCCCTGTGGCACCGCCCGCCGCCCATTCACAGTCGCATTCACATTCGGTGCGTCCTTTGCGGAAAAATAATGCGTCACGACTGGGCGAATTTCGGGACTGGCCAAAAGCAATCACAGCCCGCTCACAATATCCCGCTTGCAGTGCCCCTCCACCAGCACAGTACAGTCCAGGGGCGCGGGAACTACTTTCCGACTGGGGGTGCACACCATAATAGAGGTCAACCTAGGGTACCCCCAAATCTAGTTTTCTCACCGGTTTTAGGCCACTTATTTTTCACCCCTCGGCTTTTTCAACAAAAAAAGAAAACATTTGCAAAAAAAAAGTGTGGTATTCCGTCTCAAAGCTGTGGGGGCACCGCCCCCACGGCCCCAGAGTTGGGGAGGCAAGCTGCCCCCACTGCCCCCCCCCCCCGGCTCCCGCGCCTATGCTGAGTACACAATGACCACGGTATCTGTAGACTGTACATTATCTCACTTGCATTATATAATATTTCGCTTGCGATGTGCCCTTTCCGATCGAAGCATGTGCCCTACGCCACCTTTGGGACGCAGTAAAAAATCCTTAAAATATGCCCTGTATGGCCGTGGCCCGACCCTTGTTGTTCTGTGCTCTGTTACTCATGAATATCGCCCAGAACGCGTTTGAATGTAATTGAAGTTTGTACTTTACACCTTCTCAAGCATCATGCGTGCCAAATAAGTTTGTTTTGAACTTGCGTATGCATTTGTATATCATTTGCATTATATCAATCCTTTCAAACGCATCGCTCCGATTCTGTATAGAATACTTTGACAATGCGCAACTTTTGCCATCCGCACGATTCGGCATTAAAAATCCCATTAACGTATAGCATAGCTCTTGTTCTCAATGTCCTGTAGAAATTAGCTCCCACTTTTTGCGACTCTTTGAGTTATTGAAGTTTTTGTAACACATAACTGGTCGATAAAGGGGGTACGTCAA
Organism: Amphibalanus amphitrite; assembly: GCF_019059575.1. NCBI lineage: Eukaryota > Metazoa > Arthropoda > Thecostraca > Balanomorpha > Balanidae > Amphibalanus > Amphibalanus amphitrite. The sequence goes on from NW_024881989.1 coordinate 29,481, forward strand.
CTGGTGAGTAGTTTCAGGTGAAGCGCAATGAAATGTTCTACAAAAATGAGAGGTAACAAGCTCAGTTATTTCGAGTCTAACTCGAGATATATGTAAGCCATGACGTGCTAGAATAGCGAAATCGCCTACTGTGCGATGGCCGTGAACCGGCCGGTGTCCGGCGCCGGCCGCTGAGCCACGCAGTACCTGAATCGCCCGAGCCGAGTGACTTGCAAAGTTGCAGCCGAGAAGAGGGCCTCTGCCTGGTAACGACAAACGGCGGACAGCGGCCGCGCTGGACACCAGCGGCTTGTTTGTTTGTTTTGTTGGGTTAGGCCCTTTCGGTCCAATGAGACCATTGCAGAGCCGAGAGGATGATGGGAATTACGGGGAGACATTGGTCTGGGCAGGCACCCTAGTGAGTCTAAGGGGGCGGAACTCGTCCAATTGGACAGGCCTTCTAGCCTTCCAAGCTCACTGAACTCACTGAACCCGGCTACGGATGTGCTCCCTTCTTAGGAACCGCGGGTTAACCCTCGCCGGCACATGGGGTTGATGCAACCCCTCCCAAGGTTTTTCGCAAATAACTCGCGTAAAAAGCGGCCGATTGCAACAAAACTCTAAGTACCCTCGCATTGATCAATTTCACACCTACCCTAAAACTTTCATGACCCTGACCTAAATGACCTTTGACCTGTGACCTAATTTTCGAGACCATGTTTGGCCGGAATCGCGATTCGGCGTATGTCGGCTCGCATTAGCTCGCGTTTGCAGTCTTTTCGTGGTTCCAAGCGTTCAAACATGTGATTTGATGTTACTCCAATGCATTAGGGTGTATGTCAAGGTCACCAGAAGGCCAGGTCAGGTCATTGACCTTTGATGACCTCGGCTCACTTTTTTAGGTTTACATGTTTCTAGGCTAGTTTTTTTTTTAGCTGAATTCGAATTTAGCAACCATTTGAACATTTACGAAGTAGTTTTGGTGCCTTCGTAACACGTTACGAAGCTGTCAGAGGCGGTTGACACGTATTACGAATACCCGTCACGACCCCTACCGGTTAACCTGACCTGACCTGACCCGACCTGGTCTAAATGCATAAAGACATTATCTGTGATCATCGCTAACATGATATTCATGATATTCAGCACCCCGAAAAAAACCATGGTAGCCACGCTTTACGACGTTCTAACAGGTCCCGATTTTCCCGACTATTGGGTCATTGACCTGACCTGGAAGGTCAACTGATGACCTAAGACCATAAAATTAGGTATCTGAAATCCTTTTCCTCCACGTCGCAACCCCCACTCCGGGCTGAACAGGCACCTTTAGGTATCTTATCCGGGCTGCTCCCTTGGAGCGGCACCGCTGCACCCGAGGGAGCGCACGCCGTAGCCGGGTGCAGAGAGTGCTTGGGGGGCTAGTCGGCCTGTCCATTCGGACGGGCTCAGCCCCGGCGACTCTCCAGGGTGTCTGCCCAGACCAATGTCTCCCCCTAATTCTTATCATCCTTCCGGCTCTGAAATGGTCTTGTCAGGCCGAAAGGGCCCAACCCAACAAAGCAAACAAACAAACCGTGTCTCTGTTCCGAAGCTGCCTCTCAGTGTATGTTTTCCCAAAGATATACCGGTAGCTGTGTTGCTGAGGCTGACAGCTTACCCCGGGGCCCGGCGGCTCAGCTACTGGACGTGCTGACCATCTCTGTCCACACATAGATGGGCCGGGTCAATATACCCTGGGCCGGGTGGCGCGGATGGGGCAGGTGGCGCGGATGGGACATGTGGCGCGGATGGGGAGGGTGGCGCGGATGGGGCAGGTGGCGCGGATGGGACATGTGGCGCGGATGGGGAGGGTGGCGCGGATGGGGAGGGTGGCGCGGATGGGGAGGGTGGCGCGGATGGGACATGTGGCGCGGATGGGGAGGGTGGCGCGGATGGGACGGGTGGCGCGGATGGGGAGGGTGGCGCGGATGGGGCGGGTGGCGCGGATGGGACGGGTGGCGCGGATGGGGAGGGTGGCACGGCGCCCAGCTGAGTGGCCACTCACAGCTGCGGGGAGCGGCTGGCCGCACTGTTGACACAAGTGGGCCAACGCTGAGCGCCGATCGCACCTCTCTCTCTCTCTCTCTCTCTCTCTGCCATCCTCAGGACAGACAAATCTGCTTCCTCCACGCCTCTTCCCCTGTTCCGGGCTGGACGGGCAGCGGGCGGCTCCCATTGGAGCGCACAGCAGCTCCCAAGGGAGTACACCCGTAACCGGGTGCAGTGAGTACCGGGGGCTGGTCTGCCTGTCCTTTGGACGGGCTCAGCCCTGGTGACTCTCTACAGGGTGCCCGCCCAGACCAATGTCTCCTCCTATGTAATTCCTATCATCCTTCCGGCCCTGAAATGGTCTCGTCAGACCGAAAGTGCCTGACCCAATTCAAAACAAAACAAAACAGAGCGCTGATCAGACAGCGTCTAGCCGGAGCACGGCGGGTGGTCCACCGTTGGCGCGGTGGGTCCACTATTACGTAGTGCTGGGTAAACTATGGCGACGAGCGCACCGCGCCTGATTCGTCGGCGCGCGCCGGGTTTGTCAGCGCGCTGCGTTTGTCAGCGGGCGGCTTATGTGGGCCGGCGGCGCAGCGCGGCGGTTTTTGTGTCCGCGGAGAGAGCTCGGTGTTGGCGCTCCGTGGCGCCTCCGTGAGCTCGGTGTCCGCCGAGAGTCGGTCGGTGTCCGCCGAGAGTCGGCCGGTGTTCGCCGAGAGTCGGTCGGTGTCCGCCGCACAGAGTCGGTCGGGGGAACAGGGCCAGGCCGGCGTGTGGTGGGAGACTCCGCCGCCGGCACCGGGAGACTCCGCCGGCACCGGGAGACTCCGCCGGCACCGGGAGACTCTGCCGCCGGCACCGGGAGACTGAGACTCCGCCGGCACCGGAGACTGAGACTCCGCCGGCACCGGGAGACTGAGACTCCGCCGGCACCGGGAGACTCTGCCGCCGGCACCGGGAGACTGAGACTCCGCCGGCACCGGGAGACTCTGCCGCCCCATTCGCCGGACTCGCGCGGACAAACGCCCCACTCGGGTCACCGCCCGTGGGAGCACAGAATACACAGCCCTTTTACCGAATAGCCTATAATGTCTTTATGTGATAACTTTGGACTCAAGAAAAGCATGACATTACTTTTGCCAGCACCGTGTTCCTCTCGTCGAGACGCGAGCAAAGTCGGTAGCAAAGTCGGTGTAGCTATGACGAGCATGCTAACTTTTTCTGAGATCAAAGGTCACTCAACGTGAGCTGGTGACCTGACCTTGGGAGACATGGGTCTGAAATTTTCACATGTGCAGAAAAGATGCATATGTAAACGGCTGTAAGCGCCACCATTTTTTCAGGCATCTGCAAAAAACCGCAGGGGGTCCAAACTCCAAACAACCTCCCCGCAGTCCCGTCGCGGCTTAAAAGTAAAAAATCGTTGTTATAAACATAATTGTTGTAAATACTTTTGATGACTTCGTACGAGTTTAGAGATGTAGGGTCACGGGTGCAATTTATCAACTCAGCATGCAACAGAAGACCACTTAATGTTTTGAGAATGCTTAAAAAGACTCTTGCGAAAAAGGTGTTATGCTACATTTCTCATTAACTAATTGACAATACAATACAAAGGTATCTAATCCTGGCGATTTCACCTGAACGAAGGGCTCAAGGCCACTGATGTCTGATATTTATAATATATCCGGGAGAAACGTTTCATAACCCCACACATCTTCTCACCGACCAATCAAGGACCATTTCGAGGCGATCGTCTAGTCCGTGGCGGTGGGGCCGGCGAGTGTTTCATGCTGGCAGCGACATGTCCCATCTAGATGAGTTTCTTCAGTCAGCAGAGCAGACGGACGGCAGCCCACAAAAAGTCGGGAGATCGGCCGCCTGGGCCGCGGTGAAACCGTGGAGCCACCCGGCGGCGCGTGTACCGCTCACAGCTGAAATCCCCGACCCCGATCGGAGCCAGGATCTGGGCCCGGGGCGGCCTCACGCCACCAGCGCCGGATCTGGGCCCGGGGCGGCCACACGCCACCAGCGCCCACCGCGGCACGCGACCGGGCGGCGCGCCGCCGGCGGCGGGTCCCAGAGAAATATTGTATTGGTCAGTCACCTCGAATACATGAGGCCTGTCGTGTGTCAAGGCACATACTTCTCTCTATATGTATAGAGAGCCAATAGGTATATATAGAGAGAGAAGTCTGTGGTCAAGGCCATCCACGGCCATTCGAGGTCACATGAGCCGTGTACAAAGTTGTCGTGCAAGGGTGCTGCAAAAAAATGCTAAAGAATATATATCCGGTGACGGCAAGTGAGCATGGTCTATTTTTTTCCCAAAAAATTGAAGATTGATTAAAGATTGATTATTGAATATTGATGGGGAAAATGTACTGAAAGCTTTATGCTCCCATCTTTAACCCTAGAACGCCTAGGGGGGGGGGGTTGTGGGTCTCAGGTTAAATAGGTGCGTGTTCGGAAGAAAGGAAATTACCCACAATGAAAGAACGAAATAAACAGTGAAACGATGGTTAGATATGGGTTGAAACTGGGAGAAAAACGTGAGAAATAAAACTAGGAACTCGTCGAAATACTCAGCCTCTCTGACACTCCGCGTACGATACTAAATTTATATTTTAACTGAGAGCACGTGCCAAAAGCCATAGAGATCAAAACGAACAGGAAGTAAACGGGGGCGGAACTACACAGCCAAAAATTAAAACACTTTTTTACATAATCAAAAACGAATCGAGCATATAGAAACGGCGAAAAGTCAATCTAGAAATTACAACAAATTAAAGCAAGGACAAATATTAAATACGGTTGAAAACTATAAAACAGAAGTGACGATAATAACGAATTTACAATAATATAAAGCAGGAAAACAAACGTTCATGATAAAATAGTAAACACTGCGCGAGGCGGCGATTGGCGGCGCAAAGGGCGGCCGGGCTGGGCGGACACGCCGCAGCTAAATTACCGGCGCTAGCGCGCCACACTGCTCCCCCTCTTAGTCGCGGAGCGCATCACATCACATTACAATTCACAAAAGGGGGCCTGCGCGGTGGTCACCAGTGACCCGGCGGCCGGGAGCGGCGCGACGGCGAGCGGATCGGCGTCCGGTGGCGGCGGGACTCGACGGCGAGCGGCTCGGCGTCCGGTGGCGGCCAGCAGCTCGTCGGTCCAGGTGGTTGCGGACAGCACCGAGTCCAGGCAGTGTCGTTCGCAGGTGTGAAGCTGGTACAGGCGGCAGTCATCTTGGGCTGGCAAGTTGGAGGCGATCTGCCAGTGTCGATGTGGTGGCTGGCAGGTATCAGGCAGGCGTCCGAGGTCTCTCCAGGCTGGAACTGCTCCAAGATGGAGGGGTCGCTGGCACAGGAGAGTCTGGACTGGAGGTGGCTGGTCAGGACTGGTTGACCATGGGAACGCACCTGGATTGTCTGGGAAGTGGGAAGCACAGTCAACCACAAGACGACAGGAAATGAGCCAGAAGGGGTACAGAGACCTCAGCAACAGCGAACATACACTGGAAGGAACAACAGCGGGCCAGGATAGGAAAATAATGGAAAGGTCAACATGAGGAAACAAACGTCAGTCGTCAGGAGTCAGGATGTCTCCTGCACTCGAAGAATGAGGCGGTCTTCAGGTCGTTCATCTGTGGTTCAGATGGCGTGCAGGTCGGTGACGTCCACAGTGACGGCGTTGACTGGTGTCCCAGCAGCTGAGGCAGTCAACTGGTAGTCAACCGGCGGAGCTCCTGCCAGGTGCGGCTTGACAGAGGCCCCAGGAGAGGCGGCTGCGTCCTGCGCGGCAGGGTCGTCATCCTGTGCAGCAGGGTCGTATCGACTTATTGCTGGTCGCCTCTCTCGTCCTGCTGCTGGTGCTGGTTGACGGCGGGGGGCTGCTCAGCGGAAGTGCGAGACAGCTGGTTTGTCAGGCTGCACGCGGGTGCGAAAACAGCACCAACAGCAGAAGGCAGGGCCAGGGACTCAGCCACAAGCACATCATCAGAGTGAGGCATGACGAGTAGGTAGGCAAGGTCAAGGTTAGCAACAAAAAGCACAAAAAAATGGCAACAAAAGCACAGGATATATCAACAGGTTAAACTCATCACTTCAAATCACGTCGGGGTCACCAGAATGTGGGTCTCAGGGTAAATAGGTGCGTGTTCGGAGGAGAGGAAATTACCCACAATGAAAGAACGAAATAAACAGTGAAACGATGGTTAGATATGGGTTGAAACTGGGAGAAAAACGTGAGAAATAAAACTAGGAACTCGTCGAAATACTCAGCCTCTCTGACACTCCGCGTACGATACTAAATTTATATTTTAACTGAGAGCACGTGCCAAAAGCCATAGAGATCAAAACGAACAGGAAGTAAACGGGGGCGGAACTACACAGCCAAAAATTAAAACACTTTTTTACATAATCAAAAACGAATCGAGCATATAGAAACGGCGAAAAGTCAATCTAGAAATTACAACAAATTAAAGCAAGGACAAATATTAAATACGGTTGAAAACTATAAAACAGAAGTGACGATAATAACGAATTTACAATAATATAAAGCAGGAAAACAAACGTTCATGATAAAATAGTAAACACTGCGCGAGGCGGCGATTGGCGGCGCAAAGGGCGGCCGGGCTGGGCGGACACGCCGCAGCTAAATTACCGGCGCTAGCGCGCCACAGGGTTGTATCAACCCCCCCTGAGGTTTTTTCGAAGTGCACGCTAAACGGCTTGTCGTAGCGGGCTGAAATTTTCAATACCCTCTGGGGCAACCTTTGCGCATCTTTTGCCGAAAAAAAATTGATCGGGTCATGTCACGTCACGGAGTTATGACGTCATAAGAGGTACAGCCTCCGGCCGACAGTTACCAAACGTGTGCGCCGAATCCCTAGGTTTTCTGCCGGTGATACCCACATTGTTTGATGGATCATGATGAAACTTCCCATGCATGTTGGGGCAAGCATTGGCTATCGTGTGGTGCAAGAATTAACCGGGTCAGGTCAGGTCACGGAGCTATGACGTCACAAAAGGAACAGCGTCCGGTACTATTTTTGAAAAGCGCCCGAACCACTATTTTGCTAATTCTTGTCACCTCAATGGGAATATGCAGCAATATTAGCTTCTATAGGGAGCAAATGGACCTCCCAAATCCAAAAATACAATCAGATTTCAAAAATTTAAATTTTGATTTTTCGAATTTCTGCCGCCGACTGTGACCTTGCCGACTTCCGGCGCTCCCAACGCGCCATTTTTAGAGCTAGGGAAACGAAATACATACCAAACGATAGAGAATTGATCAAGGAACACGATAGTGAAGGTTTCAAGTCGATATCTCCCACCGTTTTGCCGCAATCGCCGCGGAAAGTTGAAAAAGTTTGATTTTTTTCGGAAAATTTGACCTTTGACCGGTCATAAGTAGGTCAAATGTTGACCTAGGACCAAAAAATATACCACCAATCGCGAGATCTCGTTGAGAGCAATCCGTTGGTTTTTTCCGCTAAGCTCTACGACCTTCCGTTTCGAAACGCCAGGGGGGGGTCGTAACAACCCCCCCCCCTGGTCGTTCGTGTTATGAGAAATGGCCTGGTCGTGCGAGGGTTAAGCGTTCGGAAGTTGTCGTGAATATTTGTCACGGGGGGGGGGGTCGAAAAGTGCACCCCGAGCCTGCAAACTAAGCATGGGTAACTTTTGACCCTCGCCGGGTCGGGGGGAGGGGATGTTCGGACATCCACCCCCGAGGTGTTTCGCAGAATTCGCCGTTGTACATCTGTTCATGCATCTTTTTTTGCACATGTTATAAAACAAAAATCAGACTCAGGTCGTTCGAGGTCAGGCCACGGCACAGCAAGTGGCCTCACTTCAGAAAAGGTTGGAATGCTCGTCATAGCTACATCGACTGAACGATCGCCTTGAAACTTTCAGTGTTTGATATGTTTGATGAGAGTAACAAATATGTTCAAAACGATCAAACGATCGGAATTTTACATCGGTGACCAAAGGTCAGGTCAATTTCGCGCCCTCTCCATGAGGTCACGATGGGAGAAAATTGAAAAGCGCTTTTTGTAATGAAACTTCATTCTAAATACTCTCAAACATCGGGTTGCCGGTAGAGTTGACACACTGAATCGGAAACTGCACCCGTGACCCTCCTTATGCCTCTGAGGTCATAGGTCATAACAGGTCCCCAGCAGTTTTTGGCAATAAGCTTTGCTAGAGATATACTAATATGTGTTCACTAAAAATTGAGACAAAGTTTAGTAGGCTGCCTACCTTCGGTAAAAATGTATCGATTCAAACAAACGAGGTATCATTCCACTGCGCATTGTATCTGCTGCAAGCTGTAGAGCGTTAACAGATTTGTGTGATTGCTATCGGTCCTTTTTTGGACATTTGTTTGGAAGCGTCGTCAAAGGCTCTGGCACGGTTGGGCCGTGCCTTTGGCCAATTTATGGCGGTCACGAGCTTTAAGTTGATCTTTTGTATGACATTTAAAGACACCACCATACGTTATGGCCTTCGACAAAGCACATGAGATGCTCATTTGTTACATTTAACCCTCGCCCCGTTGGGGGGGTCAATTTGCCCCCCCCCCCTGTGGTTTTTCCTAAATAGCAAGAAAACGGCGGCGCGCAGCGATTTTCAGTACCTTCCCGGGCATTAATTTGACACCTTCACACCAAATTTCAAGTCTTAGGTCACCTTAGGTCAGGAGTTATTGATGTCAAACTGAGGTCATGTTCGAGCAAAAATGAGCAAAAAACATGCAATATTGAAACGCTCACCAAATCTACAGTTACCAAGCAATTTCAAAGTTCTTTATATGTTCTAGTAGACAAAAAGCGGCGCTACAAAACTGCTATCTCGGATTTTCAAAATTTTGGGTTTTTGACCCCCAAAAATTCAAAAAATTGATTTTTTAGAAAAACTAAAAAAATCCAAATAATTTTCCGAATTTCGAAAAAACAGAATATATGTGATAGTCCCTGCGCTCTTCTATATACATACCAAATTTCAGATCGATATCTCGTTTTTGGCCAAGTTATTGCGAAAAAAAAACTGTTCAAAAATGATGACGTCAAATTTTTGAACTCAATTTTTAGCGATTCTAGACCACGTAGGGCAAAACAAAGACCACCATTGAACTCTCCGTGACGAGCTGCATCGAATCGATACCCATTTTATGCAAAAATATCAACTTTGAAATTTGAACTAATTTGACCTCACTTTGACCTGACCTTGACCTGACCTTGACCAAAACGTGACCTAAGCTGGCCCCAAAGGCTACCTGACTCACATAATCGTATTTGTCATGTAAAATAGACCATAAAAACATGTATCACACGACACTTTCATATTGTGACCTACCAGTGACCTGACCTCTGTGACCTGACCTGGTATCAGTGAACTCAAATAGCAAAATATGTGTTTGAAGAACATTTCCCCATCGATGATTTTCAATGAAATGCATTTTACTCGATTTTACAAGTTACAACGCATTTCTTGAAATGTCTGTAAACGGTGAAAATTCGACCTTTGACCTGACCTGTGACGTCATCGGTTTGACCTAGGTGAATAAAATTGGGTCACAAGGTAGTTCCCTGATAGGGCTATCCAACACCGTTTGCCGCTTGTCGCTAGGTTGCGTGGTTCTCGAGATCTTAGGGGGTGGGCCAATTTGCCCCCCCCCCCCCAACAGGGCGCGTTGCTCGGCAGAGTCCAACGGGGCGCGGGTTAAGCATGATTTGTTGTCCTTGAATAATCCGGGCTTTTTCTGATGTGTTTTGGCTCATTCTTGATCATTGCGTATTTGCCTCTATTGCTTTATGTAGTTCCCGGTCGATTCGATAAACCATTTCCGCCGTTTGTAACTCATCCCAGCCTCAGGTGAAAACCGGCCCGGCGCGGGTGAAACAAATAGAAAGTCACAGAAAGTCTGTTGGGCATAAGAAAGCCAGCTTTGAAAGGTTTTTTAGAAATGGAAACTTTTTTTGGGAGACCCCTACCCCGCAGCACCCCATGCCTCTGCTCTTGATCCGCTAGTGCCGCCGATTTCTTCCTTCAGCCGCGGGCGGGCATTTTGCTTACCAATGCTGCATAACGCCAGACAACCTCGGCTTACTTCGGCGCCACTCATAAGCTGTGTCGAACATACCCAATGTGACGCTTTGGATTGGAAACTTGCTTCCCGAATCTCTCTGCGGCGAGAGATGGCACCGCCTATGCGGCACCTGTTTCAAAACGCCTCGCGATATCCACCGGTCATTGCCATGGGCTCTGCCCGCTTGACCGGTACGTTCTGCCCGAGTTAGCTGCTTGAGCAGCTACGCCACCTGCCTTCCCTCCTCCTTCGCCGTGTTTGAAGTGCTTACAACATACCCAGGCATTTAGGCAATACATGAACCCATTACCAACACGGTGCCTTTGCCAGCCCGAGCGAGGATTATCGCATTCACAGCGTATTCTATTCGGCTTCTGGAGCCGCAGTGGAGCGGTGGTCTTCAAACCTTTCCATCCGATGGCCTCTGTCTGTCAGTTCATGTCCCGTGTCTGGGAGTTGATGTCCAGTCTAAAACACGCTGTCCATTCATTTGCCAGAGAATGTCAAGTCTGGGAGTTGATGTCCAGTCTAAAACAATTGATTTCCACTGTCATGTGCAGTTGATTTCCAGTCTAGGGCAGTTGGTTTCCACTGGCACTGTCAGACAGTTGATGTTCAGCGACGGACAGTTGATGTCCAGTCTAGGGCAGTCGATGTCCATTCTCTGGCATATGATGACCAGCTATAGGGCAGTTGATGTCCACTGTCTCCCAGTTGATATCCATTGTCTGATGCCCACTGCCGGTCAGCTGGTGTCCAGTGTCGGTCAGCTGATATCCAGTGTCGGTCAGCTGATGTCCACTGCCGATCAGCTGATGTCCAGTGTCGGTCAGCTGCTGTCCACTGCCAGTCAGCTGATGTCCATTGTCCAGTGCCGGTCGGTTGCTGTCCAGTGTTGGGTCCGTGTGCTGTAGCCGGTGAAACCCGGCCACGGCCCGCGGCTGGGAGTGACGTCACGGCCTCCCGCTGCCACCGGACCCGGCCGGGACCGTCACCATTGGACAGTCCGGAGAGAAGGAGAGCCGGGCGAGCGTCACAGGTGGACAGTACGGAGGGAAGGAGAGCCGAGAGAGGGTCCAACACTGCCCGCACCGCGAGCACCGACTGCGGACTGAGACGGACCGAGGCGGACCGAGGCGGACTGAGGCGGACTGAGACGGACTGAGACGAACCGAGGCGAACTGAGGCGGACTGAGGCGGACTCGGGCTCAGTGTGACAGCGGACAGATTCAGTGGAGAGCGACTGGACGGCCGCAGCGACCCGAGTTGCACAGCCCGAGACTGACCCGACGGACTGAGAGCGCGGACTGAGACTGGTCCGAGAGACTGAGAGCGCGGACTGAGTTTGACCACGAGCGAGGCGCCCAGCGCAGCAGAGCCAATCAGGGGTCGGTGAGCCGAGTGGCGGTGGCAGACCGCCTCCGACCGTCGGCCCTCCACCGTCCGTCGCTGCCCGGCAGTGTCCGGCAGTGTCCGCTGTCCGGTGCTGTCCGGTGCTGTCCGCTGCCCGGCAGTGTCCACTGTCCGGCCATGCGGCGGTGCGTGGCGCGCTCCGCGGCGCTGCTGGCCGCCGCGCTGGTCGCGCTGGTGACGCCCGGCGGCGCCAGCGTGCCCGTCCAGCTGCTGCCCTTCATCAACTACTACGAGGTCTACCTGGAGCCGTACTCCGGACTGACACAAAAACTGCGCGGCGTAAGTACTAGTACGTCCGGACGCACAGACTGCACCGCTTAAATCCGTACCTATTTACATATCATGTCGACGGCTTGGCGCGCTATTCGGGTCCCACCTGCCCAGGACACCGGTCCATGAACCAGCTCTGAGTTCCCAATTACTACTTTATATAGAGGAGGCACAGGATTCAGCGCCGAGGCTGAGAGCACCGGCAGCGGATTGTCGGCGGCTCTCTGCCTGATGAGCTATGTCAGCCACCGGGTACCGGGGAGTCCCGCGGGCCGGCTCACAGAAAAAAACCTCCTCTCCGTTACAGACGTTGTACAGTTATAGGTAGTTATAGGTTATCTCTCTGAAAGGGTCTGCACTCCTGTCAGATTGTATGGTTTATACGCCACATGCTCCTATTGAAACAGCTGCGGGCGCCGGCGGCGGAGCTTTTTGTTGATTCCGCTCCATTTCAGTGATTATATCCGTTTTATTTGTATCACGGGTCAATGCGTCAGCGGCTCAGGGCGGTGTGATCTACTCTGTCCCACCGCGGCGTGTCCCACCGCCGCCCTCTGTCCCACCGCGGTCCCTCTGTCCCACCGCGGGCCCTCTCTCCCACCGCGGGCCCTCTGTCCCACCGCGCTGTGAAACCCTCTGTCCCACCGCGGTTCCGCTGTCCCACCGCGGTCCCTCTGTCCCACCGCGGCGTGAGCCCCTCTGTCCCACCGCGGTCCCTCTGTCCCACCGCGGCGTGAGCCTCTCTGTCCCACCGCGGCGTGAGCCCCTCTGTCCCATCGCGGTCCCTCTGTCCCACCGCGGCGTGAGCCTCTCTGTCCCACCGCGGCGTGAGCCCCTCTGTCCCATCGCGGTCCCTCTGTCCCACCAAACGTCTGTGGTGGGGGCTCACTCTAGCGTCTCTGAGCAGTGCGACTCAGAGGAGGCAGTCTGTAGACCGCACAGTCTGATGTCTGAGTAGTGACGCTCAGAGGCGGCAGTCTGTGGACACTGGCGGATCCAGGCTTGCGTTTTGGGGGGGGGGGGCAACTCATGCAGGAGCCAAACCTAGGGTACCCCAAATCCTGTTTTCTCATCGGATTTAGGCCACTTATTTTTCGTCACAGCCCTGACACTATGCATTTTTTTTAACTAAAAAGAAAAATATATAAATGGTAGCCCACCCGACCCATGCCTTTATATTACTTTGTAAACACTTACCATTGTTTTTATCGACCAGTTAAAGGGACCCTCCCACCTTAACATTAGATTTGAGCTGAGATAGCCAAAATGGGGTCCCTGGCTCACAATTACCGGTTTCGGCACGCACTCACAACATCGAGAAATGCCTTAAATCGGAAATATTGAATTTCAAAATTGCAGCATTTTGATTCAGAGGGGCTAATGCTTTTGGATACCCCTCTGAATGTGTGACGTTAGCGGAGATCTAATGATTTTTAATATTTTACTAAAACGTTTGGTAGCATGCGGTGGTATAGGCTGCTTTGCGCGCAACAAATGCCGCACTTTCGAATAAAGTCGCTAGGAACAGCAGCGGATATCCCAAAAAGTAAACAAAAATAAAAGTCTAATCTCTTGAAAACCGGTGAATATTTTTCGATAAAATTTGGTAGATATTCGTTTTCGCCCTTTCTGAAACTAGCGACATCACTTTCATGCCAATTCATTAACTTTTTTGAAGGTGGGAGGGTCTCTTTAACCCGCTTCGAATCAGTGCTTGGGTCCCTTTGCGGGCCGAGAGGTGGTAAAACAGCCCTGTCTAACTCGGCTCCTGGGCCACGCCCTGATTGAACTATGTTTCATTATCGTTTGGGGGAGGGGGAAAACGGGCCACTTTAGGCCTCTGGGAAGGGGCATGGCCCTAAATGCCCCCTCCCTGGATCCGCCAGTGTAAGAAGAGACCATTGGAGCTGCAGTTGGGTACCTCAGACATCAGGGTACGCCCTCAGATGTATGCATAGGACTCGCATGGAGACCTCTTATGCTATAGTTTACTGAAAGGACCCAAAGGAGCCTGTCTATATGGGCTCCCGGAGATAGACGTGGGCCCTCAGGAGCCCGCCAGAGCCCCAATGAGGGATAAGTGAGGGATACCAAGTGCCTGCAATTGCATATTGCATAAGCCATAACGCCTTTACAGATCAATATATTATGCATCAGTGGCAGATCCAAGGGGGGCCACATGGGTCATGACCCCCTTGGTGCCCGGGGGCACCACAGGCCTGTCAGGGGCACCACCGGCCTAGTAGGGGCACCACCAGCCCGCCAGGGGCACCACAGGCCTAGCAAGGGCACCACGGGCCTGTGAGGGGCCCCACAGGCTTGTCAGGGGCACCCCAGGTCTGTCAGGGGCACCATGGGCCTGTCAGGGACACCAGAGGCCTAGCAGGGGTACCACAGGCCTTACAGGGGCACCACCGGCCTTGCAGGGGCACCTTGGGCCTGTCAGGGGCACCACAGTCCTGTCAGGGCCCAGGGGCACCAGCGGCCTAGCAGGGGCACCACCGGTCTAGCAGGGGCACCATTGGCCTGTCAGGGGCCCCACCAGCCTCGCAGGGGGCACCACCGGCCTCGCATGCATCACGGCATCACGCAGGGGCACCTTGGGCCTGTCGGGGGCATCACGGGCCTGTTGGGGGTACTTTAGGCTTGTCGGGGGCACCACAGTCCTGTCAGGTCCCAGGGGCATCAGCAGCCTAGCAGGGGCACCCTAGGCCCGCCAGAGGTACAGCCCACCGCTAAAGTAATGTAGGGTTTTACCAAACTCAACGGTTGGCTTTGACTGGCGATTGTTTAATGCGAAGTGATTGAAAAGAAGATGTCAATAGCTAAAGTTGCAGCTGCAAGGGTGACGATACATATAAGCTACATTCAAAGTTTCATTGTAGTCTGGCTAATCGTTCCTAAGCTTCAGAAGCAGAACATACCCATGACTGAAACCCCACATTACTTCTGCTGTGGACTGTACCACAGGCCTAGCAAGGGCACCACGGGCCTGTCAGGGGCACCTCAGGCCCCACCGGGTCACTCATAGCCTGCCGCCCCCAGGGGGCGCCACGCACCGCCCGGTCCGTCGTCCGCCGCTGGGCGCAGTTAGGTGGAATCGTTTTGTATTGATAAGGAAATTTTGAAAAAGAGAAGCTATTTGGATGCCGTCTTTCAAACTTAGATCGGTACCACTGAGAAGAATGTCAAGCTTCTTTGAGTTGTTTGCTTGCTGGAACTTTGAGGTTATGTAAGAGATTTGACTAAAGAGTTCAGACCGCAGCATGTTGAAATGGGGACAATTTAGTACGAAATGTGCTACGGTCTCTTTTGGGCTCCCGCAATCACAGTAAGGAGAAGAGGCTTTTTGAATTTGGAAAAGATTATATGTCTGTGAGTAGTGAGGCTCAGAGACGGCAGTCTGTAGACCGCACAGTCTGACGTCTCTGAGCAGTGCAATTGCGACTCAGAGGCGGCAGTCTGTAGACCGCACAGTCTGATGTCTGTGAGCAAGTGCGACTCAGAGGCGGCAGTCTGTAGACCGCACAGTCTGATGTCTGTGAGTAGTGACGCTCAGAGGCGGCAGTCTGTGGACCGCACAGTCTGATGTCTGTGAGTAGTGACGCTCAGAGGCGGCAGTCTGTGGACCGCAGTCTAACGTCTCCGAGAAGTCCGACTCAGAGGCGGCAGTCTGGCTGTTGGCAGTAGGCCACTGGATCAGCGTGGCACTCACAGACACAGAGACACCCTCAACACACAGTGACTGGCCATTGAATCAACACGGCCCAGGTCGGCACTGTCAGACGCCGATGGATCACCGCACTGCCACTACTGGGGATAGAACACCGGGGCCGAACGCACCACTGGGGGATAGAACACCGGAGCCGAACACAGTGCTGAGGACAGGACACAGCAGAGTACCTACACGGGCAGAACATAAGACTGATGGACTGAGGACCATGGCAGAAACGACGTCCCGCAGAGCGTCCAGCGGAGGTAGAATGTCCCACAGATTGTCTCACAAGATGTCCCACAGATTGTCCCACATGGGATGCCCTACAGGGCGGTCCACAGGGCTTCCCGCGGAGGCAGGGTGTCCCACAGACTGTCCCACAAGGCGTCCCACAGGTTGTCCCACAGGGTGTCTCACAGGACGTCCCTCAGGCCTCAGGGCTGTCCCTCGGAGACTGTGTGTCCCACAGGGCGTCCCTCGGATACTGTGGGCCGTGGGGTGTCCCGCAGGGTGTCCCACGGAGACTGTGTGTCCCGCAGGGTGTCCCGCGGAGGCAGTGTCCCAAAGATTGTCCCACAGTGCCTCCCCCGGAGACAGGGTGTCCCGCAGGGTGCCCCGCGGAGCTCCGGCGAACTTTGTGGCCGACTGGTGAGCCGTCTCAATATCGGCGCGAGTGTTGCGGGCCTTTTGTCCGCCCGCTGCGGTGTGTCCGTGTTATACAAGGTCGTCCAGCCAACGACTCGCTAAGAAAGCACATACTTTCCCGATGTCTACTCCAAATAGCACCTCCGTCTCCACGGAGTGCAATAATTCAACGAAACTTAACCGCTGCCCATGACGAATAATACAATACTGAATACATATTTGAGACCGTCCTAAGCCATGGTGGGAAGCATGCCTACTTTTTGTGCTGTACGTACAATAATGCACCTTGAAATGATTTGCTTAAAAGCATTCAGCTATTACATAAAGTCGAGCTTCTGATTTCATCTCCCTGTCGGTATATTATTCGATGATAGCAGCCTGCTAAGTCGTCTTCGGTCTTTGAGGGACTTTTGTGATATGATCATCGTCAAGGCATTTAACGGTGGCAGTCCCACAGTCCCAGTCCGTGGGTTATCACCGGTCACCAGAGCGCATATCCAATCCAGGCAGAGAGGTGGCTGGAGGATGGTCCGAGCGGGCGGCCTCCTGATTGATTGGTGCAGCAGGGCGTCGGCGGCGCGGACAGCGACTGCGCTCGGGTGATCAGGGCAGGGCGGAGGATCAGACGGCCGTCCGACGCCGCCCGGACAGCAGCCGGACAGCAGCCGGACAGCAGCGCGCCGTCCGGACAGCAGCCGGACAGCAGCGCGCCGTCCGGACAGCAGCCGGACAGCAGCGCGCCGCCCGGACAGCAGCCGGACAGCAGCCGGACAGCAGCCGGACGGCAGCCGGACAGCAGCCGACTGTCCGCAGCAGCGACCGCAGCGCGGCAGGCGATGGCCCAGCTCAGTGCGGAGCCTGGGAACGCCAGCTGCCTGTTCAGCAGCCCGCACCTGCACTGCTACCGGCAGCGCGCCGGCCCGTGGCCCCCGGCGGCTCCGGGCGCCGGCCCGTGGTCGGACGGCGGCCCCTGGCGGCTGGTGTGCGCCTCGACCGCGGGCCCGGAGCGGGCGGCCGGCCTGTACGGCGCGCTGGTGGCGCTCACCGGCTGCCTGGTGCCGCTGGTGGTGGTGCTCAACCTGGCGGTGGTGGTGACGGTGCTCTCCAGCCGGCGGCTGCACACCGTCATCAACGCGCTGGTGGTGGTGCTGTGCGCCTCCAACGTGCTGTGGGCGGCGCTGCCCGTGCACCTGTCCGCCTGGCGCAACGCGCCCGTCCAGTGCCGCCTGCGCACCTTCCTGTTCGTCATCACGCGCGGCATCAGCAGCACGGCCATCCTGGGCATCACCGTGCTGCGCTACCTGCTGGTGGTGCGCAACCGCAGCTTCTCGGCCAGCCGGCGCAACGTGGCGGCCGCCGTGGGCCTGGCCGTGCTGCCCAGCCTGGGCAAGTGGCTGCTGCGCAGGGGGGACGATAAGGCCGGCTGCCAGCCGGTGCTGGCCTGGTCCCCGGACGGCTTCCCGATCATCGCGCGCTTCGAGCGGGCGCTGGACCCGGTGCTGGTGGCCGCCTCGGTGTCCGAGTACGCCGTCGGCCTGCTGGTGCTCGGCTTCTGCTACTCGGCCATCCTGGTCGCCGTGGTGCGCTCCAAGCGGCGCGTGGCCGGCGCCGGCGGCGCGCCCCACCAGCCCGGCGCGGCCGCGGCAGGGTCTGGTGGACCAGCTGCGGGGCGCCCCCAGGGATCGGAACAGGACAGTGGCAGCGCGCCGACGCCCCGGCAACCACCGGCAACGCGGACAGGCGACAAAGTCCGGCTGTTTGTGATATCCAAGAAAGCTGACGCCCCGGCCGTGCCGTGTCCGATGAGGGCCAGCCAGTCTGGACCACTCACAAACACAAACCCTAACACCAGCCGCCCGGCCGTCCAGGAGCCCTCGGCTGCCAGACCCGAGCGCCCCGCGCTTCTGAGCGTGCCGAAAAGAGCACCACCCGCCCACCAGTCGCCAAACCGAGCCCGCACTACAGCACTGGAGCCGTCCTCCCAGTCTGCGTCTTCTGAGGCGCCTCCTTCACCTGCCAGCTCTGCGAGCCAGCGATCTGGGGACTTCAGCAGCACGGCGCCCCGGCCCGGCCCACCCGGCGGCTCCGCGGCCCGACCCGGCCCACCCGGCGGCTCCGCGCCCTGGCCCGGACCACCCGGCGGCTCCGCGCCCCGGCCCGGCCCACCCGGCGGCTCCGCGCCCCGGCTCGGCCCACCCGGCGGCGGCCGGCCGGCGCCCGCCCGCCGGCCCGCCGGCCGGGTCGACCTGGTCGCCACGGTCTCACTGTCGGTGTTCGTAGTGGTGCTGTTCGTCACCATCTTCCCGTACGTGGTGAGCCTGGGCGTCATCAACGCCCGCGCCGAGTGCGTGCTGAGCGCGGCGCAGCGCGTGCTCGTCTCGGTGGTGGTGGTGGCCAGCATGGGCGCGGCGGCCGTCGGCGGCCCGCTGGCCACCGTCCTCTTCAGCGCCGACTTCCGGCGGGCGTTCGGCGTCCTCTGCCGGCGGCTCCGACGGGCGCTGACCGGGCGCTGACCGGGCGTTCGGCGTCCTCTGCCGGCGGGTGCGAGGGACGCTGACCGGACGCTGACCGGTGACACTCCATATTCAGTGGACCGGGGTGACACCCCTGCAGTCGACCGGACGGGGGTTCTCTAATGGATTACCTCGGGCTTTTCAAAAAGATGTCGCTGCTAAAATAATTATTCTTCCATGCCTAGCTTGTCAAAAAAGGAATAAATTATTTAATTCATATCTCCTAGTCCTAGTCGTATTTGTTGCTGTCGCGTCTCGCGGTGTGTCCTCAATGTATACGTATACAGGTACACTGTACCTACATCAGTGTGTCAGTGTACACTGCGGAGGCTGCACCAATTCCGCAGGCGCTGGAGTTTGGTGTTGATGGAGTCCGGAGTTTGGACACCGTGTGTCTGAGAGGCACCCACCTCACCGTGAAGTGACGACTAGGAATACACGCACAACGCACCTGTCCGTCAGTAGGTCTGCGTGTCTGTCAATGACGTCTGGTAACGGGAGGCCGGCCGCCCAGAGCGGGCACATGGCAACTGGCTGCCTCTGAGCCTGTTTGTATTTCTGGGTGTCATCACATCAGTCATCACCGACCCGACCACCCACCTGGAGGCGGTGTCAGGGGCGGTGGAGAAGGCAGGGTGCGAGGCCGTCCCCCGAACAGCGGGCAGGGTGCGAGGTCGTCCTCCCGGACAGCGGGCAGGGTGCGGGACCGTCCTCCGGACAGCGGGCAGGCGAGTGGGGCCGTCCTCCGGACAGCGGGCAGGGGAGTGGGGCCATCCTCGCCCCTGAACGAGCTAGAGCTTCGCGGAAAAACGAGCGTGTTGCCCGTGACGAGAGAAAACCGATGATATGCAATTTTTAGGTCCTAGGTCATTGGTTGACCTTCCAGGTCCGGTCAATGACCCAAAGTCGGGAAAATCGGGACCTGTTAGAAAGCCGTAAAGTGTGGCTGCTATAGGGTTTTCGGGGTGCTGATCACGAATATCAGGCTAGCTTTCATTACAGATGATGTCTCCATGCAATTAGGCCAGGTCGGGTCAGGTCAGGTCAGGTCAAACAGTAGGGGTCCTGCCAGGTATTCGTAGTAGGTGTCAACAGCCTCTGACAGCTTTGTAACATGTTACGAAGGGACCAAAACTACTTCGTAGATGTTCCTATGGTTGCTAAATTCGAACTCAGCTCCAAAAACTGGCCTAGAAACACGTAAAACTCGAAAAAGTGAACCCTGGTCATCAAAGGTCAATGACCTGACCTGACCTTCAGGTGACCTTGATACTCTCCCTGATGCATGGGACCACCATCATTTCACATGTTTCAACGCTTGAAACCACGAAAAGACTGCAAACGCGCGGCTAATGCGAGCCGACACCTACGCCGAATCGCGATTCCGGCCAAATATGGTCTCGAAAAGTAGGTCACAGCCAGGTCAAAGGTCATTTGGGTCAGGGGCATGCAATTTTGAAGGTAGGTGTAAAATTGATCAACTCGAGGGAACTGAAAGCTTTGTCACGATCAGCCGCTTTTTACGCGAGTTATTCGCGAAAAACCGAGGGGGCCGTTCAACCCCCCCCCCCTATACGGGCGAGGGTTAAATGTTCAGAGGCGGTGTAAAATTGATGAACTCGACTTCGGGGGTAGGTAGGTACCTACTAAACGTTTCGTCGCGATCGGCCGCTTTTTGCGCGATGTATTCTCGAAAAACCGAGGGTCTGGAATTGGATATAATGCATACCTATGATAGATCTGGCACATGGGTGGAGAACCTACCCCGGCCACCCCGGCCGTGGCCGGGGTAACTTTCAGCCAACCCCGGCGCGGCCGGGGTAACTTTTTCCACTTTTGTTAATCCTGAAAGCTGTCTCCATACGAAAACAAACTGCCATCTATAAAAGCGTCTCTCATTATTCTTATCTACCTTGAAAAGTTCTTGAAAATTTACTTTATTTTCATTTTGGAGCTTCTATGTTTTTAACCCGCGAGTTGCTGGGGGGGGGGCGTTAAACGCCCCCACTTTTTTCGCCGGGCCATAGCATAAAAACGGCGCGCCGCAGGCGCGCCAAATTTTGGGTACCTGTAGGGAATTGATTGAAGTTTATTGTGACAAAGTTTCAAAAAATCGGTCGGAAAATTTTTGAGATATCGAGGTTTTAGTGACGTCATGATTTCTGAGTTTTCGACCAAAAACGGCATATGTTCAAAAAATCATATAAAATCACAGAATAGACATACAGACATGCCGTAAACGCCATTAGACTGCCAATACCATGATCAATCAAATGGCTATCTTCGATTATTGATTATCGTTCCGCATTTTCCATAATCTTGAACTGAATCTTGGCAATTTTTCGTGACTACTTCACGACCAAGATACATGAATTTCTTAAATTGAACTTTTTGAGCCAAACACGTACACATAATGATAAAATGAATGTCACCATCGTGTTCTACGCCCCAAATTACCTAAAAAACATGTGTCACAGGCTGCGAATATCAGTTTTGATTTTCGGGGATATGTGCCTACCCGGTTGACCTGACCTTGACCCTGACCTATGCTTGACTGACCCCTACATGGAGCTGACACTCTCGTAGGCCTTATAAGATGGATTGTGCACCGTTTTGACAGAGTTTATAGCGAGAGGCGCCCATTGCGAAGTCCTGAAGTCCATGCTACTGAAAGCCCGATTTCAGGTGTTTGACCTGACCTTGACCCGACCTGTGACCTCAAAATTCAACTTTAAAGTACTCATCTGAAGCGTCTCGTCGCGCTCTTTCGTTTGCCGCCTCGTGCGTTTCGCTGCGCCTATTGGTTCTCGAGTTATCGGCTGGGGGCGTTTAACGCCCCCCCCCCCCCCAGCAAACGGTGGGTGGCGAAATGCCCCAGCAACTGCCGGGTTAATTCTTTTCATCGCGGAGCCCGACATGTTTCATCAAACAGAAGTAGGGGAGAGTGGGGTAATTTGGCCGCTTTTTTAGAAAACGATATAACTTAAAATTGACGACACATTTCTGCATTTTCTCAACGCTGGCAGGTGTCGTATTCATTTTACTTTGCTGGACAGTGAACTTGAAATGATAGAGTAATTACTTATATTGAAATTGTGACGTATTACAAAGGTCTGCAAGGCGGCCAAATTGCCCCACTAGCAGGGTTATTTGGCCGGGTGTGTGGGGCAATTTGGCCGGTGTTAGTCTGCAGTCGGGATTTTCTGTTATATTGCGAGTCAGCTTCAGATCCAGCAATGACGTGTGTCCTATGACTCATTTGCTGCATTTTGGAGGTTGACTCAGGGGTCACAGGGGTCAAAATAGCCAAATTAGCGGCTCTAAATGCGAAGACAGTTTTTTTACGAATAACTTTTGAAGTAATCAAGCTAGGCCAAAACTTCGAGTACCATCGTAACTCTCTCGTCAGTCCGCATCGAAAGATATATGTGTTTACCTTGAGAAGTCAAGGTCAAAGGTTGACCTCAGGTCACGTTGCATATGGTCGCTTGACCTCAAGGTCACGTGCTTTCAAGGTCATCATGCATATCATTCGATGCGCCTTGGCGAGCTGAACAGAATGAGACCATTTGTACGGCTGTACCATTTTTATGTAAGGATTTATTAGCAAAAAACGTTTGGTAACCTTTGATGACGTCACATGCTCTTACAGTTGACCAATCGGAAGTAAGGCATCAAAATAGTCAAAGCTGGTCATGAATCATGTCATTTATGGTACAATTGACCATGAAAACTCGGCCGTCCCAGCATATAGACCATGAGCGCACCGGCCAAGTTGCCCCGCTAGTCCCGGCCAAATTACCCCATATTGTCATTCTGAAAATTGTTGTCTATAAAGTCATCACGGCTGTACGGAATTAGATAAAATTGCTCTTGGAACCGCTGAACACCCCCAAGAATGGCGCTATAATGTCTGAATTCGTTTTGAGCCCAAATACTACATGTTATACAACTTAGTAAACAGAAGTAAAAGTTACCATTTTCTAATGAAATTAACGTTTTATTAATTTTGAATAAAACTACGAGGGGAAAAGTTTTGACCTTTCTCCTCCAGTTATTTCTACCCATGACAAATGAATAGAGACTAGAGCTATTTCACTCACTTTTATTAGACAGCGTACAGGTGGGGGCGGCCAATTTACACCACCGGCCAAATTACCCCACTCTCCCCTAAATCATATTAAGGGCCGTTATCGTAAGATGGCACTGTAATAACATCACAAGACAGGACGAGGTTAATATCAGTGAGATAGAAGGACGAGCTGCTGGGGCTCAAGGCTCCCCCAACTTAACCCGCGCCAGGGTGGTGGCCTTATCGTAAACGTTGAGTCGAGAGGTGGGCTTTTCACGCTCCTTCTAACTCGGTTACTGGGCTACGAGGCGAGAAGCGGAACGACGTTTGAGAGAGCGACAAACGTGATCAGAGAAATCTGGTCATGTTTTAGGCAAGCTCAATAATAAAATCACCATAGATCATCAAATGCCAAATTTCTCTGATTTTAGCGTTCTCCGACAACTTTTCTCACAGTTCATGAATATAACGGAGCTTAAACACTGCAAACAAAACATTCGATTGCATACTCGTTTAACCCGCGCGGGGCTGGGGGGGGGGTAAATTTTACCCCCCCTCGCGAATTTCTGCGATAGCTCAAAAACGGCGGCGCGCAGCGCCGCCAAACTTTCAGTACCTTTTCTTACATCAATTTGACACGTTCCCTGAAAATTTGAGCGAAATCCGTCGGAAAATTTTTGAGAAATTGACGTTTTAGTGACGTCATGTTCGCCATTTTCGCCTCAAAAACGGCAAAAGTTCAAACGCCGCTAACATCTTCATTTTTAAAGGAATCAAGACGTAACAAAAAAGGTTATACGTAATTTTTCTTTGTCTATCAAATGGCTATCTCGGTTTTTTGAAAATTTTGGATTTTGGCCTAAATTTTTTCAAAAAACTGACTTTTTTGGGAAAATCATTATAAAATCCAAAATTTTGAGTCTATCGAAAAAACCGTAATATATGTCAGAGAAGTGGTCTATGTGCACCTACATACCAAATTTTAGAAGAATCGGTTCAAAAATGTGGGAGTTATTCAAAATTTTATGACGTCACGACACACAATTTTTTTGAAAAATGACTTTTTTGGAAGTTCTAGACCTTGTACGGAAATAAGAATAGCACCGTTCGATTCGCCGTGAAAAACTGCATCAGATAGACACCTTTTTAGGCCTTAACAACCAACTTCAAAATTTGACCTCACTTGACCTGACCTTGACCTGACCTCGACCTGAAATTCATCCAGAGGTGGTCCATATCACTTATTGAGTGTGCCTATTGAATTCTATGAGTAAAATGACCCATAAAACATGTGTCGCACATGCCCTTTTCTATATTTTGTTTTTTGGTGACCTGACCTGACCTGACCTGACCTTGACCTTGACCTCTGAATGATATTGTATGCAACGAATATTGTCTTGGTAGCCTAAGAACACGTTTTGGGCGATCAGTCTCAGTCCATGACTCCATTCTTCGGCAACTACGGTGTAAGGCCGATACTGTAGAAACTTGCAATTTGTACCCTTGACCTGACCTTGACCTTGACCTCAAACTTTAAATTAAGTACATGTTTTTAGTAGTTCGTGATGAGAGCTTTCGATTGGCGTTTGAATTTTCCAAATCGGACCATTAGTTCGCGAGATAACAGGGGGGTAAAATTTACCCCCCCCCAGCCCCGCGCGTTCGGCTGGAGACCCCAGCCCCGCGCGGGTTAAGGCTCGGTCGCGAATAATATTTCAGGTGCGAGCTCAAATCAATAGAGGGTCATGCAAAACGGTCAAATTTGACATTTTGTTTTGTGTGGGAAGGTTGCAACTTCCACGGAATAAGCTTTGCAAAGGGCATGATGGCATTTTTAGCACGATCATCCAGCAAATTTGACCTGATGACCTGACCTAGCACTAGGTGACATGCGTCCGAAATTTTAAGGCGTGTTGCAAAATTGTTGTTACAATTACGAAATCTTCCGCACCTGCGTGCAGCAGATTTCCCTAAAAACGTACAAACGACAGACATCCATTATTCTATGCCACAGAATAGGGGTTTGTTGATAACCGTTGACAAATAGGTATTTGAGCATCATCGTCTTTCTGACTTTCGGTCGCCGGCCGGGGTAACTTTTTCAAACATTCTCCACCCGTGATCTGGCATGTGGATAGCCACCTGAGTGGATATGACCTATGACATTTCAACAGAGGTCAGCCTCGATCAATCAGAAAACACTTTCGTGAATCGTAAGGAAAGACATGTTAAATTGTGAATATTCCAGTGTTTATGATTATGTCATAAATATGCAACCACAGAAACCTCATTGACCATTTATTTACCTATGATGTCACAGGAAGGTCAGATAAGGTCAAATTGTACCGGTTTACAACGAAAAACAATTGTTTACGTAAAAATGACTTTACTCACGTAAAGGATCATATTCAGTCAGGAATAGGCTAATTAGCATCATTAATATTACTCCTGACTGATTTCAAGCACAAATACCTACCGAAAATATTGTGACGTCATAAAAACAGTCGCTACTATTTCAGTCATTCAAATGGCTATATGTCTGGCAGTTTTAGAGATATTTTGTTAATTTTTGGTAAGTGTAAGGCCTGTGTAAAGGCGTTCTCTGACATATAGGTATTCCGTTTTTTAACAATTCAAAATTTAGATTTCTTGGGATATTTTTGAAATTTGAATTTAGAAATCCCTAGATCTAGTGACTTTTTATTTCGGAAATTTTGAAATAGCCATTTTGTTTGCATGTTTTTTATACAAACGGACCAATTTTTGAGTCGCTTAGTTGAAACTCTGATTTTCTGCGATTTTTCTCCGTGAATAACTTTTCGACGAAAAATCGTCGAACATGACCTCAGTTTGACCTCTATAGCTCGTGAACCGAGATGACCTGGGACCTAATTTTTTAAGGAGTTGTGTAAAATTGATATCTGGAGAGGTACTGAAAAGTTTAAGTCGAAATTCGCAGCCGTTCCTGAGTTATCTACGAAAAACCACAGGGTGTGACCCTTTGCCCCCAGTCCCCCCCCCCCCCAACGGGTCACGGGTTAATGTGAAGACAAGTGAGACAACATATGAAAAAAAGAATGAAAGAAAACAAAATCACTGCAGGTTTGTGCGGAAAACCGACGGCAGCTCGACATTTGTGACTGCGCACATGGCCTGCAGTGCCGGGTGGCCGTCTGACCGGGCGGGCCGTCTGTTCCGCCGTCTGTTCCGCTGTCTGATCGGGCCGGGCCGTCTGTTCCGCCGTCTGTTCCGCCGTCTGACCGGGCGGCGGGCCGTCTGTTCCGCCGTCTGTTCCGCTGTCTGACCGGGCGGCGGGCCGTCTGTTCCGCCATCTGTTCCGCTGTCTGACCGGGCCGGGCCGTCTGTTCCGCCGTCTGTTCCGCTGTCTGACCGGGCCGGGCCGTCTGTTCCGCTGTCTGACCGGGGTGGGCCGTCTGTTCCGCCGTCTGTTCCGCTGTCTGACCGGGCGGCGGGCCGTCTGTTCCGCTGTCTGACCGGGCGGGGCCGTCTGTTCCGCCGTCTGACCGGGCCGGGCCGTCTGTTCCGCCGTCTGTTCCGCTGTCTGACCGGGCGGCGGGCCGTCTGTTCCGCTGTCTGACCGGGCGGCGGGCCGTCTGTTCCGCCATCTGTTCCGCTGTCTGACCGGGCGGCGGGCCGTCTGTTCCGCCGTCTGTTCCGCTGTCTGACCGGGCGGCGGGCCGTCTGTTCCGCCATCTGTTCCGCTGTCTGACCGGGCCGGGCCGTCTGTTCCGCCGTCTGCTCCGCTGTCTGACCGGGCCGGGCCGTCTGTTCCGCTGTCTGACCGGGCGGCGTGCCGTCTGTTCCGCTGTCTGACCGCGGCGGGCCGTCTGTTCCGCTGTCTGTTCCGCTGTCTGACCGGGCGGGGCCGTCTGTTCCGCCGTCTGACCGGGCGGCGGGCCGTCTGTTCCGCTGTCTGACCGGGCGGCGGGCCGTCTGTTCCGCAGCCCAACTCGTACGCGGCCACGCTGGCCATGCTGGGCCTGGTGGCGGCCGGCACCCTGGGCTACCTGCCCGTCAACCTGCGGGACGTGGCGCGCGCCATCGACAGCAGGCGCCGAAGGCGACGGGGCCGGGGCCGGGGCGGCCGCCAGCGCCGCAACGCCGCCGCCGGGACCGGCCCGCACACACTGGAACAGGTCAGTGTCAGACAGGAGTCAGTGTCAGTGTCACACAGGAGTCAGTGTCAGACAGGAATCAGTGTCAGTGTCACACAGGAGTTAGTGTCAGTGTCAGACAGGAGTCAGTGTCAGTGTCACACAGGAGTTAGTGTCAGTGTCAGACAGAAGTCAGTGTCAGTGTCACACAGGAGTTAGTGTCAGTGTCAGACAGGAGTCAGTGTCAGTGTCAGACAGGAGTCAGTGTCACACAGGAGTCAGTGTCAGTGTCACACAGGAGTCAGTGTCAGTGTCACACATGAATCAGTGTCAGTGTCACACAGGAATCAGTGCCACACAGGAGTCAGTATCAGACAGGAGTCAGTGTAACACAGGAGTCAGTTTCAGACAGGAGTTAGTGTCAGACAGGAGTCAGAGTCAGTGTCAGTGTCACACAGGAGTCAGTGTCAGTGTCACACAGGAGTCAGTGTCAGTGTCACACATGAATCAGTGTCAGTGTCACACAGGAATCAGTGCCACACAGGAGTCAGTATCAGACAGGAGTCAGTGTAACACAGGAGTCAGTTTCAGACAGGAGTTAGTGTCAGACAGGAGTCAGAGTCAGTGTCAGTGTCACACAGGGGTCAGTGTCAGTGTCAGACAGGAGTCAGTGTCAGACAGGAGTCAGTGTCAGTGTCAGACAGAGTCATTGTCAGACAGGAGTCATTGTCAGACAGGAGTCAGTGTCAGACAGGAGTCAGTGTCAGTGTCAGACAGGAGTTAGTGTCAGTGTCACACACAGCTGTTAGTGTCACACAGGAGTCAGTGTCAGACAGGAGTCAGTGTCAACTGTCACACAGGAGTCAGTGTCAGACAGGAGTCAGTGTCATAGGAGTCAGTGTCAGACAGGAGTCAGTGTCAGATAGAAGACAGTGTCAGACAGGAGTCACTTCAGTGTCTAACAGGAGTCAGAGTCAGTGTCAGGCAGTAGTCAGTGCCTGGTGTCTGCTGTTTCAGCTACTGGTGGCCGCTGACGGACCGGTGTTTGTCCGTTGTTTCAGCCGCTGACGGACCGGTGTCTGTCCGGTGGTTCAGCCGCTGACGGTCACTCTGTCTGGTGTGTCAGTGCTACCGCTGACCGCGGTGTCTGTCTTGTGTTTCAGTGCTGCCGCTGACCGCTCTGTGTGGTGTTTCGGCCGCTGACGGTCGCTCTGTGTGGTGTTTCAGCCGCTGACGGTCGCTCTGTGTGGTGTTTGGGCCGCTGACGGTCGCTCTGTGTGGTGTTTCAGTGGTGCTGCTGACCGCTCTGTGTGGTGTTTCGGCCGCTAACGGTCGCTCTGTGTGGTGTTTCAGTGCTGCCGCTGACGGTCGCTCTGTCCGGTGTTTCAGTGCTGCCGCTGACCGCGGTGTCTGTCCGGTGTTTCAGCCGCTGAACGCGGTGTCTGTCCAGTGTTTCAGTGCTGCCGCTGACCGCTCTGTGTGGTGTTTCGGCCGCTGACGGTCGCTCTGTGTGGTGTTTCAGCTGCTGCTGACTGCCGACCCGGACCGGTGTGTGCTCCGACTCATCTGTGAGGCAGAGTTCGTCGGCCCGCGCTGGGCCGCCTCAGCCGAAGAGCGGCTCGTTCACCATCTCTTCGGGTGAGCTGCAGGCGCGCCGGAGCACAGTGACTGGGCTCAACACATGGAAAATGCCACCAATTTCAGCGCTCCCGCCGCTGTGCGCTACTCTAACCGTCTCCGTGTATTGCCTGTCTGGCAGGGCCAGGCCGGGCCGGCGGCCGCCGCTGCCGGCGCCCATGGAGCGCGCGGCGCGCCGCGGCCGGCAGGCGCGGCTGCGGGCAGCACCCAGCGCGCGCTGCCACCTGCTCAGCCCGCGCTGCCGCGCCAGCCCGCTGGAGGCCGTGCGGCGCGGCACCGGCGTCAGGTCAGAGCGGTCCCCGACCCCGACTCCCCACACCAGTCCCGGGTCACCAGTGCGGGTCAGGGCGGCCACCAGTGCGGGTCACCAGTGTCAGGTCAGAGCGGCCACCAGTGCGGGTCAGAGCGGTCACCAGTGCCAGGGCACTATAAGTCCAAGAAGCATGTGGTTCAGCTCGATTCGGTCACCTCAATTACCATTATAGTGGTTTCCGAATTACAAGAATGCCTAACCCATATATGGCCTAATGGCTTATAATAATAGTACCTAAAATCAAGAGTAAAATGGCAAAAAATCGAAATCAACATCGTGCCACCGTCATGCTGAACTGCCGATTCCGTCGATTTTGATGCATAACACATGGGTCCCTAAAGCACAGTTTTTAGCTAGCACTTATCTCTTTGGTGAGCCGATTTCTATGGACATAATGGAAGCAAAACATTGGCGCATGACCTAAGCAAGCCTTAGTTTTCGTGACAATTTGTGACCTAGCCTGACCTAGCTTTGACCTGAAACATACCAAATATTGTCCCTCTTGAAAGTATCGCTACTTGAAAGCTGGTTAGGGAGCCCCAGGCTTTTCAGGGTTAGCCGCTTGGCCGGCCTATACCGTTTTCACGGTTTCGCGGGCCGGCCAGGCGGCTAAAACCCTCAAAAGCCTGTGGCTCTTAACCCGGCAGTTGCTGGGGTATTTCGCCACCCACCGTTTGCTGGGGGGGGGGGGGGCGTTAAACGCCCCCAGCCGATAACTCGAGAACCAATAGGCGCAGCGAAACGCACGAGGCGGCAAACGAAAGAGCGCGACGAGACGCTTCAGATGAGTACTTCAAAGTTGAATTTTGAGGTCACAGGTCGGGTCAAGGTCAGGTCAAACACCTGAAATCGGGCTTTCAGTAGCATGGACTTCAGGACTTCGCAATGGGCGCCTTTCGTCATAAACTCTGTCCAAACGGTGCACAATCCATCATATAAGGCCTACAAGAGTGTCAGCTCCATGTAGGGGTCAGTCAAGCATAGGTTAGGGTCAAGGTCAGGTCAACCGGGTAGGCACATATCCCCGAAAATCAAAACTGATATTCGCAGCCTGTGACACATGTTTTAGAGGTAATTTGGGGCGTAGAACACGATGGTGACATTCATTTTATCATATCTGTACGTGTTTGGCTCAAAAAGTTCAATTTAAGAAATGCATGTATCATGGTCGTGAAGAAGTCACGAAAAATTGCCAAGATTCAGTTCAAGATTATGGAAAATGCGGAACGATAATCAATAATCGAAGATAGCCATTTGATTGATCATGGTATTGGCAGTCTAATGGCGTTTACGGCATGTCTGTATGTCTATTCTGTGATTTTATATGATTTTTTGAACATATGCCGTTTTTGGTCGAAAACTAAGAAATCATGACGTCACTAAAACCTCGATATCTCAAAAATTTTCCGACCGATTTTTTTAAACTTTGTCACAATAAACTTCAATCAATTCCCTACAGGTACCCAAAATTTGGCGCGCCTGCGGCGCGCCGTTTTTATGCTATGGCCCGGCGAAAAAAGTGGGGGCGTTTAACGCCCCCCCCCCAGCAACTCGCGGGTTAAACCAGGGAGAGATAGCGATACTTTCGAGTAAAGATACTTTTAATAGATACATGCTCGATAGTCGATACCTAGGTACCCACAGGGTATCTTCATCATACATGTGAGTGTGTAAAATGTAGACCATATATGATTTTTATGCGACTTATTTAGCGGCTAGAGCCCGAACTACCTAAGAACAAGCCTACCTAAATGTTGACGTTGACCTGACCTATGACGTCACTGACTCACTAGTCACTGGTAACCTCGAGGTCAACAAAATAGTAACAATCCACCTCGTTGACAGATGTTCTGCACCTGCAGCTGCCCTTGACTCAGCAGCCCGCACGGTGCCCGGCAGGTCCTAGGGCCCTGTGAGGCGGCGCCCGGCGGCGCGGCGACTGACCGCCTCTGCTCTGCCGGTCTCTGAGCTGCGGCTGGCGGCCCCCCGGCCCAGCGGCACACCACAGCCGGACTCACTGCGAGCGACAAATGGAATCCGGCAGAGACCGACTGCTGAGTATCGAACGTACAGAGTGTCCATTCAATGTTGATCCAATAACTCAGGTGTGCGCGCCTCGCAGTCAGCGTTCGACTGTCAATACAAGAAACGGGCGCTGCGCGGCGTGCGACGAACCATAAACGGACCGACGGACGGGCGCTGAGGGACTGGACTGACGGGCCGCGGGACGGGCTCTGAGGGACTGACTGACGGACCGACAGACGGGCGCTGAGGGACTGACAGACGGACCGACGGACGGGCGCTGACGGACCGACAGACGGACGCTGAGGGACTGACTGACGGGCCGACGGACCGACGGACGAGGACTGACTTCTGAGCGGACAGGTCGGCCGTCCGCTCACACGGTCGGACTCAGCCAGCGGCCGGCTCTGCGACACGGCGTTGTTACCGTACGCCAATGTTATAGTAAGTTGTTATGCTCCTTAGGATATTAGGAGCGATTGTTATCGCTATGTATGGGTTGTGTGCATCTTTGGGCGCTAATATGTACTGTAGTGTTTGGTTTACACAACAGACGTAGGTGTAACTGAATTTCGTACTGGCTACGCGTACAATCACTAGCTATGTACTAGCTGTAATAGCAGGGATGTAGTATGAAGGCATTTGTTTTGTTGATAATAAATCAGTTGTTGGACGATGACCTCTCTAGCGACGCTGCGTGTTGGGCTACCACGGACGGTCCAGGAGCACCGCGTCATCATACCATCCCGATATACGGCTCCGTCACACTGCTCTGTCACACTGCTCCGATATACGGCTCCGGCACACTGCTCCGATATACGGCTCCGTCACACTGCTCCAATATACGGCTCCGTCATACTGCTCCGATATACGGCTCCGATATACTGCTCCGATATAGGGCTCCGTCACACTGCTCCGTCACACTGCTCCGATACACTGCTCCGATATACCTCCGTCACACTGCTCCGATATACGGCTCCGTCACACTGCTCCGATATACGGCTCCGTCACACTGCTCCGATACACTGCTCCGATATACGGCTCCGTCACACTGCTCCGATATACGCTCCGATATACTGCTCCGTCGCACTGCTCCGATATACTGCTCCGTCGCACTGCTCCGTCACACTGCTCCGATATACGGCTCCGTCACACTGCTCCGTCACACTGCTCCTATATTGCTCTGTCACACTGCTCCGATATAAGGTTCCGTCACACTGCTCCGATACACTGCTCCGATATAAGGCTCCGATATACGCTCCGTCACACTGCTCCGTCACGCTGCTCCGATATACTGCTCTGATATAAGGCTCCGTCACACTGCTCCGATATACGGCTCCGTCACCCTGCTCCGATATACGGCTCCGTCACACTGCTCCATTCGTTGTCAGGTATGTAATGAACCTATACCGTTCCGTCCTGCGGGCCCCAGTTGCTCTGGCAGACCCGCAAGGAGGATCTGCCATTGTGCATATTATAAAGTAATCTTGGTTGTACATACGGAACGGCAGACACGAGAGCTTAGGGGCACTAACTCACCGTCTGCGATACCCGTCAAACTCTCTCAGCACGAAACTACACCTTTTCACCCTCAAATTAAAATGACGGGATTTCAATTTGAAATATTGGACTTTCAAATAACAAAAGGATTTCAAATAAACGACAGGATTTCAAATCAAATCAAGGACTTCACTTTAAAACAAGGAGAATTCAATAAAAATCGAAGGAATTCAAATTAAATCTGATTTTGATGTAGTTAAATGTGGATATTTTGAATCGGTTTGTTTGCTAATTATCAAAGCAGAAGCATCTCCCACTCTGATGTCATTTTCCTCCAGATACACATTTTCAGCCTCCAAGCTGTAGGTATTGGGCAGAACCCTCTCACGAGCGTGACCATCGAGGCATCATGCTATCTGAATATCATGCCATTCTTAATATCATGCCTTTCCTTGCCCATTCTTTTATATTTTCCTCGCATGAAGCCTGGCTTTACACCACGTCGTCGCGGCTCACCATAGGTTTTCGTTCATGGTATCAAAATAGTCTACATTGGATTCATCTTCACTTACATCTAAGCTCATTTTGTACTCAAATAGCGAACAAAACTTGTAAACGAAGACAAGAACCTCTAGGTCAAGTTCTAGGTGAAAATGCGCATTTTATTGTACATGTTTTTTTGCATCTCGTATTGTACGCACGCGAATATTATCATGGCCACTGGCCAGCCTTTATGGGTATTCCGCTTTAGAAGAAAATGAATGGAGAATGAATTAAGATTCAGCGATAATTAAAATACCGAATGAGCATTCCCGCCAAAATATCAAGCATATACTTCTTATGACATTTTTGGGTTTAACTTGAATTCCTTGGTTTTAATTTGAATCCTAATATTTTTAAATGAAATTCCCTCGCTTTGATTTGTTGCCCTGGTGTTTTAATTTGAAGTCCTCTTGCTTTCATTTGAAGTCCTATTTATTTTATTTGAAGTCCTTTTATTTTAACTTGATGGTAAAAAGGTGTATACGCCTTCTGCTCCCTGAGTTATCCGAAGCCAGAGCATCTTTCTGTAATTTAGCTGAGGTATTTTTTCAGGCTGAGAAACAGGGAGGAAGGAGGAGGGATGGGACAGAGCGAGCGAGAGAGAGAGAGAGAGAGAGAGAGGATAGAGAGAGAGAAGAGAGAGAGAGAGAGAGAGAGAGAGAGAAGAGAGAGAGGAGAGAGAGAGAGAGAGAGAGAGAGAGAGAAGAGATAGAGAGAGAGATAGAGAGAGGAGAGAAGATAGAGAGAGAGAGAGAGAGAGAGAGAGAGAGAGAAGAGAGAGAGAAGGAGAAGAGAGAGAGAGAGAGAGAGAGAGAGAGAGAGAGAGAGAAGAGAAGAGAGAGAGAGAGAGAAGAGAGAGGAGAGAGGAGAGGAGAGAGAGAGAGAGAGAGAGAGAGAGAGAGAGAGAGAGAGAGAGAGAGAGAGAGAGAGAGAGAGAGAGAGAGAGAGAGAGAGAGAGAGAGAGAGAGAGAGAGAGAGAGAGAGAGAGAGAGAGAGAGAGAGAGAGAGAGAGAGAGAGAGAGAGAGAGAGAGAGAGAGAGAGAGAGAGAGAGAGGAGAGAGAGAGAGAGAGAGAGAGAGAGAGAGAGAGAGAGAGAGAGAGAGAGAGAGAGAGAGAGGAGAGAGAGAGAGAGAGAGAGAGAGAGAGAGAGAGAGAGAGAGAGAGAGAGAGAGAGACCAGCCCATTAGGTCAAGCAGCTGGAACAAATTTACTGTTACAAATCCATCACAAAGGGAGCTGAATTCCCTGTAAGCGATACAGCACCGTAGGCTGCTAACTGACGTCTATCCGATAGCTCGGTTGGTAGAGCGCTGGACTGCCGGTAGTGAAAGCCCGGGTTCGAGCCGCTCCGGCGCTCGATATTTGGGACTCCTGACGGGGATGGTCCGTGGTTGGTGGGAGCAGCCGCGGTCAGTTGAAGTCGTGAGTGGGGCGGACCGCGTCCAGCTTTGCTGAGCACGTTTAACCACGGCCTGTAATTTTCCCCATTACCCGGAATTGCCTAATCGGACGGGTAGGGGCTGGGGCCTGCGCGACCATCTGCTTAACGTGGGCTCCGGCTCTGTCAATCCGCCTATTCAAACATTCGAACAAAATTTTGACAACTACCGATAGCAAGCAACCGAAAGCTGAAAGAGCCCAAGGCGAGAAAATCAACAAACAGCAAAAGATTTAAATCATGTATACCATATACCGTAACAGCACAAAACACGCCACTTGCTCACCAACACTCACGAGCGATTCCAAACAACCTAGACCCCGACCGGTCCCTGGGCACAGGCAGTGGCGCAGGATAGCCCCGGCCGGCCCTAGGCGGGCCGCGCAGCCAACTCACCGCGTGCTGCAGTGCCGCCTCCGGGAGCGACTCTCACCGGCCTGGCGCGGCGCCAGCTCCGCCGCTCACCGGCGCAGCCCGGTGCCAGCTCACCGACTCAGCGCGGCGCCAGCTCACCATCCCGGCCCGGCGCCAGCACCGCCGCCCGCTCGCAGCCGGTCCCTGTTCCTTTTCCGCCGGGTCTTGGCGCCGGCGGCGGCGGCTCGGTCGCCCACAGCGGGCGCCTCTCCGGCCGTCCCCTTCCACTGGCTGGCGCGCTGCTTCTTGCGCTGCTTTCTGCTCAGTTTGGGTGTGCGCGCGGCGCTCTGCGCGTGTTC
This sequence comes from Amphibalanus amphitrite, assembly GCF_019059575.1. Classification (NCBI taxonomy): domain Eukaryota; kingdom Metazoa; phylum Arthropoda; class Thecostraca; order Balanomorpha; family Balanidae; genus Amphibalanus; species Amphibalanus amphitrite. Next base: position 64,498 of record NW_024881989.1, read on the forward strand.
CCGATCCTCTCTGTCGAGCAGTGACAGGTCCCAGGAGCGTCCGGCCGCCGTCAGTGCGGAGAGCTCCGAGCCCGGCTCGTCGTCCGACTCCAACGTCACGGTGAGCGGTACCTCCGACACCTCGGCGGGCGAGCGGGCGTCCTCGGAGCCCGAGTGCAGCTCCACCTCCAGCACCTCAGCCGGCGCCGACCTGCGCGCGGCGGCGGCCCGCTGGCGGCGCCGCGGCCGCGGGCTGGCCGGAGCGCTGGCCGCGCCCGCCGGCGACTCGCCGCGGGCCGGCGAGGACGGCGCACTGCTGGGCCGCGGCCGGGGCAGCCGCTGACCCTGCAGCAGCGTCTGCACCAGCTGGTGGGCCGCCCGAGCCGCCGACACATCACCGGAGATGTTGATCAGCCACCTGGCGGCGGACGGGGGGGGGGGGGGCACTGATAGCGACAGGGGACGGGCGGATGGTGGGGGGCACTGATAGCGACAGGGGACACTTCTAGCGATAAGTTCGAGAAGCATGCATATTTCACAACGAAAACAAACGTGGATGTGTGCCAGCAACAAACATAAGTGCACTAGCAATTTTAACTTTTTTGCGACCGAACAATGAAAGGACATACCTAGTTACTAGCTTCAGCTTCCTGACAGCTTTCGTGCGTGAAGCATCCTAGCATGATACCTATGCAATAGCACGAGATAATATGACTGAGACCAGCGAGAGCTCAGTCGGCCGAATGAGACCGGCAGTGGTCCCCGCCCGCCACTCACCCTCGCCCCCCGCCACTCACGAGTCATGGTCCCCGCCCCCCCCCCCCGCCACTCACGAGTCATGGTCCCCCCGCCACTCACGAGTCATGGTCCCCGCCCCCGCCCCCCCCCCCCCTCCCCCGCCACTCACGAGTCATGGTCCCCCGCCCGCCACTCACGAGTCATGGTCCCCCGCCCCCGCCACTCACGAGTCATGGTCCCCCCCCGCCCGCCACTCACGAGTGGTCGCCCAGCTGCTCGTAGGTGAGTTCGGCGCCCGTTTCGCGCTCGATGCGCCGGCGCCGTTTTGGCGCGAACACGGCGTCCATTTGGGCGGGTGTGGCCACCAGGCCGGACACCTGGCGGCAGGCGCGCGCCGTCTCCGTGTACGAGACGACGCGCTGCGAGAGTGACGACCGGATGGTGTACCGCTGGAGACGGAGCAGGGCCGTCAGAGCACAGAGCAGACTGACGGAACAGAGGCCGTCAGAGCACGGAACAGACTGACGGAACAGACACCGTCAGAGCACAGAGCAGACTGACGGAACAGAGGCCGTCAGAGCACGGAACAGACACCGTCAGAACATAGAGCAGACCGTCAGAACAGACACCGTCAGAGCACAGAGCAGACACCGTCAGAGCAGACACCGTCAGAGCACAGAGCAGACACCGTCAGAGCACAGAGCAGACTGACGGAACACACACCGTCAGAGCACAGAGCAGACACCGTCAGAGCACAGAGCAGACACCGTCAGAGCAGACACCGTCAGAGCACAGAGCAGACCGACGGAGCAGGGACCGTCAGAGCACAGAACAGACTGACGGAACAGACACCGTCAGAGCACAGAGCAGACTATCAGAACACAGACACCGTCAGAGCACAGAGCAGACTGACGGAACAGACACCGTCAGAGCACAGAGCAGACTGACGGAACACAGACACCGTCAGAGCACAGAGCAGACTGACGGAAGAGACACCGTCAGAGCACAGAGCAGACTGTCAGAACAAAGACACCGTCAGAGCACAGAGCAGACTGACGGAAGAGACACCGTCAGAGCACAGAGCAGACCGTCAGAACAGACACCGTCAGAGCACAGAGCAGACTGACGGAACACACACCGTCAGAGCACAGAGCAGACTGTCAAAACAGACACCGTCAGAGCACAGAGCAGACTGACGGAACAGACACCGTCAGAGCACAGAGCAGACTGTCAGAACACAGAACAGACTGTCAGAACAGACACCGTCAGAACACAGAGCAGACTGTCAGAGCACAGAGCAGACTGACGGAACAGACACCGTCAGAGCACAGAGCAGACTGACGGAACAGACACCGTCAGAACACAGAGCAGACTGACGGAACAGACACCGTCAGAACACAGAACAGACACCGTCAGAACACAGAGCAGACTGTCAGAGCACAGAGCAGACTGACGGAACAGACACCGCCAGAGCACAGAGCAGACTGACGGAACAGACACCGTCAGAGCACAGAGCAGACTGACGGAACAGACACCGTCAGAGCACAGAGCAGACTGACGGAACAGACACCGTCAGAGCACAGAGCAGACTGACGGAACAGACACCGTCAGAGCACAGAGCAGGGCCGTCAGAGCACAGAGCAGACTGACGGAACAGACACCGTCAGAACACAGAACAGACTGACGGAACAGACACCGTCAGAGCACAGAGCAGACTGTCAGAACACAGACACCGTCAGAGCACAGAGCAGACCGACGGAACACACACCGTCAGAGCACAGAGCAGACTGACGGAACACACACCGTCAGAGCACAGAGCAGACTGACGGAACACACACCGTCAGAGCACAGAGCAGACTGACGGAACAGACACTGTCAGAGCACAGAGCAGACTGACGGAACACAGACACCGCCAGAGCACAGAGCAGACTGACGGAACAGACACCGTCAGAGCACAGAGCAGACTGACGGAACAGACACCGTCAGAGCACAGAGCAGACTGACGGAACAGACACCGTCAGAGCACAGAGCAGACTGACGGAACAGACACCGTCAGAGCACAGAGCAGGGCCGTCAGAGCACAGAGCAGACTGACGGAACAGACACCGTCAGAACACAGAACAGACTGACGGAACAGACACCGTCAGAGCACAGAGCAGACTGTCAGAACACAGACACCGTCAGAGCACAGAGCAGACCGACGGAACACACACCGTCAGAGCACAGAGCAGACTGACGGAACACACACCGTCAGAGCACAGAGCAGACTGACGGAACACACACCGTCAGAGCACAGAGCAGACTGACGGAACAGACACCGTCAGAGCACAGAGCAGACTGTCAGAACACAGAACAGACTGTCAGAACAGACACCGTCAGAGCACAGAGCAGACTGACGGAACAGACACCGTCAGAGCACAGAGCAGACTGTCAGAACACAGAGCAGATTGACGGAACAGACACCGTCAGAGCACAGAGCAGACTGACGGAACACACACCGTCAGAGCACAGAGCAGACTGTCAAAACAGACACCGTCAGAGCACAGAGCAGACTGTCAGAACACAGACACTGTCAGAGCACAGAGCAGACTGACGGAACAGACACCGTCAGAGCACAGAGCAGACTGACGGAAGACACACCGTCAGAGCACAGCGCAGACTGTCAGAGCAGACACCGTCAGAGCACAGAACAGACTGACGGAACAGACACCGTCAGAGCACAGAGCAGACTGTCAGAGCACAGAGCAGACTGACGGAACAGACACCATCAGAGCACAGAGCAGACTGACGGAACAGACACCGTCAGAGCACAGAGCAGACTGTCAGAACACAGACACTGTCAGAGCACAGAGCAGACTGACGGAACAGACACCGTCAGAGCACAGAGCAGACTGACGGAACAGACACCGTCAGAGCACAGAGCAGACTGACGGAAGACACACCGTCAGAGCACAGCGCAGACTGTCAGAGCAGACACCGTCAGAGCACAGAACAGACAGACGGAACAGACACCGTCAGAGCACAGAGCAGACTGACGGAACACACACCGTCAGAGCACAGAGCAGACTGACGGAACAGACACCGTCAGAGCACAGAGCAGACTGTCAGAACACAGACACTGTCAGAGCACAGAGCACACTGACGGAACAGACACAGTCAGAGCACAGAGCAGACTGATGGAACAGACACCGTCAGAGCACAGAGCAGACTGACGGAACAGACACCGTCAGAGCACAGAGCAGACTGACGGAACACACACCGTCAGAGCACAGAGCAGACTGTCAGAGCACAGAGCAGACTGACGGAACACAGACACCGTTAGAGCACAGAACAGACACCGTCAGAGCAGACACCGTCACAGCACAGAACAGACTGACGGAACAGACACCGTCAAAGCACAGAGCAGGGCCGTCAGAGCACAGAGCAGACTGACGGAACAGACACCGTCAGAGCACAGAGCAGACTGTCAGAACACAGACACCGTCAGAGCACAGAACAGACTGACGGAACAGACACCGTCAGAGCACAGAGCAGACTGACGGAACAGACACCGTCAGAGCACAGAACAGACTGACGGAACACACACCGTCAGAGCACAGAGTAGACTGACGGAACACACACCGTCAGAGCACAGAGCAGACTGACGGAAAACACACCGTCAGAGCACAGAGCAGACTGACGGAACACACACCGTCAGAGCACAGAGCACACTGACGGAACAGACACCGTCAGAGCACAGAGCAGACTGTCAGAACACAGAACAGACTGTCAGAACAGACACCGTCAGAGCACAGAGCAGACTGACGGAACAGACACCGTCAGAGCACAGAGCAGACTGACGGAACAGACACCGTCAGAGCACAGAGCAGACTGACGGAACAGACACCGTCAGAGCACAGAGCAGACTGACGGAAGACACACCGTCAGAGCACAGCGCAGACTGTCAGAGCAGACACCGTCAGAGCACAGAACAGACTGACGGAACAGACACCGTCAGAGCACAGAGCAGACTGTCAGAGCACAGAGCAGACTGACGGAACAGACACCATCAGAGCACAGAGCAGACTGACGGAACAGACACCGTCAGAGCACAGAGCAGACTGTCAGAACACAGACACTGTCAGAGCACAGAGCAGACTGTCAGAACAGACACCGTCAGAGCACAGAGCAGACTGACGGAACAGACACCGTCAGAGCACAGAGCAGACTGTCAGAACACAGACACTGTCAGAGCACAGAGCAGACTGACGGAACAGACACCGTCAGAGCACAGAGCAGACTGACGGAACAGACACCGTCAGAGCACAGAGCAGACTGACGGAACAGACACCGTCAGAGCACAGAGCAGACTGACGGAACACACACCGTCAGAGCACAGCGCAGACTGTCAGAGCACAGAACAGACTGACGGAACAGACACCGTCAGAGCACAGAGCAGACTGTCAGAGCACAGAGCAGACTGACGGAACAGACACCGTCAGAGCACAGAGCAGACTGACGGAACAGACACCGTCAGAGCACAGAGCAGACTGTCAGAACACAGACACTGTCAGAGCACAGAGCAGACTGACGGAACAGACACCGTCAGAGCACAGAGCAGACTGACGGAACAGACACCGTCAGAGCACAGAGCAGACTGACGGAACAGACACCGTCAGAGCACAGAACAGACACCGTCAGAACACAGAGCAGACTGTCAGAGCACAGAGCAGACTGACGGAACAGACACCGCCAGAGCACAGAGCAGACTGACGGAACAGACACCGTCAGAGCACAGAGCAGACTGACGGAACAGACACCGTCAGAGCACAGAGCAGACTGTCAGAACACAGACACTGTCAGAGCACAGAGCAGACTGTCAGAACACAGACACCGTCAGAGCACAGAGCAGACTGACGGAACAGACACCGTCAGAGCACAGAGCAGACTGTCAGAACACAGACACCGTCAGAGCACAGAGCAGACTGTCAGAGCACAGAGCAGACTGACGGAACAGACACCGTCAGCGCACAGAGCAGACTGTCAGAACACAGACACTGTCAGAGCACAGAGCAGACTGACGGAACAGACACCGTCAGAGCACAGAGCAGACTGACGGAACAGACACCATCAGAGCACAGAGCAGACTGACGGAACAGACACCGTCAGAGCACAGAGCAGACTGACGGAAGACACACCGTCAGAGCACAGAGCAGACTGACGGAACAGACACCGTCAGAGCACAGAGCAGACTGTCAGAATACAGAACAGACTGTCAGAACAGACACCGTCAGAACACAGAGCAGACTGTCAGAGCAAGAGCAGACTGACGGAACAGACACCGTCAGAGCACAGAGCAGACTGACGGAACAGACACCGTCAGAACACAGAGCAGACTGACGGAACAGACACCGTCAGAGCACAGAGCAGACTGACGGAACAGACACCGTCAGAGCACAGAGCAGACTGACGGAACAGACACCGCCAGAGCACAGAGCAGACTGACGGAACAGACACCGTCAGAGCACAGAGCAGACTGACGGAACAGACACCGTCAGAGCACAGAACAGACACCGTCAGAACACAGAGCAGACTGTCAGAGCACAGAGCAGACTGACGGAACAGACACCGCCAGAGCACAGAGCAGACTGACGGAACAGACACCGTCAGAGCACAGAGCAGACCGACGGAACAGACACCGTCAGAGCACAGAGCAGACTGACGGAACAGACACCGTCAGAGCACAGAGCAGACTGACGGAACACACACCGTCAGAGCACAGAGCAGACTGTCAGAGCACAGAGCAGACTGACGGAACACAGACACCGTTAGAGCACAGAACAGACACCGTCAGAGCAGACACCGTCACAGCACAGAACAGACTGACGGAACAGACACCGTCAGAGCACAGAGCAGGGCCGTCAGAGCACAGAGCAGACTGACGGAACAGACACCGTCAGAGCACAGAGCAGACTGACGGAACAGACACCGTCAGAGCACAGAACAGACTGACGGAACACACACCGTCAGAGCACAGAGCAGACTGACGGAACACACACCGTCAGAGCACAGAGCAGACTGACGGAACACACACCGTCAGAGCACAGAGCAGACTGACGGAACACACACCGTCAGAGCACAGAGCAGACTGACGGAACAGACACCGTCAGAGCACAGAGCAGACTGTCAGAACACAGAACAGACTGTCAGAACAGACACCGTCAGAGCACAGAGCAGACTGACGGAACAGACACCGTCAGAGCACAGAGCAGACTGTCAGAACACAGACACTGTCAGAGCACAGAGCAGACTGACGGAACAGACACCGTCAGAGCACAGAGCAGACTGACGGAACAGACACCGTCAGAGCACAGAGCAGACTGACGGAACACACACCGTCAGAGCACAGCGCAGACTGTCAGAGCAGACACCGTCAGAGCACAGAACAGACTGACGGAACAGACACCGTCAGAGCACAGAGCAGACTGTCAGAGCACAGAGCAGACTGACGGAACAGACACCGTCAGAGCACAGAGCAGACTGACGGAACAGACACCGTCAGAGCACAGAGCAGACTGTCAGAACACAGACACTGTCAGAGCACAGAGCAGACTGACGGAACAGACACCGTCAGAGCACAGAGCAGACTGACGGAACAGACACCGTCAGAGCACAGAGCAGACTGACGGAATAGACACCGTCAGAGCACAGAGCAGACTGACGGAAGACACACCGTCAGAGCACAGCGCAGACTGTCAGAGCAGACACCGTCAGAGCACAGAACAGACTGACGGAAGAGACACCGTCAGAGCACAGAGCAGACTGACGGAACACACACCGTCAGAGCACAGAGCAGACTGACGGAACAGACACCGTCAGAGCACAGAGCAGACTGTCAGAACACAGACACTGTCAGAGCACAGAGCAGACTGACGGAACAGACACCTCAGAGCACAGAGCAGACTGACGGAACAGACACCGTCAGAGCACAGAGCAGACTGACGGAACAGACACCGTCAGAGCACAGAGCAGACTGTCAGAACACAGACACTGTCAGAGCACAGAGCAGACTGTCAGAACACAGACACCGTCAGAGCACAGAGCAGACTGACGGAACAGACACCGTCAGAGCACAGAGCAGACTGTCAGAACACAGACACCGTCAGAGCACAGAGCAGACTGTCAGAACACAGACACTGTCAGAGCACAGAGCAGACTGACGGAACAGACACCGTCAGCGCACAGAGCAGACTGTCAGAACACAGACACTGTCAGAGCACAGAGCAGACTGACGGAACAGACACCGTCAGAGCACAGAGCAGACTGATGGAACAGACACCATCAGAGCACAGAGCAGACTGACGGAACAGACACCGTCAGAGCACAGAGCAGACTGACGGAAGACACACCGTCAGAGCACAGAGCAGACTGACGGAACAGACACCGTCAGAGCACAGAGCAGACTGTCAGATGTGACTGTCAGAACAGACACCGTCAGAACACAGAGCAGACTGTCAGAGCAAGAGCAGACTGACGGAACAGACACCGTCAGAGCACAGAGCAGACTGTCAGAACACAGACACTGTCAGAGCACAGAGCAGACTGTCAGAACACAGACACTGTCAGAGCACAGAGCAGACTGACGGAACAGACACCGTCAGCGCACAGAGCAGACTGTCAGAACACAGACACCGTCAGAGCACAGAGCAGACTGACGGAACAGACACCGTCAGAGCACAGAGCAGACTGTCAGAACACAGACACCGTCAGAGCACAGAGCAGACTGTCAGAGCACAGAGCAGACTGACGGAACAGACACCGTCAGCGCACAGAGCAGACTGTCAGAACACAGACACTGTCAGAGCACAGAGCAGACTGACGGAACAGACACCGTCAGAGCACAGAGCAGACTGACGGAACAGACACCATCAGAGCACAGAGCAGACTGACGGAACAGACACCGTCAGAGCACAGAGCAGACTGACGGAAGACACACCGTCAGAGCACAGAGCAGACTGACGGAACAGACACCGTCAGAGCACAGAGCAGACTGTCAGAACACAGACACTGTCAGAGCACAGAGCAGACTGTCAGAACACAGACACCGTCAGAGCACAGAGCAGACTGACGGAACAGACACCGTCAGAGCACAGAGCAGACTGTCAGAACACAGACACCGTCAGAGCACAGAGCAGACTGTCAGAGCACAGAGCAGACTGACGGAACAGACACCGTCAGCGCACAGAGCAGACTGTCAGAACACAGACACTGTCAGAGCACAGAGCAGACTGACGGAACAGACACCGTCAGAGCACAGAGCAGACTGACGGAACAGACACCATCAGAGCACAGAGCAGACTGACGGAACAGACACCGTCAGAGCACAGAGCAGACTGACGGAAGACACACCGTCAGAGCACAGAGCAGACTGACGGAACAGACACCGTCAGAGCACAGAGCAGACTGTCAGAATACAGAACAGACTGTCAGAACAGACACCGTCAGAACACAGAGCAGACTGTCAGAGCAAGAGCAGACTGACGGAACAGACACCGTCAGAGCACAGAGCAGACTGACGGAACAGACACCGTCAGAACACAGAGCAGACTGACGGAACAGACACCGTCAGAGCACAGAGCAGACTGACGGAACAGACACCGTCAGAGCACAGAGCAGACTGACGGAACAGACACCGCCAGAGCACAGAGCAGACTGACGGAACAGACACCGTCAGAGCACAGAGCAGACTGACGGAACAGACACCGTCAGAGCACAGAACAGACACCGTCAGAACACAGAGCAGACTGTCAGAGCACAGAGCAGACTGACGGAACAGACACCGCCAGAGCACAGAGCAGACTGACGGAACAGACACCGTCAGAGCACAGAGCAGACCGACGGAACAGACACCGTCAGAGCACAGAGCAGACTGACGGAACAGACACCGTCAGAGCACAGAGCAGACTGACGGAACACACACCGTCAGAGCACAGAGCAGACTGTCAGAGCACAGAGCAGACTGACGGAACACAGACACCGTTAGAGCACAGAACAGACACCGTCAGAGCAGACACCGTCACAGCACAGAACAGACTGACGGAACAGACACCGTCAGAGCACAGAGCAGGGCCGTCAGAGCACAGAGCAGACTGACGGAACAGACACCGTCAGAGCACAGAGCAGACTGACGGAACAGACACCGTCAGAGCACAGAACAGACTGACGGAACACACACCGTCAGAGCACAGAGCAGACTGACGGAACACACACCGTCAGAGCACAGAGCAGACTGACGGAACACACACCGTCAGAGCACAGAGCAGACTGACGGAACACACACCGTCAGAGCACAGAGCAGACTGACGGAACAGACACCGTCAGAGCACAGAGCAGACTGTCAGAACACAGAACAGACTGTCAGAACAGACACCGTCAGAGCACAGAGCAGACTGACGGAACAGACACCGTCAGAGCACAGAGCAGACTGTCAGAACACAGACACTGTCAGAGCACAGAGCAGACTGACGGAACAGACACCGTCAGAGCACAGAGCAGACTGACGGAACAGACACCGTCAGAGCACAGAGCAGACTGACGGAACACACACCGTCAGAGCACAGCGCAGACTGTCAGAGCAGACACCGTCAGAGCACAGAACAGACTGACGGAACAGACACCGTCAGAGCACAGAGCAGACTGTCAGAGCACAGAGCAGACTGACGGAACAGACACCGTCAGAGCACAGAGCAGACTGACGGAACAGACACCGTCAGAGCACAGAGCAGACTGTCAGAACACAGACACTGTCAGAGCACAGAGCAGACTGACGGAACAGACACCGTCAGAGCACAGAGCAGACTGACGGAACAGACACCGTCAGAGCACAGAGCAGACTGACGGAATAGACACCGTCAGAGCACAGAGCAGACTGACGGAAGACACACCGTCAGAGCACAGCGCAGACTGTCAGAGCAGACACCGTCAGAGCACAGAACAGACTGACGGAAGAGACACCGTCAGAGCACAGAGCAGACTGACGGAACACACACCGTCAGAGCACAGAGCAGACTGACGGAACAGACACCGTCAGAGCACAGAGCAGACTGTCAGAACACAGACACTGTCAGAGCACAGAGCAGACTGACGGAACAGACACCTCAGAGCACAGAGCAGACTGACGGAACAGACACCGTCAGAGCACAGAGCAGACTGACGGAACAGACACCGTCAGAGCACAGAGCAGACTGTCAGAACACAGACACTGTCAGAGCACAGAGCAGACTGTCAGAACACAGACACCGTCAGAGCACAGAGCAGACTGACGGAACAGACACCGTCAGAGCACAGAGCAGACTGTCAGAACACAGACACCGTCAGAGCACAGAGCAGACTGTCAGAACACAGACACTGTCAGAGCACAGAGCAGACTGACGGAACAGACACCGTCAGCGCACAGAGCAGACTGTCAGAACACAGACACTGTCAGAGCACAGAGCAGACTGACGGAACAGACACCGTCAGAGCACAGAGCAGACTGATGGAACAGACACCATCAGAGCACAGAGCAGACTGACGGAACAGACACCGTCAGAGCACAGAGCAGACTGACGGAAGACACACCGTCAGAGCACAGAGCAGACTGACGGAACAGACACCGTCAGAGCACAGAGCAGACTGTCAGATGTGACTGTCAGAACAGACACCGTCAGAACACAGAGCAGACTGTCAGAGCAAGAGCAGACTGACGGAACAGACACCGTCAGAGCACAGAGCAGACTGTCAGAACACAGACACTGTCAGAGCACAGAGCAGACTGTCAGAACACAGACACTGTCAGAGCACAGAGCAGACTGACGGAACAGACACCGTCAGCGCACAGAGCAGACTGTCAGAACACAGACACCGTCAGAGCACAGAGCAGACTGACGGAACAGACACCGTCAGAGCACAGAGCAGACTGTCAGAACACAGACACCGTCAGAGCACAGAGCAGACTGTCAGAGCACAGAGCAGACTGACGGAACAGACACCGTCAGCGCACAGAGCAGACTGTCAGAACACAGACACTGTCAGAGCACAGAGCAGACTGACGGAACAGACACCGTCAGAGCACAGAGCAGACTGACGGAACAGACACCATCAGAGCACAGAGCAGACTGACGGAACAGACACCGTCAGAGCACAGAGCAGACTGACGGAAGACACACCGTCAGAGCACAGAGCAGACTGACGGAACAGACACCGTCAGAGCACAGAGCAGACTGTCAGAACACAGAACAGACTGTCAGAACAGACACCGTCAGAACACAGAGCAGACTGTCAGAGCAAGAGCAGACTGACGGAACAGACACCGTCAGAGCACAGAGCAGACTGACGGAACAGACACCGTCAGAACACAGAGCAGACTGACGGAACAGACACCGTCAGAGCACAGAGCAGACTGACGGAACAGACACCGTCAGAGCACAGAACAGACACCGTCAGAACCATTAGCGTCGCCACGGGGGGGGCAAGCGGGGCAGCTTGCCCCCCCAACCTCGGACCGGGCACCCCCTGAGATCGATACAGATCCGATGAGATTTTGGAGTCGGGAAAAAATTGGGGGGGGGGGTACCTTTCTGAGAATGTGTGTAAGGTCAGACTCGGTTGGAGCGTGCAGTTCAAACCAGAGTCAGAGTCGCAGTCGCCAAAATCTTCAAGACTCCGACTCCAGACTCGGAAATGTCAATGCTGTGATTCATTCCATGTTCCTAGTTGGTTCTTTATTACATTTTATAGCTGATTTTCATAAGTTTTGGAGTGCTGACACATAATTTTCGTTCAAAGCGTGACACGAAATCTATGGGGCTTTTCTCGACTCGTCAAATGTCTGCGACAGGCGCAAGTACCGTTCAAGTGCCGCAGGGCTCATGAGCCTGCTTTTCACACAGGCTCCTAAGGAGCTCCACTGATGTCTAAGAAGCTTTCAGAGGGCCCAAACCGGCCTCTGAGAGTCCCACTGGTGTCCATGTTCTCTGAGGGCCCATACAGGGATCTTTTAGGACCTTATAAATACGTAGACCTCTGAAGGGCCACACGAATCTTTGAGGATGCCTTCGAAAATTTCTGAGAACCTTAACTGGCCTCTGATAGTTCAGCCGAACTTTTGAAGCGACAGACTTTGCTACCCCCCAGCCGGCATCTAAGGGGTCACAACTCACGTGTCCCTATGAGGGCCGCAACACATGTTTCTTATGTCCCTATACGTAGGGTCCTTAGGGATTCAACACAGACCCCAACGGTTCACACTTATCCGAGGGCTCTAGGCTCACCCTGGGCCTAGTCTCTTAGCGCCCGCCGCCTACACTGGCTTCTGAGGGCCCCACCTTGGGCTCGGAAAGCCGTAAAGCACCACATACACGTAAATATTTGGGGTGACCCACGCCGATCTCCGGGATCCTAAGCAGGCTTCTGAGAGTCCACACTGACCCTGAGTGGCCTGAGATGGCCTGGAAGTCCAAAGCCTATCTCTAAGGGATCCATTGCCGCTATGCCGTGCGTAACTTTTGGCTCCGTTTAACATTTTTGTTCACGTTTGCAGTGCTTCCCTTCACACGAAAAACAAGAAACTTTTTGTTCGCACTCGAGTGAACAAAACATTTCCTCCCACTGGAGCAAAGATAAATTACCAACTAATTTACTTCCGATTCACACTTCCGACATTCGCTCTCAGTCTCCGTCGAATGCCCAATTCTTAGCTACAATCGGCGGCTGGGATAAGTTCTATGCATTTCACGTAAAATCTCTGCATGCATGCGTGAATGGAGGTTTTAGCAGGGTGATCCGATTAAATGGAGCGTTTTTCACCTTTTTCTGGGTAATGATCATGAGTGACGAGAGTCTGCACAGGGACCCTCTGCAGTGCGTCGTCAATTGCAGCCACTGTAATTCTACCCAGGGGTGCGGAGCCGGAGCCGGAACTGGAGCCCGAGCCGCCGGAGCCGGCACATTTTGCCCGGAGCCGGAGCCGGAGCCGTGAAACAATATATGTAGCCCGGAGCCGGAGCTGGAGCCGGAGCCGTCAAAAAAGGGGGCGACTCCGGCTCCTTTTTTAAGAGGAAAAATTATTGACCTAGTTCGGTTTGACAGTTCATGGCAGTAAAACATGCGGTATTCAAAATATGAAAATAGCCTTGTTATGCAAATTCAGAAGCATCGTGCACCAATCCCATCGTCTTTTTTCTTCCACCCGTATTTAATTGTATAGGGGATGTACTGAGCATTTGGAGCCGGAGCCGGAGCCGGAGCCGCCGGAGCCGGACCATTTTACTCGGAGCCGGAGCCGGAGCCGGAGCCGCCATGGCATTTCACCCGGAGCCGGAGCCGGAGCCGATTTTTTTCTCCGGAGCCGGAGCCGGAGCCGTCTGAAATTCCAACGGCTCCGCATCCCCGAATTTCTACCGGTCGTTTTCAGGGGCCCGGGAACGATTTTCAAGTTGGGGGGGCGAGCCTAAAATGCCTGACATGATGCATAGGTATGAAACAGTGGCGTAGCTAGGGGTCTAAGGGGACACGTACCCCCCCCCCCCCCCCATCGGGATAAAAGGGACCCTCGGGTCCGAGGGGCCCTGCGGCGCCATTGGACCGCTGAGGGTTAACGATGGCCATATTTCTACTCAGAAGGGCGCCATGGGGCTCGTTAGAGCACCTCATGGGCCCTAAATAGCCACACTAAGATCTCCATAAGGGCCCCACGCCGGCTTCTGAGGGCCTCTTGCGGCTTTTTAAGGGCACCTCGGTGGTCTCCAAAGGCCCGTTACTGGCCTCTGAGAGGTCTTACCGGCCTATGAGGGGCCGGTTCTAGGGGCATTTCCCGCCTGTGATGGTCCCACACTTATTTTTCTGAGGGCCCATAACGGCAACTGTGAGGCCCTCGTCGGCGCCTATGAGGGCCCACACCGGTGTCTCTGAGGGTTTCACACCCCCCAACTCTGAGTGCCTACACCAGTGCCTATTAAAGCCCTATATCGGCGGCTCTGAGGACCCAACCAACACCTGCGCATCTAAAGGCCACCCACTGCAACTGGTGACTTTTGAGGGCCCCACACCGGTGACTTGAGGGCCCCACCGACGTCTGACAGTACCATGCCGGTCTCTAAGGACCCCACAGGACTTCTTCTGCCGGCCTAAGGACCCCTTGCCGGTCACTGAGACCCCCTGCCGGCTTGTAGAGATTTTGCGACAGCAGCTCTAAAGGCCCCACACCCGTCTGTAACGGCTCCACACCAGCGTCTATGAGGGCCCACAGCAACGCCTGTAAGGACCCTCATCGGCGCCTCTGAGAGAATCACACTAGCACCTCTGAGCGCCCACACCGGCACCTGCATGGCGGTCCCACACCGGTGCCTCATAAAGGCCCATTACCGGCGGCTCTGAGGGCCCTACGCCGGTGATTCTGAGGGTGCTACCGATAACCGAAGGCACCACACATGACACAAGCCCTTAGTGTCGCTGAGCTTTAATCCCATACCGGCCCTCCGAGGGCGCCACGTCAGTGCACTCATTGCCCCACACCCCTCCATCACACCCGGAGCGGGTAAACTGTGTTATACCTATAGCAACGATTTTACCACCGTTGTACGTTATGTATTTCTCAAAGTTGACTCAAGCTTGTGCAGTATAAAATCTGGCCTGCCAAACTTACGGCCAAGGTCAGGCCCAAATCAAAGCGGGATGACAATAGCAGATGTTGTCAAATCGATACTGTATCAGCAGAAACCATTCAGATGGCAAGGAAAATGCCGTGTGTTGATGAGTAGATGTATAAAGGAAACAAGATGGAAAGAAGTCCGGAAAAGGGAGGAAAGATCTTTTCTCGCTGACTCAATGTTGAGGGGGCGCCGCCCCCTCGGCTCCCAAGTTGGGGGGGGGGGGGCAAGCGCCCCTGCTGCCCCCCCCTGTTCCCGGGTCTATGGTCGTTTTTGTCCACAAATTTTAAAATTTCGATTTTTTTCTGTAAAAACATACATGTCATAGCTAGAAGGAAAACTTTTGTCACCATCAGATTCCTCGCACCATTGCGCGTCGAATGATATGCAAAACGAGTGAGTAACGACTGGGGAAAGGCAAGATTTCACACAAAAGTTGATTTTGCCCCCCCAACCGAAAATCTCTGGCGACGCCTATGGTCAGAACACAGAGCAGACTGTCAGAGCACAGAGCAGACTGACGGAACAGACACCGCCAGAGCACAGAGCAGACTGACGGAACAGACACCGTCAGAGCACAGAGCAGACTGTCAGAACACAGACACTGTCAGAGCACAGAGCAGACTGACGGAACACACACCGTCAGAGCACAGAGCAGACTGTCAGAGCACAGAGCAGACTGACGGAACACAGACACCGTTAGAGCACAGAACAGACACCGTCAGAGCAGACACCGTCACAGCACAGAACAGACTGACGGAACAGACACCGTCAGAGCACAGAGCAGGGCCGTCAGAGCACAGAGCAGACTGACGGAGCAGACACCGTCAGAGCACAGAGCAGACTGACGGAACAGACACCGTCAGAGCACAGAACAGACTGACGGAACACACACCGTCAGAGCACAGAGCAGACTGACGGAACACACACCGTCAGAGCACAGAACAGACTGACGGAACACACACCGTCAGAGCACAGAGCAGACTGACGGAACACACACCGTCAGAGCACAGAGCAGACTGACGGAACAGACACCGTCAGAGCACAGAGCAGACTGTCAGAACACAGAACAGACTGTCAGAACAGACACCGTCAGAGCACAGAGCAGACTGACGGAACAGACACCGTCAGAGCACAGAGCAGACTGTCAGAACACAGACACTGTCAGAGCACAGAGCAGACTGACGGAACAGACACCGTCAGAGCACAGAGCAGACTGATGGAACAGACACCATCAGAGCACAGAGCAGACTGACGGAACAGACACCGTCAGAGCACAGAGCAGACTGACGGAAGACACACCGTCAGAGCACAGAGCAGACTGACGGAACAGACACCGTCAGAGCACAGAGCAGACTGTCAGAACACAGAACAGACTGTCAGAACAGACACCGTCAGAACACAGAGCAGACTGTCAGAGCAAGAGCAGACTGACGGAACAGACACCGCCAGAGCACAGAGCAGACTGACGGAACAGACACCATCAGAGCACAGAGCAGACTGACGGAACAGACACCGTCAGAACACAGAGCAGACTGTCAGAGCAAGAGCAGACTGACGGAACAGACACCGCCAGAGCACAGAGCAGACTGACGGAACAGACACCATCAGAGCACAGAACAGACTGTCAGAACAGACACCGTCAGAACACAGAGCAGACTGTCAGAGCAAGAGCAGACTGACGGAACAGACACCGCCAGAGCACAGAGCAGACTGACGGAACAGACACCATCAGAGCACAGAGCAGACTGACGGAACAGACACCGCCAGAGCACAGAGCAGACCGACGGAAGACACACCGTCAGAGCACAGAGCAGACTGACGGAACAGACACCGTCAGAGCACAGAGCAGACTGTCAGAACACAGAACAGACTGTCAGAACAGACACCGTCAGAACACAGAGCAGACTGTCAGAGCAAGAGCAGACTGACGGAACAGACACCGTCAGAGCACAGAGCAGACTGTCAGAACACAGACACCGTCAGAGCACAGAGCAGACTGTCAGAACACAGACACTGTCAGAGCACAGAGCAGACTGACGGAACAGACACCGTCAGCGCACAGAGCAGACTGTCAGAACACAGACACTGTCAGAGCACAGAGCAGACTGACGGAACAGACACCGTCAGAGCACAGAGCAGACTGATGGAACAGACACCATCAGAGCACAGAGCAGACTGACGGAACAGACACCGTCAGAGCACAGAGCAGACTGACGGAAGACACACCGTCAGAGCACAGAGCAGACTGACGGAACAGACACCGTCAGAGCACAGAGCAGACTGTCAGAACACAGAACAGACTGTCAGAACAGACACCGTCAGAACACAGAGCAGACTGTCAGAGCAAGAGCAGACTGACGGAACAGACACCGCCAGAGCACAGAGCAGACTGACGGAACAGACACCGTCAGAGCACAGAGCAGACCGACGGAACAGACACCGTCAGAGCACAGAGCAGACTGACGGAACAGACACCGTCAGAGCACAGAGCAGACTGACGGAACACAGACACCGTCAGAGCACAGAGCAGACTGACGGAACACACACCGTCAGAGCACAGAGCAGACTGACGGAACACACACCGTCAGAGCACAGAACAGACTGACGGAACAGACACCGTCAGAGCACAGAGCAGGGCCGTCAGAGCACAGAGCAGTCTGACGGAACAGACACCGTCAGAGCACAGAGCAGACTGACGGAACAGACACCGTCAGAGCACAGAGCAGACTGACGGAACAGACACCGTCAGAGCACAGAACAGACACCGTCAGAACATAGAACAGACTGACAGAGCACAGAGCAGACCGACGGAACAGACACCGTCAGAACACAGAGCAGACTGACGGAACAGACACCGTCAGAGCACAGAACAGACTGACGGAACACACACCGTCAGAGCACAGAGCAGACTGACGGAACACACACCGTCAGAGCACAGAGCAGACTGACGGAACACACACCGTCAGAGCAAAGAGCAGACTGACGGAACAGACACCGTCAGAGCACAGAGCAGACTGTCAGAACACAGACACTGTCAGAGCACAGAGCAGACTGACGGAACAGACACCGTCAGAGCACAGAGCAGACTGACGGAACAGACACCGTCAGAGCACAGAGCAGACTGACGGAACAGACACCGTCAGAGCACAGAGCAGACTGACGGAAGACACACCGTCAGAGCACAGCGCAGACTGTCAGAGCAGACACCGTCAGAGCACAGAACAGACTGACGGAACAGACACCGTCAGAGCACAGAGCAGACTGTCAGAGCACAGAGCAGATTGACGGAACAGACACCGTCAGAGCACAGAGCAGACTGACGGAAGACACACCGTCAGAGCACAGAGCAGACTGACGGAACAGACACCGTCAGAGCACAGAACAGACACCGTCAGAACATAGAACAGACTGACAGAGCACAGAGCAGACCGACGGAACAGACACCGTCAGAACACAGAGCAGACTGACGGAACAGACACCGTCAGAGCACAGAACAGACTGACGGAACACACACCGTCAGAGCACAGAGCAGACTGACGGAACACACACCGCCAGAGCACAGAGCAGACTGACGGAACACACACCGTCAGAGCAAAGAGCAGACTGACGGAACAGACACCGTCAGAGCACAGAGCAGACTGTCAGAACACAGACACTGTCAGAGCACAGAGCAGACTGACGGAACAGACACCGTCAGAGCACAGAGCAGACTGACGGAACAGACACCGTCAGAGCACAGAGCAGACTGACGGAACAGACACCGTCAGAGCACAGAGCAGACTGACGGAAGACACACCGTCAGAGCACAGCGCAGACTGTCAGAGCAGACACCGTCAGAGCACAGAGCAGACTGTCAGAACACAGACACCGTCAGAGCACAGAGCAGACTGTCAGAGCACAGAGCAGACTGACGGAACAGACACCGTCAGAGCACAGAGCAGACTGTCAGAACACAGACACTGTCAGAGCACAGAGCAGACTGACGGAACAGACACCGTCAGAGCACAGAGCAGACTGACGGAACAGACACCGTCAGAGCACAGAGCAGACTGACGGAACAGACACCGTCAGAGCACAGAGCAGACTGACGGAACACACACCGTCAGAGCACAGAGCAGACTGACGGAACACACACCGTCAGAGCACAGAACAGACTGACGGAACAGACACCGTCAGAGCACAGAGCAGACTGACGGAACACACACCGTCAGAGCACAGAGCAGACTGACGGAACAGACACCGTCAGAGCACAGAGCAGACTGACGGAACAGACACCGTCAGAGCACAGAGCAGACTGACGGAACACACACCGTCAGAGCACAGAGCAGACTGACGGAACAGACACCGTCAGAGCACAGAGCAGACTGTCAGAACACAGAACAGACTGTCAGAACAGACACCGTCAGAACACAGAGCAGACTGACGGAACAGACACCGTCAGAGCACAGAGCAGACTGTCAGAACACAGACACTGTCAGAGCACAGAGCAGACTGACGGAACAGACACCGTCAGAGCACAGAGCAGACTGACGGAACAGACACCGTCAGAGCACAGAGCAGACTGACGGAACACACACCGTCAGAGCACAGAGCAGACTGACGGAACAGACACCGTCAGAGCACAGAGCAGACTGTCAGAACACAGAACAGACTGTCAGAACAGACACCGTCAGAACACAGAGCAGACTGTCAGAGCAAGAGCAGACTGACGGAACAGACACCGTCAGAGCACAGCGCAGACTGTCAGAGCAGACACCGTCAGAGCACAGAACAGACTGACGGAACAGACACCGTCAGAGCACAGAGCAGACTGTCAGAGCACAGAGCAGACTGACGGAACAGACACCGTCAGAGCACAGAGCAGACTGACGGAACAGACACCGTCAGAGCACAGAGCAGACTGTCAGAACACAGACACTGTCAGAGCACAGAGCAGACTGACGGAACAGACACCGTCAGAGCACAGAGCAGACTGACGGAACAGACACCGTCAGAGCACAGAGCAGACTGACGGAACAGACACCGTCAGAGCACAGAGCAGACTGTCAGAACACAGACACTGTCAGAGCACAGAGCAGACTGTCAGAACACAGACACCGTCAGAGCACAGAACAGACTGACGGAACTGACACTGTCAGAGCACAGAGCAGACTGTCAGAACACAGAACAGACTGTCAGAACACAGAACAGACTGTCAGAACACAGAACAGACTGACGGAACAGACACCGTCAGAGCACAGAGCAGACTGACGGAACAGACACCGTCAGAGCACAGAGCAGACTGCCAGAACACAGACACCGTCAGAGCACAGAGCAGAGACCGTCAGACCGTCAGAACACAGACACTGTCAGAATATAGAACAGACACTGTCAGAGCACAGAGCAGACTGTCAGAACACAGACACCGTCAGAGCACAGAACAGACTGACGGAACTGACACTGTCAGAGCACAGAGCAGACTGTCAGAACACAGAACAGACTGTCAGAACACAGAACAGACTGTCAGAACACAGAACAGACTGACGGAACAGACACCGTCAGAGCACAGAGCAGACTGACGGAACAGACACCGTCAGAACACAGAGCAGACTGCCAGAACACAGACACCGTCAGAGCACAGAGCAGAGACCGTCAGACCGTCAGAACACAGACACTGTCAGAATATAGAACAGACACCGTCAGAACACAGAGCAGAGACCGTCAGAGATCCCACGCCAGTGGGTATGCACTGTCCGGGTAACCGTCCCCACACTGGTGGCCGGGGTGGGGTAACTGTTACCCACACTGGACGTGTCTGGAGTGGGAGTAACTATTACCTACCTCGTCCCCACACTGGTGTCCAGACTCCAGGGTGGGGGTAATTAGTACCCACCTCGTCGCCACACGGTGGGCGAAATGGAGTAACTATTACCCACACTGGTGGCCGCGTGGGGGTAACATTACCCACCTCGTCGCGACACTGGTGTCCCGGGTGGGGGTAACATTACCCACACTGGTGTCCCGGGTGGGGGTAACTATTACCCACCTCGTCGCCACACTGGTGGCCGGGGTGGCCGCGCTGACCGCACTGCCAGCAGTAGAGGCGTCTCGCCGGCCTCTTCTCCAGGGCCGGCGGCGGCCGCAGCGCCGGGCCCGGCCTCGTCTGACGGGGGGGGGAGGGGGGGGGGGGCGGGTCACACACCGACACAGGGTCACAGACACTCAGACACCGGCAGACAGCCCTCCTCCGGAGCCCCCGCGACCGGCGGTAGATCGCAGTACTGACCCGTGACCTACAGCTGCCGGTACAGCACACTCGTCTCACTGCGCAGTAGCTGGCAGGCTTTTTTTCGGCAAAACCGATATTAACTCGAGGGCTATGGTATCATATCAGTCGATCGGAACTCATAAATTGCAGACGTGCGATGATCTACTCTTTCGATTGGGCCTATTGTATAACAAATCATGCGCCCAGTGTGGCAGCATAAAATCAAATGTTTTGGGGGCAAATATTAACTTTCGTGCATTGCCGTCACACTGGATGAAAATCGTAACGACGATGAGCCTAATATCTAAGGGGTGGAGCCTCTTGCGTATCAGTGTTGTGATCTCTGCGTGACCGATAGCATAGTCTTCGAGTTATTCTCGGTTTCATCGAAAAAAAAGAATACCCACTACGTCGTGAGACGAGAGCTGTACACCTATGTGTCCTCATAGGCGTGCCATTGTTTCTATAAGCCCCCCCCCCCCCCCTCCGAGTACAGACGCGTCCATCTGTCCCCGTGCAGTCACGCCTCTATCCCCTCCCCGCGCGCCCGTGGCGGGCCGTCGTCGCCCACTGACCGTGGCGTGGAGCCGCCGCCAGCGATCGGTGCACTCGTCTGAGGTGTGTCCGGACGCCTGGCAGAGGGCGCAGAACACTGGACGCACCCGGCGGGCGCAGCGGCTGGACGGGTGGTCCGGCCGGCCGCACTGCCCACAGACAGACACAGGGCGGTCACAGAGGGCGGTTACAGGGGTGGTCACAGGGCGGTTCAGAGGGCGGTCAGAGGGCAGTCACAGAGGGCGCAGAGCACGGGCCGCACAGAGCACTGTACGGACCATATATGGACCGCACCAAGCACCATACAGACCTTACGGGGACCATACAGGACCAAACAGCACCATACCGGGGACAATACCGAGGACCGCACAACCTATGTGTGATTGTGGACCCCACAAAGTATCAAAGAGGGCTACACCATGGATGGGAGAATAGTACCTGAATATCCTTGGAAGGAACACCTTTGGAGGCCATGGATTCTTTCATCGATGGCAACGTAGAGGGCAGTACCGACCAACCAAGATCGATTGAGGACCATAAAGGAAAATACAGGACCATACAGAGAACCACAAATGGCCATACAGAGGACCATTGGGGACCGTACTGGGACAGACAGCGGACCGTACTGGGACAGACAGCGGACCGTACTGGGACAGACAGCGGACCGTACTGGGACAGACTGGGACAGACAGCGGACCGTACTGGGACAGACAGCGGACCGTACTGGGACAGACAGCGGACCGTACTGGGACAGACAGCGGACCGTACTGGGACAGACAGCGGACCGTACTGGGACAGACTGGGACAGACAGCGGACCGTACTGGGACAGACAGCGGACCGTACTGGGACAGACAGCGGACCGTACTGGGACAGACAGGACCGTACTGGGGCAGACAGCGGACCGTACTGGGACAGACAGCGGACCGTACTGGGAGAGACAGCGGACCGTACTGGGACAGACAGCGGACCGTACTGGGACAGACAGCGGACCGTACTGGGACAGACAGCGGACCGTACTGGGACAGTCAGCGGACCGTACTGGGACAGACAGCGGACCGTACTGGGACAGACAGCGGACCGTACTGGGACAGACAGCGGACCGTACTGGGACAGACAGCGGACCGTACTGGGACAGTCAGCGGACCGTACTGGGACAGAAAGCGGACCGTACTGGGACAGACAGCGGACCGTACTGGGACAGTCAGCGGACCGTACTGGGACAGTCAGCGCACCGTACTGGGACAGACAGCGGACCGTACTGGGACAGACAGCGGACCGTACTGGGGACAGACAGCGGACCGTACTGGGACAGACAGCGGACCGTACTGGGACAGACAGCGGACCGTACTGGGGACAGACAGCGGACCGTACTGGGACAGAAAGACAGAGAGGTAACACCCGGCACGGCCCCGAGGATGTAACATACGCACCACCCGGCACAGCCAGGGGGCGTGGAGTGGAGACACTGGCGATGTGCACTGCGCAGCGGAGCTCAGAGGAGCACCGCGGCAGTACAAGTCCTCCACGGCGGTACAAGTCCACCACGGCACTACAAGTCCTCCACGGCGGTACAAGTTCTCCACGGCGGTACAAGTCCTCCACGGCGGTACAACTCCTCCACGGCGGCACCTCCCGCCTCCCCCAGAGCGGATCTGGGACGCACCGCCGCAATGTCCCAAAATATGCTGATTTGAGTGGGAAACGACACCCAATGACGAATAATTTTCCACTCTCATATATGAGTTTCGAAGTGATTTTCCCACTCTCAAAAGGTCCTTTCGCATAAATGAGTAAAATAACACCAAGACCAGTGCCGTAACACTGAAGCCACACTGAAATCGTCGAGTTTTTCCTCACCTTTCAAACTCATAATCCCACATTTTGATGCCCATTTTCCACTCTCATTGGCCTTTTCGGCCTCGAATTTTCCACTCCGACACCCAAGCCAAATTGTAATTTTGGGACACTGCACCGCCGACGTCACGCGCACACTGTGCCGCGGCCCGTCAGCCAGCGCTCACCATGTAGCAGAACAGGTTGGGGCAGCGACCCTCGGCCGAGTGACCGCTGCCGCCGCACAGGTAACACGTCGGCGGCCGCGGGCAGGCGGCCATCACGTGACCGACCTCGTCACAGCGGCGACACCTGTCGACAGAAACGGGAACCTCAGCTTCGGTTTGGCAGAGCCGCGTGGGAGGGAAAACGCTTCGGCAAAACTGCAAAGTGGAGAGTGACGTCATTAAAATTTACGAAGATTTATAAATATATGAAGATTTATTGTTAGATTGCATTTGTACTCAACATTCAAAATAATGATTGAGGTTAAGTAAGCGGAAAATCAAACTTTAACACTATTTTAGAATATCAATATGCCGGGCAGCTGAACAGTGAAATCATTGCAGCTTTGAAGCACCAGCGCTGGTTACCAGGCCTGCAGTCGGCAGGACATACCTGTTCTTGGCCAGATTACTGTAGTAGCGAGCGGCGGCCGGCCGGGCGGCCGCCGGCCTCTGGCGGTATTCAACAGGAACATCCCACCCGCGGTCTGAGGGAGAGAGACAGGGACCAGTGTACATAGCGTCCTACCCGCGTACCGGGGGAGAGACAGAGACACACACACACACACACACTGAACACAGCGTCCCACCCGCGGTCTGAGGGAGAGACAGGGACCAGTGAACAACACAGCGTCCCACCCGCGGTCTGGGAGAGAGACAGGGACCAGTGAACAACACAGCGTCCCACCCGCGGTCTGGGAGAGAGGAGGGAGACCACTTTACAGAGCGTCCCACCCGAGGACCGGGGAGACACGCACCACTTGATAGAACGCCGAGCAGAAAAGGAGTCAATCAGGGAACCAGACAGCGAGCCAGACAGCGAGCCAGTCAGCCGACCGGTCATGGAAAACGACAGCAGACCGGACAGGGAAAGATTGAACCAGGCGGACAACCAGACAGCTGACCCGACTCCGGACTGGGAACCAGATAGAAAATCAGACAGAGAACCAGACCGTCGACCATACAGGAAACCACACATAAAGAACCAGTCAGAGAGCCGGACAAGGGAAAATACAGAAAGTCAGAGAGGGAACCATGAGTCAATTGATCACACAGGACCCGGATAGCAGACCACTCAGCCCACCAGACAGGATCTGAATGTGGCTTGGGCTCTGAAGAACAGACAACAGTTCAGTTACGGGCGTTTCGTTTTATCGGACCTGCCACGGCCGCCCCAGGGCCCGTAGTGTCAGCTATAGTGTGTAGTGTGTAGTGACTCACCCGACATGGTCTCCTGCAGGCCGTGGACCTCCGACGGCCCGTAGTGCCGCGGGGTGGCGTAACCCTCCCTCTGGCGGGCGCTCCATTTGTGGCAGACCGGGGCGCGGCAGAGAGGCTCCAGCAGACGCCGCTCCGACTCGGCCAGCGACACACTGGACAGGGCGCGCCTGAGAAACACACCGCACAGTCAGCGACACACTGGACAGGGTGCGCCTGAGAAACACACCGCACAGTCAGCCACACACTGGACAGGGCCACACACCGCACAGTCAGCCACACACTGGACAGGGCCACACACCGCACAGTCAGCGACACACTGGACAGGGCGCGCCTGAAAAACACACCGCACAGTCAGCGAGACACTGGACAGGGCACGACTGAGAAACACACCGCACAGTCAGCGACACACTGAACAGGGCGCGCCTGAGAAACACACCGCACAGTCAGCCACACACTGGACAGGGCCACACACCGCACAGTCAGCGACACACTGGACAGGGCGCGCCTGAGAAACACACCGCACAGTCAACGAGACACTGGACAGGGCACGACTGAGAAACACACCGCACAGTCAGCGACACACTGGACACTGCATAGGGTGCGACTGAGAAACACACCGCACAGTCAACGAGACACTGGACAGGGCACGACTGAGAAACACACCGCACAGTCAGCGACACACTGGACAGGGCGCGCCTGAGAGACACATCGCACTGTCAGCGAGACACTGGACAGGGCACGACTGAGAAACACAACGCACAGTCAGCGACACACTGGACAGGGCGCGCCTGAGAAACACACCGCACAGTCAACGAGACACTGGACAGGGCACGACTGAGAAACACACCGCACAGTCAGCGACACACTGGACAGGGTGCGCCTGAGAAACACACAGCACAGTCAGCCACACACTGGACAGGGCCACACACCGCACAGTCAGCGACACACTGGACAGGGCACGACTGAGAAACACACCGCACAGTCAGCGACACACTGGACAGGGCGCGCCTGAGAAACACATCGCACAGTCAGCGAGACACTGGACAGGGCACGACTGAGAAACACACCGCACAGTCAGCGACACACTGGACACTGGATAGGGTGCGACTGAGAAACACACCGCACAGTCAACGAGACACTGGACAGGGCACGACTGAGAAACACACCGCACAGTCAGCGAGACACTGGACAGGGTGCGCCTGAGAAACACACAGCACAGTCAGCCACACACTGGACAGGGCCACACACCGCACAGTCAGCGACACACTGGACAGGGCGCGCCTGAGAAACACACCGCACAGTCAGCCACACACTGGACAGGGCCACACACCGCACAGTCAGCCACACACTGGACAGGGCCACACACCGCACAGTCAGCCACACACTGGACAGGGCCACACACCGCACAGTCAGCCACACACTGGACAGGGCCACACACCGCACAGTCAGCCACACACTGGACAGGGCCACACACCGCACAGTCAGCGACACACTGGACAGGGCGCGCCTGAGAAACACACCGCACAGTCAACGAGACACTGGAAAGGGCACGACTGAGAAACACACCGCACAGTCAGCCACACACTGGACAGGGTGCGCCTGAGAAACACACAGCACAGTCAGCCACACACTGGACAGGGCCACACACCGCACAGTCAGCGACACACTGGACAGGGCGCGCCTGAGAAACACACCGCACAGTTAGCCACACACTGGACAGGGCCACACACCGCACAGTCAGCGACACACTGGACAGGGCGCGCCTGAGAAACACACCGCACAGTCAGCGACACACTGGACAGGGCCACACACCGCACAGTCAGCGACACACTGGACAGGGCACGACTGAGAAACACACCGCACAGTCAGCGACACACTGGACAGGGCGCGCCTGAAAAACACACCGCACAGTCAGCGAGACACTGGACAGGGCACGACTGAGAAACACACCGCACAGTCAGCCACACACTGGACAGGGCCACACACCGCACAGTCAGCCACACACTGGACAGGGCCACACACCGCACAGTCAGCGACACACTGGACAGGGCGCACACACCGCACAGTCAGTGACACACTGGACAGGGCGCACACACCGCACAGTCAGCGACAAACTGGACAGGGCGCGCCTGAGAAACACACCGCACAGTCAGCCACACACTGGACAGGGCCACACACCGCACAGTCAGCGACACACTGGACAGGGCGCGCCTGAGAAACACACCGCACAGTCAGCCACACACTGGACAGGGCGCGCCTGAGAAACACACCGCACAGTCAGCGACACACTGGACAGGGCGCACCTGAGAAACACACCGCACAGTCAGCGACACACTGGACAGGGCCACACACCGCACAGTCAGCGACACACTGGACAGGGCGCGCCTGAGAAACACACCGCACAGTCAGCGACACAATGGACAGGGCCACACACCGCACAGTCAGCGACACACTGGACAGGGCGCGCCTGAGAAACACACCGCACAGTCAGCGACACACTGGACAGGGCGCGCCTGAGAAACACACCGCACAGTCAGCGACACACTGAACAGGGCCACACACCGCACAGTCAGCGACACACTGGACAGGGCGCGCCTGAGAAACACACCGCACAGTCAGCGACACACTGGACAGGGCGCGCCTGAGAAACACCGCACAGTCAGCGACACACTGGACAGGGCCACACACCGCACAGTCAGCGACACACTGGACAGGGCGCGCCTGAGAAACACACCGCACAGTCAGCGACACACTGGACAGGGCCACACACCGCACAGTCAGCGACACACTGGACAGGGCCACACATCGCACAGCCAGCGACACACTGGACAGGGCCACACACCGCACAGTCAGCGACACACTGGACAGGGCACGACTGAGAAACACACCGCACAGACAGCGACACACTGGACAGGGCGCGCCTGAGAAACACCGCACAGTCAGCGACACACTGAACAGGGCCACACACCGCACAGTCAGCGACACACTGGACAGGGCGCGCCTGAGAAACACACCGCACAGTCAGCGACACACTGGACAGGGCGCGCCTGAGAAACACACCGCAAAGTCAGCGACACACTGGACAGGGCGCACACACCGCACAGTCAGCGACAAACTGGACAGGGCGCGCCTGAGAAACACACCGCACAGTCAGCGATACACTGGACAGGGCGCGCCTGAGAAACACACCGCACAGTCAGCGACACACTGAACAGGGCCACACACCGCACAGTCAGCGACACACTGGACAGGGCGCGCCTGAGAAACACACCGCACAGTCAGCGACACACTGGACAGGGCGCGCCTGAGAAACACACCGCACAGTCAGCGAGACACTGGACAGGGCACGACTGAGAAACACACCGCACAGTCAGCGACACACTGAACAGGGCCACACACCGCACAGTCAGCGACACACTGGACAGGGCCACACACCGCACAGTCAGCCACACACTGGACAGGGCGCGCCTGAGTAACACACCGCACAGTCAGTGAGACACTGGACAGGGCCACACACCGCAAAGTCAGCGACACACTGGACAGGGTGCACACACCGCACAGTCAGCGACACACTGGACAGGGCGCGCCTGAGAAACACACCGCACAGTCAGCGACACACTGGACAGGGCGCGCCTGAGAAACACACCGCACAGTCAGTGACACACTGGACAGGGCCACACACCGCACAGTCAGCGACACACTGGACAGGGCGCGCCTGAGAAACACACCGCACAGTCAGCGACACACTGGACAGGGCGCACACACCGCACAGTCAGCGACACACTGGACAGGGCGCGCCTGAGAGACACACCGCACAGTCAACGAGACACTGGACAGGACGCACATGAGAAACACACCGCACAGTCAGCCACACACTGGACAGGGTGCGCCTGAGAAACACACCGCACAGTCAGCGAGACACTGGACAGGGCCACACACCGCACAGTCAGCGACACACTGGACAGGACGCGCCTGAGAAACACACCGCACAGTCAGCGACACACTGGACAGGGCGCGCCTGAGAAACACACCGCACAGTCAGCGACACACTGGACAGGGCACGACTGAGAAACACACCGCACAGTCAGTGACACACTGGACAGGGCGCACACCGCACAGTCAGCGACACACTGGACAGGGCGCGCCTGAGAAACACACAGCAAAGTCAGCGACACACTGGACAGGGCACGACTGAGAAACACACCGCACAGTCAGTGACACACTGGACAGGGCGCACACCGCACAGTCAGCGACACACTGGACAGGGCGCGCCTGAGAAACACACCGCACAGTCAGCGACACACTGGACAGGGCGCGCCTGAGAAACACACCGCACAGTCAGTGACACACTGGACAGGGCGCGCCTGAGAAACACACCGCACAGTCAGCGACACACTGGACAGGGTGCGCCTGAGAAACACACCGCACAGTCACCCACACACTGGACAGGGCCACACACCGCAAAGTCAGCGACACACTGGACAGGGTGCACACACCGCACAGTCAGCGACACACTGGACAGGGCGCGCCTGAGAAACACACCGCACAGTCAGCGACACAATGGACAGGGCCACACACCGCACAGTCAGCGACACACTGGACAGGGCCACACATCGCACAGCCAGCGACACACTGGACAGGACGCGCCTGAGGAACACCGCACAGTCAGCAACACACTGGACAGGGCCACACATCGCACTGTCAGCGACACACTGGACAGGGCCACACAACGCACAGTCAGCGATACACTGGACAGGGTGCACACACCGCACAGTCAGCGACACACTGGACAGGACGCGCCTGAGAAACACACAGCACAGTCAGCGACACACTGGACAGGGCACGACTGAGAAACACACCGCAGAGTCAGTGACACACTGGACAGGGCGCACACCGCACAGTCAGCGACACACTGGACAGGTCGCGCCTGAGAGACACACCGCACAGTCAGCGACACACTGGACAGGGTGCATACACCGCAGTCAGCGAGACACTGGACACATATTGTTCAGTGGCGCCCTGAAGGGCTGCAGGACGGTCGGTTTCCGTACACACAGAGCGGCCCGGTCACCCATAATCCCTCTCCCCCTCCCCCCCCACACACAGACACACAGAAACTGACCGGTAGGCAGGCTCGGGCAGAGCCGGTTCCTGAGCGGCCACCTGCTCCGGCCGCCGCCCCGGACGCTGCTCCACAGCGGCGCCCCGCACGTTCATCTGGATATTGCAGTCCAGCGGCAGGCCGGCGGCGCCGTCGCTGTCCTCTGCCGACGAGCTGAGGTCGGAGCTGGTGCGCGGTCTGGGCCGCGAGTCGCCGGCCGGCGGGACCACCTCCGGCTCCGAGGAGGACGTCGAGCCGTCCAGGGTGACCAGGGCGGGCGCCTGGGCGCGCCGACACCTCCCGCACGCCGTCGTCCGCGGACAACTCCGAGTCCGAGGAGGAGCCGTGCACGGTGACCAGCGGCCGGGCCGGGCCGGGCCGCGCCTGCCGCCGCCGCTCGCTGGCTGCCAGCGCCGCCGTCTTCGTCTCTGCGTCATCACTGGAGGAGGACGAGAGACGCGGCCGCTTGGCCGGCCGGCTGGCTGGCGGGTGGGCCAGCTGCACCGAGTCCCCGAGAGTGACGGAGGCCCGGCCCGGCGCCCCCGCGGCCGCGGCCGGGCGCGGGTCGGCGGTCTCAGACGCCCGGTCAGCGGCACCAGTCGGCTGCGCCGGGCCGTCCGCCGGGCGACTGGTGATGGCAGCACCAGCCGGACTGTGGCCCGCAGGGCGCCGCCCCACGCCGCCAGTCCCGGGTGTCTCGGCGGTCCCTGGCGATTGGCCCCTGACGACAGGCGCGGGAGTCCCTGCCGCCGGGGCGGCACCGGGTGCCGTCCCCTCTGCTCTCCCCTCCCCCGGCGGGTCGGCGTGACCCAGTCCATTGGCGAGGGCAGCCGGAGCCGCTGCGCCAGGGCCGGACGTTTTGGACGGCCCGGGCTCCTCAGGCACGCGCTGTGACGGGGCAGGCAGAGCCTCCACCGCCCCAGTGGCGGCGTCCGGCGCGGCGTAGTGGATCTGGGCGTAGAGCATGGCCTCGAGCTCCTCCCTGTCGGCCTGCTCCATCTCCTCCAGGTCAAACTCGGCGTCCGCGGCCATTCTGAAACAGCACAGCCGAGTCACACACTAGTCAAGGTCAATGTCAAAAACAATGTCAGGTCGCCAAAGGTCACTTTAAACAACAATCGATTGTTCTGATGGACCGCTTTTGAGGACCGCCGGGGCAGCTTGGGAGTCTGTACATATGATGGCGACATCTTCGTGAGCCGGGTGCTCCAGAAGGTGTCTCAGGGCCGTGCGGACTGCGGAGGGCTACCATCTCGGCCCGGTAGCTGCTACACAAACTGCCGGCCGGGGCACGGAGATCTCCCGATGTGTCATCCAGCCACACGATGAGTGCTCCGGCGCCGCCGTCCCTGAAGCCCTCCCTCCGCTGAACCATCCGTCCACACTCAGGTGGTGCACTGGGGAAGGGAGGCCAGATAGAGGGCAGCCTCTTGTCTCCGGCGTTCTGCGGGCGATCCAGGTGGAAGGCGCGTCCCGGCCTCCAGGTCAAAGGTGACCGGCGCGGGTCGCAGCCACGGTGGGGTACGGGGCTGAAGGATGGGCTCCATCCTCGCCTCCACTCCAGCCTCCGTCCACGCCACCTGTCCCACTTCTCTCCAGAATGTCACCGATGACCGATGCAGCCGCTTCACTGCCGTGCTGTCCGCAACTAGTCGGAGGGGGTCCTCTTCAGGGAGGGCTCGCGCCTTCGCCAGCAGTCGAGCAGCTAGCGTGGTCCTTCTTGAAGCCACCCGGGCGAGGCTCGCTTCCGCCATCAGCGCATGTGTCGCGTTCGACGCGACGCAGCCCGTGATAATCCGAGCCGCAACCCTCATCTCGCGTTCCAACACCTCGACGTGGGACGGTGGGGTTGAAGGGAGCCAAGCTTCCGCCGCGTGCTCTAACGCTCCTCGTACGTAGCCGTTGGCCACCGTGCGGAGCTGCTTCTCCTCCAGACCTCAGTCCCGTCCTGTCCGGCGCCGCAGGTGGGCGAGCCTCGGCCGGGTACGTTGTTTCAGTTTCTTGCAGTGGTGACCAAAGTATAGGAGGCGGTCTAGCGTCACACCGAGCAGGTTGAGGGTGTCTCGCGCCTTCACTGTCACTCCGGCCACCTGATGGAGAGGTCCACTGCGTCCCTGGCCCACTGCGAGAGGACCATCACCTGCGTCTTTTGGCCGGCGACCAACATCTTCGACGATCTTGCCCACTTGACGAGTGATTCGGCTGCCAGCTGGGCGCGCTGCCTGGCCGTCTGGATGTCAGCGCCTGAGCACAGTGCTGCCGTGCCGTCCGCGTACATAAATGGCGACCATTCTGGGATGTCCTTGAGGGAGCGTATGAGCGGTGCTGCCCATAACAAAACAAAGGGCGGGGCTAGGCCGCTACCTTGAGGCAATCCTGCCCGGAACACACGCTCTCTGCTGAGCTCTTCACTCCGTTTACCTCCACACGGACTCTTCTGTCTTGCAGCCACTGCCATAGCCATCGCACCATGCAGAGGGGAAGGCCCCAGTTCGAGAAACCGGACACGAAACAGGCGGTGGTCCACCACGTCGTAGGCCCTGGCGAAGTCAAAAGCCGTTAGCAAGAACTTCTGTGCCGTCGTGCCCTCGGGTGGGTCCTTCTTCCTCGCCTTGGGGAGATGCCAGCCATCGTGTACTTCTTGGATGAGTCTCCCGATGCTGTCTCCCACCGACCGGCCCCTTCTGAAGTCGACTTGCTCCGGGGGGATCAAGCCGCGGGACTCTGCCGGGAACACGAGGCGTGCCTTGATGAGGCGCACCACCAGTTTTCCTACGTGGGAAGTGAGGGCGATAGGTCTGAAGCTGGCGACGAGCCTTCTGTCTTTTCCGGACTTCGGGGTGGGCACAACGGTGGCGGCCCGCCACTGTCGTGGAACCTGACCGGTTGTCCAGGACTCGTTGGTGATTGTCAGCAGTTCACCGCGGGCGACCGGGCCGAGGTGACGAATCATCTCGCTGGACAGTTGGTCGGGGCCGGGCGACTCCTTCAGCTGTAGTCTGCTGATCTCACTCACCAGGTCTTCCATGTAGAAGAGGGAACAGGCTGTGTGAGCTGCGATGGCCCTCACACTCCTGACAAGAGCGCAACGTTTGTCGGGTCATCTTGTGGCGAGCGAATCCGGTCCAGCTGCGGGACGCGGACTTGGCGAAACACGCACGTACTCGCGAGCGAACGCCTCTGCTTTGTCCTTGTCCGTGCTGATGGTTCCGGTACCTGGTAACCTCGGGAGGGTTCACAAGACACTTGAGAAGTGGGAACGTGGCCTGGACGATGATCCCCGTAATGGACAGGCTATGGAAGATCGCGGCAAAACCATCAGCAAAGTATGGCTCGCAGCAGTCGCAGGTCGACGAAGCGCACCAGCCCACGTTCAAAGTCCGCACCAATCCTTCGAACAGAGCCGGAAGATCCGCACCGAAGCTGGCTGAGAGTACAAAAAAAAAAAAAAATCCGCACCAAGCCCGCACAAGTGACCAGTTGAAAGCCACACTGACCTCAATTATTGATGAGCCACAATCCTGCCGTCTCAGTAGTGTGGAAACGAAACGAGAAATACGCAATGCAGAACTACAATAAAAGGCATGTCACGCCAATACAAGAACCCTATGCGGTAGCTGCCGCTGGCGATTCATCCACGGTGATTATTGTGCAATGTACCATGGTTACCCTAATGGTGTTAACAGCCATTTGGCTCAACGGCTTGACACCTTGCCAAGGCCCCAGTTACAAAAAATGGAAATATGAACGGCAAAAAGTGGGCTCATGGCATGCATATGGCATGCATTTTCGGCATTTCTCGTTAGCTCATTAGCTGTATCGAACAACAAATATAATAGCCGGTCCCGTAGCTCAGTTGGTACTTGGTAGAGCGCTGGACTCCGCGTGGTGAGAGCACGCCTTCTCGGTTATAACAGTCCGGGTTCGAAGCGCGACGGGCGCTCGACATTTATAGGCCTCCTGACAGGTATGGTTGCGGTTGGTGGCAGGCCGTAGCCAGGCGAAGTCAGTGAGGGGACCGGCCGTGCGCGGCTATGTGCGCACGTTAAACTTTGGACTCTAAATTATGCCATAGAACTGGAATTGCGCGATCCGAGGGTAAAGGGCAGGGTCACCGCAACAAGCTCCGCTTAGCGGTGGCTCTGTCCTTGCGGATCCTTCCTATCAAAAGGTTCGGACTAAATTTATAAAAAAAAAACAAAACAGGCAAGCCATTCACAGCGGATTTGACTACTTAGCCGCGGCAAAGCGATGGTCCTGAAGGCCTGCCATCAACCATGCGCATCTCGCTCTACCTACCACCGAGCGACAACGCCAAGTTTTCACATGAGCCGAGCGCATCTAGTTGACGAACGCTGCAGAGTGCAGAATGCAACAA
Organism: Amphibalanus amphitrite; assembly: GCF_019059575.1. Classification (NCBI taxonomy): domain Eukaryota; kingdom Metazoa; phylum Arthropoda; class Thecostraca; order Balanomorpha; family Balanidae; genus Amphibalanus; species Amphibalanus amphitrite. Next base: position 99,444 of record NW_024881989.1, read on the forward strand.
ACTCAGCTTCTTTCAACACAGCCAGGCTGGTCGAAAGTACCCGATAACTTGTTCGCGTTTGACTGCTTGAAGCGGCGGAGCGGTGATTTTCTAGCCCCCGGCTCCCATTGGCCGTATGAATCTTAAGCTCGAGGAGATGAGATCTCATCGGCCGTGCCCATCCCTCTCACTCTACCGCCGCCGCCTCGCAAAACCGAGCGGTGAGTTTCGTGTTGTAGGTAACAGTGCAAAGAGTGCGAACTTGCGGGCGAGCCACGTCACACGTGATTGATGGGACCACCAGCACCGGCAGTCCGTTCCGACAACCTCACACTCATTTTGACCCGAGAGCACACTGAATTACCTACGTGATTTCATCAAGGCTCCAATAATGCTTTTTTCCTCATCTATCTCGTCGGGTCTGTCTGTCATGCCCGTCACTAAGCCAATTCCGCACCGCACTTCACCAGCCGACCTAGTCCACACCGACGAGATCACGTCGAAATTGCCATACTTTGCAGACTGGGTTGACCTGACCTGGAAGGTCAACCAATGACCTAGGACCTTTAATGGGGTATCATTGGCTTCCTCTCGTCGCGGGCATCACGCTCGTTTTTTTTCTGCAAAGCTCTAGCTCGATGAAGGGCCAAACAGCAAGGGAGGTCCAAAGCAACCCCCCTTCCTTATAGGCAGGGCTGCGGAGTCGGAGTCGGAGTCGGTCGGAGTCGACAGTTGTGACCGGAGTCGGAGTCGGAGTCGATTTTAGAAACCCGAGCCGGAGTCGGAGTCGGAGTCACCGAAAATCTGTCGACTCCGCAGTCCTGCTAGGACTGCGGAGTCGGAGTCGGGAGTTGGAGTCGGTCGAAGTCGACAATTCTGCCCGGAGTCGGAGTCGGAGTCGGAGCTGGTTTTTGAAAGCCGGAGTCGGAGTCGGAGTCGGAGTCCCCGAAAATCCATCGACTCCGCAGCCCTGCTTATAGGTATTTTCGCGGCTGGCAAAACACCAATACGGTATCAAAACACCAATACTGTCCGCATAACGGGCTGACTGTGCCAAAATTTTGATTTTTTATCAAAATTTTGGCAGAGTCCATCCATATTCCGTTATGCCAGACTTGTCCGCCGTCAGTAATACGGATTTCTCTTCCGGCTCCAGTGCTGGAAATGAGGCCGCTTTCTAGTTTCTGGTCCCGGCGTTTTATTCTCCGGGTGGGTTAGCCCCGTCTTAGCCTTTCAGGACCCCTCAGAGCCGTGGTTATTTTCGCCGCTCGGCCCATTCGAGATGCAAAGTTGATAGTCACACCAAGTTTATTTGGGGCCTCTGAATACACGACTTTGAAATCAATCGATTCTACGAAACATTTTTCTTCAATCTATATGCATACAGTAACTCCAGCCTAGGCTGGTTTGGCTGGTCCTAAATAAGCTTTGCCCAGCTGCAGCACCACGCTGGGCTTTTCAGCCATTGGCGCCCTGCTGGGGGGGGGGGAAGATTCTGACCCCCCCCCCGCCTAACTTCCGAACAGATGGTCGTATAAAGACGGGGAAAACGGCAATCGAAAGCTCTCAACAAGGCGGATCTTAAGTGCCCAATTTTTTCTTCGGGTGAGATCAAGTAAAGGTGTTAACCTCGGTCAAGGTCAGGTCACAGCCCGTCAGGTCACGAAGCTGGTCAAAGCATAGAGATCTTATATACAATTTAATTTGGGATAGTTTAATTCAAGTCGGTATGAATCCGACTTGACAATTTACTAGGAGGGTTTTGCAGCGCTATTAGTTCGGCATTTAATTATAAATCATTGCTAATTTCGATCCGGATATCGTTATTCAATGCTGGCCTTTGCGTCCTCAGAAAGTTGTTTATAGTCATGAAGGCTTGCATTGACCCATACTTTCCATTTTTCAGCACCATTATTCGCCGTAGTTGACCAGGTGTTTTTCTTCAGCTCTCCCCTGAATCCTTTGGCTTAGACCTGGCGTATCACCCGTGCATCGCAAGACGCACCTACCACACACAAGTTCATGATCCCCACGAACCCACATCAGCGTCCGTTCGCTTGGTGTGTGACCCCTTGACCTTTGGCCGCGACAACTGCCAGCTTGCTGGAGCACCCCTCCCTACACCCCTCCCTACGCCCGCTCCCCTCCCTCCCCCCCCCCCCCGGGTCGTGTCACAAAGGTTCGGGCTTACGCTACTACCGGCCGCTGCGCAGCTGTCACCTAGCGCTTGGGAATGTGTGGTCTGGTGCGGATTCAGCCAACTACCGGCTCGCGACACCAGCGCCACGTAGTGGCGACGGCACATTCTTTTTAGACACACTGTACAGGTCTCGCGGGTTTTAAGCGTAGGTTTCGCCTTTCCGGCCATATCTTTTTCGTCTTCAGCTTTGTAGGCTTGAAGATGTGGCCGATTTATTCGTATAACTCCCTTTCATGATCGTGGAAAAGGGTTTGATCGTATGCCGGCTAGTTTCGGAGAAATTAAAAGAAAACCTCAAAATTCGCCGTTTAGGGCATTCTGACCGCGGCTTCCCTGCAGTCGCCTATGACTACAGTGGCGCCACCCGACGAGTAGGACGCTGAAACACAGAGGCATGAATGAATCGAGCGCGTGGTGAACGGTGGATAGAGGCGGGACCCGGCAGGGGCTATCACTGCGGCCCGCCGCGCAGGGCGTCCTTGGACAGCGGGCGAGCCTTCGGGCGCTGAGGCCAGAGGTCACGATAGCCAGGCTCTGTTTGGCATGAAGGGAGGGGAGGCGCTCGCCTCAGCCAACTCAGCCGGTTTGGTGTAGTGGTGGTGGTGTGTGTGTGGGGGGGGGGGGCGGCAGGCGAGAGGGGCTAGAACGAACGGGATAAAATAGAATGGAAATGTCGTGCCATGGTCAACTTACAACATTGTTTACCTTATAAGCATTTATTAACAGTACGAAAGAACCCACCATATTACCCCCGCGCCCCGCTGGGGTCTACGGAGCAACGCGCCTTGCTGGGGGGGGGGGAATCCCCCCTAAGATCTCGAAAACCACGCAACATAGCGACAAGCGGCAAACGGTGTTGGATAGCCCCATCAGGGAACTACCTTGTGACCCGATTTCGTTGACCTAGGTCAAACCGATGACGTCACAGGTCACGTCAAATGTCGAATTTTCACCGTTTACCTACAGGCATTTCAAGAAATGCGTTGTAAAATCGAGGTAAAATGCATTTCATTGAAAATCATCGATGGGGAAATGTTCGTCAAACACATATTTTGCTACTTGAAGTCACTGATACCAGGTCAGGTCACAGAGGTCAGGTCAGTGAGGGTCACAATATGAAAATATCATGTGATGCATGTTTTATGGTCCATTTTATATGCCAAATACGATTATGTATGTCAGGCAGCCTTTGGGGTCAGTTAAGATTATGTTCCGGTGAAGGTCAGGTCAAGGTCAGGTCAAATTAGGTCAAATTTTAAAGTTGATATTTTTGCATTAAATGGGTATCGATTCGATGCAGCTCGTCACGAGGAGTTCAATGGTAATTTTTGTTTTGCGCTACGTGATCTAGAACTGCTAAAAATTGAGTTTAAAATATGACGTCATCAATTTTGAACAGTTTTTTCGCTATAACTTGGCCCAAAAAAAAGGAAGAATCAATCTAAAATTTGGTATGTATATAGAAAAGCGCAGGGACTATCACATATATTCCGTTTTTTGAAATTCGGAAAAAAGGATTTTTTTCTTTTAAAATCCCAGAATTTTGAAAATCTAAGATAGCAGTTTTGTAGCGCTATTTTTTGTCTACATGACCGTGTAAAGAACTTTGAAATTGCTTGGTAATTGTAGCTTTTGTGAGCGTTTAAAGATTTCATGTTTTTTGCTCATTTTTGCTGGAACATGACCTCAGTTTGACCTCAATAACTCCTGACCTAATGTGACCTAAGACTTGAAATTTGGTGTGAAGGTGTCAAATTGATGCCCCGAAAGGTAATTTGGCGGCGCCGCGCGCCTCCGTTTTCTTGCTATTCAGGAAAAACCAAAGGGGGGGGGGCAAATTGCCCCCCCCCCCCCAGCAGGGCAAAGGCTAAATTGAGAAACATACCTACAGGAAATGTTAATTTTCGATGTTTCCGCTTACTTTGGAAACCCTCTTATTAGGGGTGATAAAATGAGCCCCTTCCTCGTTTTTTCCTGAATAACTCGCGTAAATAGTGGCGGATAGCAGCGAAGCTTTCACGTTTTGGAAATGTAGTGCAGCAGAAAAGAAAACTTTGTTGTGAAACGACCTCCAACCTCAGCAGGTCACGGTAAACCCTCACCCCGTTCGGGGGTGGGCAATATAGCGCCCCTGTGTATTTTCCTGAATAGCAAGAAAACGGCGACGCGCAGCCCCGCCAAATTTTCAGTAGCTTGCTGGTAATCAATTTGACACCTTCACATAAAATCTCAAGTCTTAGGTTACCTTAGGTCAGGAGTTATTGAGGTCAAACTGAGGTCATGTTCGAGCAAAAATGAGCAAAAAAAAAACATGAAATCTTGAAACGCTCTCATAAAAGCTACAGTTAACAAGGAATTTCAAAAGCTCTCTACCTAGTCGTGTAAAGGAAAGACGGCGCTACAAAACTGCAATATGGAATTTTCAAACTTTTGAGATTTTGACCCCCAAATAAAAAATTGGTCTGGTATAAAATAGCAAAAACAAAAACAAAAGTTCTTCGAATTAAAAATGGAATATATATATATATATTAGTCCCTGCTTTCTTCGATCTACATAACAAATTGTAGATCAATATCTCCTTTATTGACCAAGTTTTAGCGAAAAAAACAGTTCAAAATTGATTACGTCAATTTTAACTCAATTTTTAGCAATTCTAGACCACGTAGCGCAAAACAAAGACCACTATTAGCCTTCCCGTGACGAGCTGCATCGAATCGATACCCATTTCAAGCCAAAAAGTATTTCCTCGTTGGGGCAATCCAACACCGCTTGCTGCTTGTCGCTATTTTTCGTGGTTCTCGAAATCTTGGGGGGGGGGGGCAAAATAATTCTCCCTCCCCCCCCCCCCAATGGGACCTATGCTTGGTAGACCCCGACGGGGCGCGGGTTAAATGACAGAACTGTTCCCAAGAAATAGCATTACAGTCGTCTCCCGGCCTCAATGGTAAGCAGCTAAAACTTTGAACGACTACCTATGGATCGGCACGCTGCCGGCTCACTCCGCCCGCTGGCTACGGGTGGCCTTGACCGTCCAATGCCGATTGGCCAACGGCCGAGGTCGTGGGCTGGTCAGCACGCAGAGAGGACGGAACGCGGTACTGCACATTGTGAGTGACCTCTGACCTTTCCCCGTCCCCTGACCGCATGCCGTGTCGCCGGCCCAGACGATAGAAACCGGTTCTAGCCTCTACGCAGGCTGCCACTCTGACCCTTCCCTCCCCACTTTACTATGTGTCGTAGTACGCACTCGCGAGTAACTGGGCGGAGCAAATGGTCACCGATACAGAGGCGGAACCGGTTGCCCTCCCGCTCGCCGAGCGACCTACCGCTAAAACCCGCGAGACCTGTACCATGCTATCAGTATCGACTGAGACTCAGATAGACTCAGAACGACTCAGGCAGACTCAAACTGACTCAGACCGACTCAACCGACTCAAATAGATTCCGATCGACTCAGACCGACCCAAACTGACTCAGACCGACTCAACCGACTCAAATAGATTCCGATCGACTCAGACCGACTCAGAACGACTCAAACAGACTCAGACCGACTCAATCGACTCAAATCGATTCCGATCGACTCCGACAGACTCAGAACGACTCAGGCAGACTCAAACTGACTCAGACCGACTCAACCGACTCAAATCGATTCCGATCGACTCAGACCGACTCAGAACGACTCAAACTGACTCAGACCGACTCAACCGTCTCAAATCGATTCCGATCGACGCAGACAGACTCAGAACGACTCCGGCAAACTCAAACCGACTCAGGCAGACTCAAACTGACTCGATTTGAGTCGGTTGAGTCGGTTTGAATCCGCCTGAGTCTGTCTGAGTCGTTCTGAGTCGTTCTGAGTCTTTCTGAGTCGCTCGGAATCGATCTGAGTCTGCCTGAGTCGGTTTGAGTCTGCCTGAGTCTATCTGAATCGGCCCGAGTCTGCCTGAGTCGTTCTGAGTCTGTCTGAGTCGCTCGGAATCGAGTTTTGTCGGTTGAGTCGGTCTGAGTCAGTTTGAGTCGTTCTGAGTCGGACGAGTCAGTTTGAGTCTGCTTGAGTCGGTTTGAGTCTGTCTGAGTCGTTCTGAGTCTGTCTGAGTCTGCCTGAGTCATTCGGAGTCTGCCTGAGTCGCTCGGAATCGATTTGATTCGGTTTGAGTCCACCTGAGTCGTTCTGAGTCGGTCTGAGTCGATCGGAATCAATTTGAGTCGGTTGAGTCAATCTGAGTCGGTTTGAGTCGGTCTGAGTCGGTTTGAGTCGGTCTGAGTAGTTTGAGTCGTTCTGAGTCGGTCGAGTCAGTTTGAGCCTGCCTGAGTCGGTTTGAGTCTGCCTAAGTCGTTCTGAGTCTGTCTGAGTCTGCCTGAGTCATTCTGAGTCTGCCTGAGTCGCTCGGAATCGTTTTGAGTCCGTTTGAGTCTGCCTGAGTCGTTCTGAATCGGTCTGAGTCGATCGGAATCGATTTGAGTCGGTTTAAGCGGTCTGAGTCAGTTTGAGTCGGTCTGAGTCAGTTTGAGTGGGTCTGAGTCAGTTTGAGTCGGTCGAGTCAGTTTGAGTCTGCCTGAGTCGGTTTGAGTCTGCCTGAGTTGTTCTGAGTCTGTCTGAGTCGATCGGAATCGATAGGAATCTATTATTAGAGTCGGTTGAGTCGTTCTGAGTCGATTGGAATCGATTTGAGTCGATTGAGTCGGTCTGAGTCAGTTTGGGTCGTTCTGAGTCGATCTGAGTCGATCAGAATCTATTTGAGTCGGTTGAGTCGGTCTAAGTCAGTTTGAGTCTGCCTGAGTCGTTCTGAGTCTATCTGAGTCTCAGTTGATACTGATAGCGTGGTACGTTCTCTTACCCAGTGACGTCACAGCATGCTACGGCTTGGCACGGTGGCCCAATACTGCCTAATGCAGGAAACCTTAAAGGAAATAGTTCACTTTTAACATGGGGTTTGGAACTGGAATAGCAGTTTTGTTGCTTGCGCTGAGACTAGCACAAATGAGAAGCTTTTACGGCCCAACGATCACCCTAGACGAAGATATTCCATTTTTCGTTCCGAAAAGAGTGCCTTGCAGAGGAATGCGTGCCTTGCTGAGGAATGCAGTCACGTCATCGTCAGCCAATCAGAATGCTGCTTACAGCCGATGGGTTTGTCCTACGCAATATGATTGGTCAACGCGTAATAAGCTTCCGCGTCAAACATTATTTTATATAGAATATAGTTCTTCTTATACTAAAATATAGAAAAGAATCCTTTTTACAAAAACGTTTTGTTTTAGTTTCTGATCATTTTGAGCATAAAAAAACATAAATCCATAGCAAAATACTAATTTCAGGAAAGTGAACTATTTCCTTTAACCTTGAACGAAAACGCTACCGGTGACGCCAGGGTTACCGATACCGTAGAATCACGTATAACCTTTTTTGTTGTCTTGATTCGTTTAAAAATGAAGATGTTAGAGACGTTTGAAATTTTGCCATTTTTTTAGGCGAAAATGGCAAAACCGCGACTCTGAGTGTGTTCTGAAAAGCTAAACGCTGGACGGGATTAACCCGCCCACTGCCCAGAGGTTTAGGTTTAGGTTTAGGTTTATGTAGTGGGTTAGGTTTAGACACAGTCTATTCAGTACCCACATCATACTGGTTTGGGACAAGATACCTTAAACACTGTGGGGATCAGAAAGCGGCCTCATTTCCAGCACGGTCTGATTCGCTGGCTCATGTCCTCTCGCCCCCAAATCCTGCAACCAAACCTTTATGTAAGCTTCTCTTACAATAACCTGAAGTTATTGCTTTAATATTCGCACTAACTTGCTAATTCTGGTAAATTTCGGACAGGGTTGTGAGCTTACCTGTATGTACCTAACTTGATTATCTTGTCACTACAACTAAGAAAGTTAACTAGCTTTATTTGTTGATAATAATGGCTTTGTCACTTCAAGCACAAGGTAAAAAATCTTCTCAAATACCGGGGTTACATGAGCGATCCGTTCCAAATACGCACTACGCTAATGCGCATCAGCTCCCCACAAACGGATCTACGGCACCGGTTACATGAGACTAATTCGTTTTATCTACGTCAAACGGATCTTGTTTGGCTCACCCGGGCTGACTCCTCGACGGCCGGTAATTCGCATCACAAACGGAATAGGATTAGCGTACAGTCATGGCGCAGTTGCGGCATTTACCGGGACGACTGAGCTAAATTTTAAATAATTATATCATTTGATAGGCTTAAAAACATTTAAAATTAACATGAAATCAAAAAATGAAAACAAAGTTTTCTTGTTTTAAGTCAGTGGGCACTGATTCGCCATGCAGCGACAGCAGGGTGGTAAGAAAAAATTATCTATCAAAATATTTCATTCATTTTATTTCACATGCAAAGACTAAACCAAAATACCAACATTTTTTTGTTATTTTCTACGAGGCAGCCAATAAAAAAAAATGCTTAGTATTTTGCATTTTGACGCTTCCAGTCAGCAAAGAATAGTTCTTGTGAAATACGGCCCGAATGGTGTGCCTCGGACGTTTCGGTTACATGAGCGATCCGTTCCAAATACGCACTATCGCTAATTCGCATCAGCTCCCCAAGAACGCATTCAGTGCACCGACTACATGAGCAAATTCGTATCAGTGACGTTAAACGGATCTAGTTTGGCTCTCGGCCCGATGCGCATTACAAACGGAATAGCATACAAATGTGGCGCACTTCCGTAGCAATAGAGGTGACTAAATTAAAAATTTATCATCTTATGTCTTTTTTGCATTTAATCTGCTCAAAACATTCTCAATTAACTTAACAAAAAAAGTTGAACATAAAGTTGTCTTGCTTTGACTCATTGGGCAATTGCCTCTCTTGATTCGTCTGTAGTGCTGTCAGAAAAATGTTTCAACTGAAAGTACTTTGATATTTTCTTTTTGGTTTTCACTATATTTATTGACAAAATACCGACATATTTTTTTAATTATTATTTCAAAAGAAGCAAATGAAAAAAATACCTATTATTTTGCATTTTAATGTTTCTTTTTGGAAAGAAATAGTTCCTGTAATACGTATCTTGGTCCTATTCGCTTCTAAGCCTCTTTCTCAGCGGATTTTGTTTGGACCGCCGATTCGTATTAGCAGGTGGATACATGAGTCGGTAGTACGCTCCTGATTCGCATTAGCGGTGAATCCGATCGTGATACGTATTTGCTTTGCTCATGTAACCGCGGATCGGATCGCCGATTCGTACTAGCAGGTGGCTACATGAGTCGGTAATGCGTTCCTAATTCGAATTAGCGGCTAAATACGTATTTACTGTGCTCATGTAACCCCGATAAAACTAAGGGTTGGATAATCGCATGGTTGTGCTCACAAATAGCTCAGCTGGCCCTCAACAGCAAAGCCTGACACTCGCGGCGCCCACATGTGACCAACAGTTTGCATGACTCTTTAGTGCCCTGGTTTGCATGTGGCATTCCAAGCTTATTGTAACAAGTGCGTCATCCATGTATTAAAAATAAATTATTTTCCGATCAGTTTGTTTTGGCCAAGTTTTGGCAATTTAAGGTAGAAAACGTTAAAAACGATGCCAATACAAACCTTATTTGTTTATCATGCAAAAATATGTATTCACAAACCTGAATATAATTCGAAATATTGAAATTACATTGTTGTTGTTCTCCTTTTCAATTATGTGACGTCACTAAAAAGGATGCTGATTCTGAAACTAAAAAGAGTAAAATCAGCAGCCTTGTCATACTTCATGTTCAATTGTACATGCCACTCTGCAAAGGTGCTGCACAAAATATGACGTATTTGTCAAATCTCCAAATCCATTTGCTTACGCCTGCTTTTTTGTTCCACCGTCAGCAGCGTTTTTGGCTGTTTGAACACAAATCACGAACAATTCCTTATGCCTCTTTTATATGAAGCAGCGATGCCATTCCTTGGGATTTGTCCCAAGATCTTGGGATTTGAACATTAACATTGGGATCTTGTGATTTGCACTGCATATCTTGGGATCTGGCAGAAGCTGATTTCACTTTGTCTTCTCATGCTGTCGAATGCTTTTCCTTGGTCGATAATAGATTTAGGATGGATTTGCCTCACGGACGGTTAATCAAACATTGAAGTAACGGACGAAGCTTGCGATGTTTCTAGCAGGCATTATCTTACCGAGATCGCAGGATTATTTTTGTACCATTACTGTTATAGGTATAGTAGCAGCTTTCAGTCGCTTTTCGCAACTGGCGCTCATTTGTTTAATTTCCAACTACCGATCAACGGGGATGGGTGGTTTAGCGGCATGATGTTGGGTGGCTATGAAAAGCTTTTACAAATATTATGCCTGAAAAATATTTCAGAAAGCGGCTCCCGCACAAAGCGTTTCATTTTACGGTTTTGCTCTATGGAGGCTTATCCGTTGACCGCGAACCAAAATAAGGGCAATTTGTCTTTGACCTCGGAAAAGTGTCTGGTCACCTGACCTCTGGGCTCTGCTGGACCAAAAATAATCAAACTAGCGTAACCTTGCGACCTTCACAACATTGCTGACGGCTTGTAACTATATAGTCCAGGGGACGAGTTAGGTCCTCGTTTAGACCCCCTCGCCATCGTCGGCTTGAAAATGCATGGGCCCCAGCGGGCACTGGCTTATGCGCAGATTCACAGCATAGGCTTTTCGATTTCGGGATTCACATAAGCTTTTAACCCTCGCCCGCACATGGGGGGGGGGGTGGTTGCCACCCCCCCCCAGGTAGTGTTTCTGCTCTGCACTCGACATTTTAGAGCTAGAAGGCTGATTTTTCGTATAGCTGCTCCTCTATCCTTTCTTGATGTCCACTGAAAATTTCAAGTTTCTGTGATTTTTGGTTTCGGAGATATGACCTTGTTTGTCAGGTCATGTCATGACCCAAATGGCCAATTCTCAACATCTTGCGTTTGCTATGGGCCTTGTGAGCTTTTGACACCTTGATTTTGGCCTTTTTTGCCAGTCTTACCTCCCACCTATCATGGAACATGTTGTTCGACGATGTACAGGTGTCAAGGTCAGGGTCAAGGTCAACCTAGGTCATCTAAGATAATTGCGTTTTAGGCAAGCTGAATTTACTTTTTGTGAATTTTTTTGACTGCATTTTTGGTAAAAGCTTCTCAGATCATGATTTCATGTAATATGGACCGTGGACACATAAACAATCGGTGCACACATCAGTATACACACAGACACACACAGACATACAAACACATATAATTGACCTTGACCTAGCTTGACCTGAAATGACCTCAGCAGCAAAAATCTGGTCGGGTAGTGTGACAAAGAGGTTCTAGCTGGCCTGGCACCAGAAAACGGCATCGTCATCGGTATATGATAAGCAGCGCACTTGATATCCAACGGTGACCCAAAACAGCAACATTTTTTAGTTTGACCTGACCTGGAAGGTCAATGACTGACCTGAGAAGGTAAAACTGGGTATCGTTGGATTCGTCTCTTAGCAAAGAATCTTTTTGGTCTTTACCGCTAAGCTCTAGGGGAAAGTGGGGTATGACGGGCATGTTAGTTTTGCGGGTCTGTACCTCTGAAGTCTTTTCTTCGATTGCTTCACCAATTTAGCACAACCATCTTCAGGCATTTTTCTTTCAGTGCCCCTTTGACACCTAAGGTCTAAATCCAATACTTTTCAATTGAGAGTGTTTTTAGCAAGACCCTGCAAAAACCCGTCTTACCCCACCGGGGAGGGTAAGACGGGCACTGATGTTGGGGCAAGACGGGCACAACGTTAGTTTGAACTTCTTTACATATTTACTGCCGAATAATTATGCTAATACATCTTACACATCTGGCTTTTGATCTTACAGTCAATATTGTAAGGTTCGTAGCATCGCACGGCTACTTATAGGCGTAATGGTATTGATCGATGTAATGAAAAAATTAAACAAATTCAAAGCTGTCTATTTAAATAATTTCGATGGAAATGCGTTGCAAATGATGTAGAACAGCGTAAGTTAGCTTAAAATAACAATATCAGATGGTTTGCATTCCTTTCATCATTGTTGCCCGTCTTACCCCATTCGGCTGCCAATAAGGATATCACACCGCCTCCGGGCACCAAATTAAAGGATTCATTCGCCAGCATACACATTTGGATGACACCCTAAGACGAAACTCTCATCAAATTTCCAAAACAAAATATGAAACAGCGAGGTCAGAAAACACTACGAAACACGATAGTTCTGCTTAGAGTGCAAGGCACGTTTTTAGCTTTTCCACAATTTTTCAAAAACTATTTAAGATGCGTACCTCTGCCTTCACCTCACAGCAAAGAACCACACGGCCGATTACCAACCACAACAAGAGGTTGCTAGCGCCAACGGTTTGGGCTAGAGGGCCGGTGCCCGTCTTTCCTACCCCGCCCGTCTTACCCCACTTTCCCCTATCTCCAACAGGAACGAAATGGCCCGGGGGGGCAACCCCCCCCCATGTGCGTTCTAGGATGGGAAAATGGCATGTGCGGGCGAGGGTTAAGAGCTTGTTTTGGAGCCCATATTTCAAAACTCAGTGGTGGAAAACACTTAAAATCAGCCTGACCTCACCTAACCCTAGCTTCTCCAAATGTGTCACGAGAAAAATTTCGAAATAAATCCAAAATGCCACAGACTTCGTTTCCAAGAAGTTCTAACAGATTCGGACTTTGTGTTTTGGGTCCTTGACCCACCATTGACGGTCGACGAATGACCTGACCATAATATCAGATACCACCGGCTTCATGTTGTCTAGGCCAGCATCTTCATTTTTCGTGAATCTCTTATACTCGGTCAGGAACCGATCAGCTGTAGGAGTCCGATCGCCCCCCTCCCCCTCCCCTCCCCCGGTCCCTCCCCGGTACAGGTCTCGCGGGTTTTAGCGGTAGGTTTTGCACCTAGAAAAATGAGTGTACTTCAGGCTATATCTTCGTTGTCTGAAGCTTTTAAGTGTTGAAGATGCTATCGATTTGTTGGGTAACAAACCGGCCATGATCGTGTAAAATGGCTTCATCGTAGATCGATTAGTTTCTGAGATATAACCGGAAATGTAAAAGTGCAAAACCTACCGCTTAATCTCGCTAGAGCCGTACATTAGCTGCTGTAAATACACCAATAAGGACAAGGGTGGACCCGAAGAAGAGAAAGTTGAATACTAAACACACTAATATGTCCAAAATAAGCTATGGATTTACTTGGGGTACTCCTAAGGATATGCGATGGATGAGTAGTCTTGTGATTCGAGACGAGAATCTTGGGAAATTCTGGTCGAGATCTTGGGATGGAGCAAAAATGTGGATGGCATCACTGATATGAAGCTCTTTTATATGGGCCCTGTTTCACCGGTGATAGCAGCACGTTACTATCAAATTGCGCGAGCTGACGTAATGTGATGACGTCATACTGCTGACGTAAGGGGCAATTCTGGCGCACGATTGCCGCAATATTGTTTTACGTCATCAGCTAAATGTTCGAAGTTAATGTCAAAATTTTTCCTAAACCCAACTTCTTTTAAATACATCATATTGAAAAAATATATATCAAAAATATATATACTATCATGACTGCGTAAACTCTTACTTTAAGGCTCATACGTCACTTAATGCCGCCGCCAAGGTCGCGGCAATCGTGCGCCGGAACTACCCATTACGACAACAGTATGGCGTCACGACATGACCAAGGCCCTATATACCAGGGCCCTGTTTCACCGGTGATAGCAGCAAGCTACTATCAAATTGCGCGAGCTGACGTAATGTGATGACGTCATACTGCTGACGTAAGGGGCAATTCTGGCGCACGATTGCCGCAATATTGTTTTACGTCATCAGCTAAATGTTCGAAGTTAATGTCAAAATTTTTCCTAAACCCAACTTCTTTTAAATACATCATATTGAAAAAATATATATCAAAAATATATTTACTATCATGACTGCGTAAACTCTTACTTTTAGGCTCATACGTCACTTAATGCCGCCGCCAAGGTCGCGGCAATCGTGCGCCGGAACTACCCATTACGACAACAGTATGGCGTCACGACATGACGTCAGCTCGCGAAACGTGATAGCAGCTTGCTGCTATCACCGGTGAAACAGGGCCCAGGTAGGGTCGTCCGGCGATTCTACCTTTTCGTGACGTCAGCTCGTGACGTCATTTGGAGTCAAGTCTCGAAGCCCCGTTCAATCCCCATGTAAATGAGCGATTTTTGAAGCACTGTAGAATGAAGTCTGCACAAGATATATCAAACCTAAGTATCTTATCTGAAAGAGCAGACAATTTTCTGCAAGTTATCTATTACGTGTTTTTCGCTAAATCTTTTGCTTTTTTCACAAAAGCGTAAAATGTCCCCCCATGTCTCCGCAGCCTCCCTGCCGCCGGCCGCCGCGCGGTCGCGGTAGTGTAGTGGTTAGCGTGCCCGCGCAGTATTCCAAAGGTCCCGAGTTCGAATCTACGCGGTGCGGAACTTTAATAGCAATTCCAAGCTGAATATGCGCACGTCCATATTATATTAATATTAGTATAGCTAAACTGTCACGAAGCTATCCATATAAATTGACTTCACCCAAAATATTGGCAAGATTCTATTAAAATATAAATTCAAATATGGCGGCTTGGACTGCCGCGTGCGTTAGGCTCCGCCCATAGCTCCGCCCACATGCGTGACGTCATTCGTGTTAGTGGACACACGCGGAGATAGGGGACGACATGGGCCTGGACATGACGTCAGCTCGCGAAACGTGATAGCAGCTTGCTGCTATCACCGGTGAAACAGGGCCATGAAGCCTAGCTGAACTAGGGCTTTAAGATTGGTAATTATTTTCCATCCCCGTATTTCAATTTCTCGAGAGACCTGCTGCAATTGGTAAGACTATCGCAATGGTAAATTTGGGGATTGGGGTGGATGTTTTTTTCCGGATGAGGGATGAGGAATATTTTTGTCAATTTATTGGCGAATTTGCCCTTTTTCACTCTAGACTCTAAATTGAATATAAACACTCCATATTGTCACAAATCCAGACTGGAAAAATCAATGTATCAGTCTTCATGTCAGGCATAGTGGTTGAATTCCATCAAAATTTATATGCAGCGTTCGGGTTATTTATGTAGGTACGACAGTATTTAAGTGCTCAGGTCAAGGTGGACAAAGAAATTTTGGCTCCATTGGACGGTTTACTTTGATTTAGTTTTAACTTTTTAACAATTTGATCTTTTAAGGTGGAAGGGTCCCACACCCTGCTTAGTGTGTACCTATGTGTGTGTGTGTGTGTGTGCATGTGTGTGGAGGGGGGCCGAGGGGGGTGCTTGGACACCCGGCCCTCCATTTTTTGTGAATGTCTAAAAAAAAAATGGTAGCTCTGAGCACCAACATTTTTTTGTTCACCTTGGGCCTGTTCCAGCGCCTCCAGAGACCAGAAACCTCCAGAAAGCCCTAGAATTATCCAGAGATTGTTCCAGCACCTCCAGAAAGCTCCAGAAAGCTCTCCCCAAAGCTCCAGAAACCTCCAGTAGCCTCCAGCAAAGGTATTCAGCTTGACGATAAGGGTAAAAAACAACGATATGGGTCAGCGTATGTGCAAGATGCCCTTCCCCGGTCAGTTCCTGACCTTGACCCTAGGTGAACTGTTCAAGTTGACCTTTCAAGAGCAAATGATCGTTGATTTGACACGTCTCGATGAGAGAGACACGATGCTGGTTAAAGTAAGCTTGTGCAAGTCTTGTGCCAAAAGTTATTGCAGAAAAAAAAACATTTTCGCAAAACGTGTACCTACCTACCTGTTTTGGCAGTTTGTGCAAAATGTATGCTAAACTGTTGACCTTAGCTCGAAATATGAGGATAGTTACAGAAAGATCATTAAAAGCTATCGAATGTACGTTCCGCGGTACTTTAGCTCTATCCGTTCCTGAGCTATGCACCGCTTTGTTGAAAGCTTCCGAAATAGACGAAATTTGAACTTTGATGGCCTCTGGTCACCTGACCTTTGACCTGACCAAAAAACATGACTGAAGTAATTTCGTTTTTTACGCTCTTTCGAACGTCGCTTACCCCACGTATCGCTACGTGGCCCAGGAGCCTGAGTTAGAGTTGGGTGTTCGACCCCTCAGCAGGATGTGGAAATCCAAGAACCCCAGCGGGGCGTGGGTTAATCTTATATACCATAGGTAGGTACATTCTCTATTGAAACTATCGCTACTCGAAGTATCGCTATCGCTCCCTGGTATGAGAGCCCCTGGCTTTTGAGGGTTAGCCGCCTGGCCGGGGTGCGTATTCGCCAATAGTATTACACGAATCGGCCCACCAACTAGCGACATCTCTAGTGCGACGTCATAGCCAGCCGACGTGACAATCATGCATTGAGGCCAGATTTGAGTTGAGACTTTTTTTAATTGTATATGGCAATTCAACTGACAGTATGTCGTCATAGCCAAGTGGTTAGAGTCTCGGTGTGATAGGCAAAAGGTCGATGGATCGATTCCTGCTTTAGCGGTTCTTTTCTAAGAAGTCGGTTTTAGACACGCATTTTTGGCCCCTAGGCCCTAAGTTCGCACGCCAATATCGTACGCCCAATAAATCTATGACAAGTATTCATCTGATTAAGGAATAAGTTGCAAAAGAACTGCAGTTGCAGTCTGTACCTGAAATACCAATTGTGTTACGGTACTGTCGATACTGTCGATCCCCTGGTGGCAGAAATGTTTAAGTTATAGTTAACCCGCGCGGGGCTGGGGTCTCCAGCCGAACGCGCGGGGCTGGGGGGGGGGTAAATTTTACCCCCCCCCCCCTGTTATCTCCCGAACTAATGGTCCGATTTGGAAAATTCAAACGCCAATCGAAAGCTCTCATCACGAATTACTAAAAACATGTACTTAATTTAAAGTTTGAGGTCAAGGTCAAGGTCAGGTCAAGGGTACAAATTGCAAGTTTCTACAGTAGGTATCGGCCTTGCACCGTAGTTGCCGAAGAATGGAGTCATGGACTGAGACTGATCGCCCAAAACGTGTTCTTAGGCTACCAAGACAATATTCGTTGCATACAATATCATTCAGAGGTCAAGGTCAAGGTCAGGTCAGGTCAGGTCAGGTCAGGTCACCAAAAAACAAAATATAGAAAAGGGCATGTGCGACACATGTTTTATGGGTCATTTTACTCATAGAATTCAATAGGCACACTCAATAAGTGATATGGACCACCTCTGGATGAATTTCAGGTCGAGGTCAGGTCAAGGTCAGGTCAAGTGAGGTCAAATTTTGAAGTTGGTTGTTAAGGCCTAAAAAGGTGTCTATCTGATGCAGTTTTTCACGGCGAATCGAATGGTGCTATTTTTGTTTCCGTACGAGGGCTAGAACTTCCAAAGAAGTCATTTTTTCAAAAAATTTGTGTGTCGTGACGTCATAAAATTTTGAATAACTCCCACATTTTTGAACCGATTCTTCTAAATTTTGGTATGTAGGTGCACATAGACCACTTCTCTGACATATATTCCGGTTTTTTTCGATAGACTCAAAATTTTGGATTTTATAATGATTTTCCCAAAAAAGTCAGTTTTTTGAAAAAATTTAGGACAAAATCCAAAATTTTCAAAAAACCGAGATAGCCATTTGATAGACAAAGTAAAATTACGTATAACCTTTTTTTTGTTACGTCTTGATTCCTTTAAAAATGAAGATGTTAGCGGCGTTTGAACTTTTGCCGTTTTTGAGGCGAAAATGGCGAACATGACGTCACTAAAACGTCAATTTCTCAAAAATTTTCCGACGGATTTCGCTCAAATTTTCAGGGAACGTGTCAAATTGATGTAAGAAAAGGTACTGAAAGTTTGGCGGCGCTGCGCGCCGCCGTTTTTGAGATATCGCAAAAATTCGCGAGGAGGGTAAAATTTACCCCCCCCCCCAGCCCCGCGCGGGTTAAGGCATAGCTCCTATAGATGACGCCTATGACGGCTGGAAACTGATAATCTCGTCCCCTGATTACGCTAACAGCTATGCCCAACTTTTTTGTGCATGGTGATTCTTACATGAAAATTATCTAATTGCATGCTAACCAGCGTGCGATTTTTAGCTTAGTTTTCGCTACTTTTAGGTACTTTACCTTGCCATGAGTGCCACCTACTTTCAAAAGGTCAGCGCCACTCCTGTCATATCCAGCAGGAGCTGCGTGCTCGGTGCTATCACCCATTGGCAGTGAGAAATATTGATCAATGGTCATCGCCCAGCAGCACCATTTGTCTTTCCATTGGCTACATTCGCATAGTATGCACTATGCATTAGTGATGTCAATTGTCAATCACAGAAAATCAGAACACCGATACCAAACCAAATTCAAACAAAAACCATTGGAAAATACCGAAACCGAACCAATCGGTTGGACTGCAAATATTTCTCTTAGCAGGGCATATTTTAAGGCACTTACTGCGTCCCATTTTGGGACGCAGCCCCCTCGCCATGGGATGTAGCCCCTGCTCATTTGACCCACTGTGTCCCTGCCCTGTCCGGTTCCCTGACCTGTGCCCTGCTGTCTGCCCTGACCGGTACCCGGCCTTCCCTCTAAAATGTCCTGTGCCATGCCCTGCATCCTGCCGTGCCCTACTTTCTGCCTTCCTCAGTGCCCTACTCTGTTCCTTGCCCTGTGCCCTTAGTCGTAGCACGTGCCCTCTGCTCAACTTTGGGACGCAGTAAAAATTTGTTAAAATATGCCCTGTCTCTTAGGTATGCAACATATTCATTTGAAGAATGCTTACCTCTGATTTCTTAGGTGCACGCCGTTGCAAATGTATCAAAAAAAACGCACAATGACAGATAACACGAAAATTGATGTCGCCGAGTGGATTCGAACCACCTGCATCCATATCACCATTCCGATACTCCAACCACTGCGCCACGGCGGCAACACGTACGACGGAGTTTAAATGTCGTTAAGTTAAAACTTAGCTTCAATAGACTCCACCAAGGGCGAGGACCGAACGTATGACGCCACGCTGACGTCACTCAAGAGGCACGCTATTGGTCGGGCCGATTCGTGTAATACTATTGGCGAATACGCGGCCGGGGTCGTGAAACCGTGACAACGGTAAGGGCCGGCCAGGCGGCCAACCCTCAAAAGCGAGGGGCCCTCAAACTAGGGAGTGATAGCCATGCTTTCGAGTACCTAGCAATGCTTTTAAGAAAGACTTTACAATTATATGCTGGAAAGATGCGTATAAACGGTTCCTTAGGCATTCCTTAGAAAGTCTGGAATGGATGATCAAGCACTCTACAGAATGCTCAGTCATTCTAAGAATACGCGATTCCACACATTGCCTGTAACATGTACAGTCCTCTGCACACTGCGCGGTAGGTATTCTTTTTTCGACAAAACCTATAATAGCTCAAAGACTATGTTATCAGTCGGTCGGAACTCATTGCACATAGATTCGCCATGCTCCACTCCTTCGATTGGGTGTATCACTGACAAAGTATACGCCTAGTGTTGCAGCAAAATGCAAAAGTTTGTTTTGGGGGCAAATATAAACTTTCGTGTTTCGTTGCCAAACTGGATGGAAAATGTATACCATGATAAGCCCAATCTAAGGTGCGGAGTCTCGCGCGTCTTGCTGTTACGATTTCTGAGTGACAGATAACATAGTATTCGAGTTATTCTCGGTTTTGTCGAAAAAAGAATACCTACCACGCAGTGTGCAGAGGGCTGTACCTATGACAACATGTAAACCTATGTTGAAATTGTTTGTCTTCCGCCTCACGAACACTATAAGACTGTCGAATATAGCAGCGGCGTTTTGCCGGGCATCTACATTGTACTCTGGTCATTGCAGGGGTCGGACGGTGGCGCCTGCATTAATGCTACACACATTTCAAGATGTGGAAGTGCAGAAGGTGCGAGAAACCGGTGTTCTTCGGTAAGTGACGCTTCGTACTGGAATTACGATTAAATTGAATGCGCTGTTCCTTCAGCTCGGCTGTTTTGAACTCTGTTGAAGGTGTTTCGCTCAGAGTGCCTCTGACGTTGCCGCTGTTTGTCTGTGGCACGCCGGCTGAAGGGTGACGCGGCTGGGGCTGATGTTCCGCCGGTACCTACCCACTGCCGCCGGTACCTACCCACTGCCACCGGTACCTACCCACTGCCACCGGTACACGCCGGCTGACCTGGTGTGTTGTGCGCTGCAGCCGAACGGAAGCAGAGCATGGGCTACGACTGGCACCCCGAGTGTCTGCGCTGCGACGAGTGCGGCAAGCGGCTCAACCCGGGCCAGCACGCCGAGGTACGACTGACGGCCGACTCGGTAACTGGGGGGGTGCCCGCCGGGCCAGCACGCAGAGGTACGACTGACGACTCGGTAACCGGGGGGTGGCCGCCGTCCCAGAGGTACGACTGACGACTCGGTAACCGGGGGGTGGCCGCCGTCCCAGAGGTACGACTGACGACTCGGTAACCGGGGGGGGGGGGGTGCCCGCCGTCCCAGAGGTACGACTGACGACTCGGTAACCGGGGGGGTGCCCGCCGTCCCAGAGGTACGACTGACGACTCGGTAACCGGGGGGGTGCCCGCCGTCCCACCCTGCTGGCCGTATCGGCTCCTCCCACCCGGGCTGGGGCGGCACCGTCTCACCAGCTGGTCCCAACACTGCCGAATCGGCTTCGACGCCAACATATTCAGACTCACAGCGGCTCATGTGGTGTACCCTTCTCTTTTCATTAGCTCCTATTAAAGCTTCATGCAAAGGAACATTGACTGTCTGAGCAGCGTTAGGTGTTGGGTGTTGTTTGTCCCGGCTGGGCTGTGGAGTGTGGCGTGCTGTCACGTGCGGCGCCGCCGCTGGGCGCTGACGGTGGCCGCGCCTCCGGCAGCACAAGGGCAGCCCGTACTGCCACGTGCCCTGTTACGGCGCGCTGTTCGGGCCGCACCTGTTCGGCCACGGCACGCACGTGGAGGCGCACGTCAGCTTCGGGCGGCGCGACTCTGCGCCGGAGAGTCCGCGGCAGCCGGACCAGGAGCTGCTGGCGCGCCAGCTGAGGGCCTACAACCAGTACCACGAGAGCAGCCGCACCCAGATACACAGCCGGGAGGTGAGACCGGACCCAGATCCACAGCCGGGAGGTGAGACCGCGGGCCAGATCCACAGCCGGACCCAGATCCACAGCCGGTAGGTGAGACCGGACCCAGATACACAGCCGGGAGGTGAGACCGCGGGCCAGATCCACAGCCGGACCCAGATCCACAGCCGGGAGGTGAGACCGCGGGCCAGATCCACAGCCGGACCCAGATCCACAGCCGGGAGGTGAGACCGGACCCAGATACACAACCGGCAGGTGAGACCGGACCCAGATCCACAGCCGGCAGGTGAGACCGGACCCAGATCCACAGCCGGGAGGTGAGACCCGGGACCCAGATCCACACAGTGTACAGCCGGCCGGCCGGTATACACTGTACAGCCGGCCGGCCGGTATACACTGTACAGCCGTCCGGCCGGTATACCCTGTACAGCCGGCCGGTATGCACTGTACAGCCGGCCGGCCGGTATACCCTGTACAGCCGGCCGGTATACACTGCACAGCCCGCCGGCCGGTATACACTGTACAGCCGGCCGGTATGCACTGTACAGCCGGCCGGTATACACTGTACAGCCGGCCGGCCGGTCCGGTATCATCCCTGCGGTGTCGTTGTCATTGACTCCCTCCCCCCCCCCCCGCCCCCTCTGCAGCGTAACGGGCGTCTCATACTGGACGGCGTGCTCAAACTGTACTGGGGGGTCAACAAACTACTCCAGTTCAAAGAGGACGACGACCAACGACCCATCGTCCGAAAACGCCATTCCCAGTGGATACAGGTGGGACTCGGTGATACTGCGGGACTCCGACACTGGATAATGTGGGATTCTAACACTGAATACCGGTGGGACTCTGTGATACTGTGGGACTCTAACACTGGATACTGTGGGACTCTGTGATACTGTGGGACTCCGACATTGGATAATGTGGGACTCTGTGAGTGGATACTGGTGGGCCAATGGCCCAATGCTCAGTGGGCGGGTGCTGGGTCGGGTGCGTATTATTTAGGCCAGGGTTCATAATGTCCAGGGCACGATGTGTCCAGTGCTCAAAATGGCCAGTGCCTTGAATTGGCCAGTGCTCATATTGTCCAGGATTACATAGTCCAAATATGGCCAACTGGCTGCAGATGGGGTAAATTCAAAGAGGCCAGGGTTCATAATGTCCAGGGCACGATGTGTCCAGTGTTCGAAATGGCCAGGGCTCATAATGTCCAGAGCACGATGTGTCCAGTGTTAGAAATGGCCAGGGTTCATAATGTCCAGGGCACGATGTGTCCAGTGCTCAAAATGGCCAGTGCGTTGAATGGGCCAGAGTTCATGGTGTCCAGGGATTACATAGTCAACCCAACCAAACCTAACCTAACCTAACCTAAGGTAATGCTGTTTGCCTACCGGGGATAAGGAAATAGTTTCTCGCATGAATAGATTGCAAGCAATAGTAAATCAAATATTTTTAGGTTAAGCGGTTATGTATCTGGCTTCAGGCCGAAGCCTGAAGCCAGATACATAACCACTTAACCTAAAAATATTTGATTTACTATTGCCTGTAATCTCTCCTAACTCCTAAGGCATTGCCTTTGGCACTGCACTGCTTCGCATTGAGCTGGTTCCGTGTTTTTTTTTTTACATAATGACGTCACTTTCAGTGGCTATGTAGGTAATCCCTGGACATTATGAACTCTGGCCCATTCAAGGCACTGGCCATTTTGAGCACTGGACACATCGTGCCCTGGACATTATGAACCCTGGCCATTTCTAACACTGGACACATCGTGCCCTGGACATTATGAACCCTGGCCATTTCCAACACTGGACACATCGTGCCCTTGACATTATGAACCCTGGCCTCTTTGAATATACCCTATTTGCAGCCAGTTGGCCGCATTTGGACCGTGCAATCCCTGGACATGATTAACTCTGGCCCATTCAAGGCACTGGCAATTTCGACACTGGGCATATCGTACCCTGGACATTATGAATCCTGGCCAGGATGAATGCTCCCCGCTGGGTCTGACCCGCCCCCCCCCCCCCCGTCACCCTGTCTCAGCCGACGCGCAGTGAGGCGGTGGACTCGGGCTCGGACTCGGAGTCGGGCTCCCGGCCGGCCACGCCAGCACCGTCGCCGGCGCGCGGCCCGCCGCGCAGCCAGAGCGTCACGCCGCACGCGCTCAGTCAGCTGACGTATCCGCCAGTGGACACCGACTCGGGACACGGCACGCAGACGCAGACGGAGACGGACGCCGAGACGGGCGCCGAGGTACGGGCCGACCGCGCGGCGGCACAGACCCGCACAGAGCCACACAGAGATCCACACAGACCCACACAGACCCAGACACAGAGTACAGACCCACATAGACCGGCACAGACCCTCACAGACCCACACAGACCCGCACAGAGCCACACACAGAGTACAGACCCACACAGACCCACACAGACCGGCACAGACCCGCACAGAGCCACACAGAGATCCACACAGACCCACACAGACCCAGACACAGAGTACAGACCCACATAGATCGGCACAGACCCTCACAGACCCACACAGACTGGCACAAACCCAGACACAGAGTACAGACCCACACAGACCCACACAAACCGGCACAGACCCTCACAGACCCACACAGACCCTCACAGACCCACACAGACCCTCACAGACCCACACAGACCCACACAGACCCTCACAGACCCACACAGACCCCGACATAGAGTACAGACCCACACCAAACCCCTACAGACCCTCGCATGACCTGTATGGACCCTGTGTGACCTCTGTGTGACCTCTCTCTGACCTCTGTGTGACCTCTCTCTGACCTCTGTGTGACCTCTCTCTGACCTCTGTGTGACCTCTATCTGACCTCTGTGTGACCTCCCTGTGACCTCTGTGTGAGCTCAATCTGACCGTGACCTCTGTGTGACCTCTGTATGACCCCCCTCTGACCTCTGTGTGACCTGTGACCCCCCTCTGACCGCTGTCAGGTGGAGGTGAACGGCCACCGCGCCGCCGAGGAGGGCGTCGAGAAGGGTCAGCTCGAGTCGGCAGAGGTGGAGAACTCGGACAAGGAGCCGCCGCCGCCGCCGCCCGGCCCGCCGCCGCGGGTCGACTCCTCGCCCACCGACGAGTCGACCACGGAGCCGCCGCTCCGCGCTCCGGCCAAATCGCGCGTCATCCGCCGCCGGCCCGGACGGCGCATGAACAAGGCCAAGGTCAAGGTGAGGTCGTGTCGGGGTCACTCTGGGAACCAGCCGGCCGGGGTGAAGGCGGCTGGTGGCCGGCGCTCGGGAGCTGTGAGCCGTCCCGCACTGTGCCAGGGTCGGTGGGTGGTGTATGGGTGTCAGATTAGTGCCCGGCTCGGCCGGTCTGTCGGCTGCCTGTTTGGGGCGGGAGGCGGCCGGAGCTCAGTGTGGGCGCCGCTCCAGTCGGGGCGGCGGGGACACGGGCAGAGTGGTGGGACACTGACTGCGACCGGACGGCGCCTCCCTACCCTACCCCCCGCGTGTGTCGCCCTGTGGTGGCCGCTGTCCGCCGTGTGCTGATCGCCGCCTGTGCCGCAGCGGCGCTGCTCCATCAACGGACACTACTACAACCGGGAGACGTCTGTGTTCACGCCGCCGCACGGCTCGGCCCTCTCGGTCTGGGTCACCTCGCTGGTCACCTGCCGGGAGATGATCGACATGGTGCTCGACAAGTACCGCGTCGAGGACCGCGCCGACAACTTCGCCCTCTACATCGTCTGGGACTCGGGAGGTGCGCCGCCAGGGCAGGGCACGGGCCGGGGGGAAGGGGGCCGGGTCGGGAGGCGGGGGATCGCCCTGATGTCGGCTGGTGTCGGCTGTCGGCGGCCGACATCCGCCGCCCGGGCTGCGGTCGTGGCTCGTGGGTGCGACCCAACTTATACAGGGTGTCCGGAAATTATTGGCCCCTCCATCAGTTCGCCGCCATAATAAATAAACAAAGAGCCCCCGGGTCATGGTTTATTTACCGATTTATCTCCTGCCCTGTCCTACCCATTCCCTCATCCGCTTTGGTATTCCATAGACCAAGATGTCCAGAGTATCCGCGCTGATGCTGAGCCACACCCTTCACAGGTTCCTCTAAAGTCCGTTTCCTCTGGGACTGCTGGTACAATCTTGCTGAGCTCCTCCTTCATGATTTCCCATTGGTTTTCGATCGGGATTAGGACAGAGGATTCGACTGAGGACAGAGGATTTTGACTTTCTACTTCATTTCAGTCTTTACCATAAGTTCAGCGCGATGATGCTTTGTCAAATAGTTTCTTTCGTCATAGTAGACACCACGTTCAGGTGCGAGTTACGTCTGAAACAGACTCTTTCCGCAGTCAGGAAATCGCATGCGAGATCCTTTTCAAATACATGGAAGCACGCTCGCATCAATCGCATGCACCTCCCGCAAGCGATTGATGCGAGAAGAATTATAATGTATTTGAATAGGCTCTCGCATGCGATTTCCTGAACGCGGAAAGAGTCTGTTTCAGCCTTTACTTCTGCCAAACACTGGCCCCTGGCGCCTCGCAAGTGTCAAGGTCAAGTGACCGGGTTAGGTGACCGGGTTAGGTCATGTGACTAACGGACAGCTGTGGATAGCCTGAGGCACGGTCTTAGCAAATTTCCAACAGTTATTACAGCGCACGGTGATATTATAGCTGGATGAACAAGGGACAAATAATTTCCGGACACCCTGTAGTGCTGTGACGTGCGCGCTGACCGGCGCGCTGACCTGCGCTGACCTGCGCGCTGACCTTGTGCGCCGTGTGCGGCCAGAGCGGCGCCGACTGCGCAGCGACGAGTACCCGCTGCTGACGCGGATAGCCAGCGGACCGTCCGAGGCGGCCGCCCGGCTCTTCGTCATGGACCGCGAGACCACGGCCGAAATCAGTGAGTGGACCCCGGGACCCCCCCCCCCCCCACCACCACCACCACCACAACCACAACCACCACCACCTGTAGAAAAAAAAAACTTTAACTGTACATCTGGCTGCCTAACTGTATATCTGTCTAAATGTGTATCTGTCTTACTGTATCTGTCTGACTGTATAGCTGACTGTGTATCTGCCTGTCTGACTGTATATCTGACTGTGTAATGTATATCTGACTGTGTATCTACCTGTCTGACTGTATATCTGACTGTGTATCTGCCTGTCTGACTGTATATCTGACTGTGTATCTACCTGTCTGACTGTATATCTGACTGTGTATCTACCTGTCTGACTGTATCTGACTGTGTATCTGGCCGTCTGACTGTATATCTCATATCTGACTGTGTATCTGACTGTGTATCTGACCGTCTGACTGTGTATCTGACTGTGTATCTGACCGCCAGGGAGCGACGTGGCCCAGTATATAAACCTGACGGACGTCGAGTGTACGGCCATTCTACAGAAGTACCGCGAGGAGGAGGAGCGGCACATCCAGCACATCAAGGACAAGTGAGTCACCGGGCGGGGAGGGAGCGGCACATCCAAAACCCTTACTTTAGAATCATTACACTTCATTTTCACACAGTATTATCCCAACACACTGATAAGTAAATAGCTGAATTTGGAGCGAAATTGGATCATTTTTTGTCGTTACACGTCACAGGTGCACGTCAAAGAAATGACCAAAAAGCTCTAAAACTTTGATTGTGCGCATGCAGCAAGAAATCAGCGAAGAATTCAGGAGAATTAAGCTTTGTAGCAGTGCGCCACTGTTCTTCAAGGCCTGAGGACGTGCTTGAAATGCTGTCCACATCTGTTCAGGCAGTAGTGAATGCATTATTGCTGCGTTTTGGCCATATGTTTCCATACAGATTTTCCATGATTCGTGCCCGGCCTTGCTATAGACAAGCTTGACTGAGAATTCGATCACCGTTGAGCATTACGGTATTTGTGGATACGTATTTTGCTTCCATATGCTTTTTATGCGTATCGCAATTTATCGTTCGGGTCAAATATAGGCGCTTACCCCCGTGGTGTGGAAAATGTCTTGATTCGGCGTTGAAATCGTACGCTCTTTTTGACGTGCCACCATTGCTGCTAACACAACGGATTCACCTGGAACGTTGTCCACTCACTTCTCATTGCATTGTGAAAGGAAATATCTCACTTACAACATGGAGTTTTGAACTGGAATGGCAGTTTTGTAGCTTGAGCTGAGACTAATTAGCACGAATCAGGAGCTTTTACGCCCCAACGATCACCTTAGGCAAAGATATTTCATTTCTCGTTCTGAAAAGAGTGCCTCGTAGAGGAATGTGGTGCCTTGTAGAAGAATACCAAGAACACAGCCACCTGTCGCAGAGGCTAAGCTCAGCCAATCAGCGTGCAGCTGCTTTTGAACGTCGCAATGTGATTGGTCAACGCGTAATAAGCTTCCGTGCCACCACTATTTAGCCTCTTCCATAATGGATGATCACTTCGAGACATCGTACAAAATTAAGACGAGTTGAATAAAAATTTTAAATTTCATTAATATTCTTTGGGTAAGCTTTACGGTACCTACATGCCTTATAACTTGGCAATTACTTGCCGATCGTGCTGAATCTTGGATTATATCGGTCGACAGGCAGTACATTCTCATGCGTATTGCATACTGGTTGAGGCGCTGCTTTCAATGGTTATGCATAATGGTTGGCGTGCGCACGTGCACCGGCCGCTTCCAGCTGTCGAGAACGGCTGGGCCGATCGTCCTGAATCTTGATACCCCGTTAGAGACCAGTTAGTAGGGTGTTCCACACAGTGTCCGTCCGACACTCTCGACTTGTGCACGTGCAGGGGCTCACTCCAGCGCTCGCTCGTTTTTCGCGCCCAGAGGCTGGTAATTGGTTGGTTTGTTGCCTTTCTGATATCACTGGACATGAACCATAACGGTAAATGAACTGAACAGCACCTGCCATCAGCTGTGATTGTCGTCACTGGCGTGGCGACAGGAGCCGTGTGATCACTGAGCGATATTGGTCGTGTGATCACTGAGCGATATTGACCGGGTGATCACTGAGCGATATTGACCGTGTGATCACTGAGCGATATTGGTCGTGTGATCACTGAGCGATATTGGTCGTGTGATCACTGAGCGATATTGGTCGTGTGATCACTGAGCGATATTGGCCGTGTGATCACTGAGCGATATTGACCGTGTGATCACTGAGCGATATTGACCGTGTGATCACTGAGCGATATTGGTCGTGTGATCACTGAGCGATATTGGCCGTGTGATCACTGAGCGATATTGACCGTGTGATCACTGAGCGACAGGAGCCGTGTGATTACTGAGCGATATTGACCGTGTGATCACTGAGCGATATTGGTCGTGTGATCACTGAGCGACTGGGCCGTGTGATCACTGAGCGATATTGACCGTGTGATCACTGAGCGATATTGGTCGTTTGATCACTGAGCGATATTGGTCGTGTGATCACTGAGCGATATTGGCCGTGTGATCACTGAGCGATATTGACCGTGTGATCACTGAGCGACAGGAGCCGTGTGATCACTGAGCGATATTGACCGTGTGATCACTGAGCGATATTGGTCGTGTGATCACTGAGCGACTGGGCCGTGTGATCACTGAGCGATATTGGTCGTGTGATCACTGAGCGATATTGGTCGTGTGATCACTGAGCGATATTGGTCGTGTGATCACTGAGCGACTGGGCCGTGTGATCACTGAGCGACTGGGCCGAGTGATCACTGAGCGATATTGGTCGTGTGGTCATTGAGCGTTATTGGCCGTGTGATCACCGAGCGACTGGGCCGTGTGATCGCTGAGCGATATTGACCGTGTCATCACTGAATGGTCCCGCGGTCGCGGCCTCCCTCATTGTTAGCCAGACGCGTTCTACTCAATGTCAGCGACCGTGTCTGCGCCCACAGGTTCGCCGAGATGAGAGAGCGCATCAAAGCCAGGATGCGCGATCTCAAGGTCCAGCTGTGAGCTGTCCGTCAGCAGCTTTGGCGGCGGCAGTGGCGGGGCTGCCGCCGGCGCGGCCTCTGCGCTCTCTGTAAGGATGGACCGCCGTGGCCGGGGCAGCGGCGGGCCGGCAGGACACGGCCCGCTGCGCCCTGCCAGAAGCCGCGGCCGCCGCCGCCGCCGCTCAGCCACATTGCACGTGCCATGTCCTTCTGAGCAGCGTCTCAGCCGACTGGGTGAGTATTTCCGCTATGCACACGTGGCTTCCTTTGTTGCGGGCTTCCGTTCAGCGGCAGCCGGCCGGCAGTCGGCGGCGGCTGGCGACTGGTGCGAGTCGACAGGTGCTGTGAGTCGGTGGGTTGAGGCGGCCGGCGGCGGCCCGTCTCAGCTGTATCTTGCCGGGTGCGCTGGGCTGGGCGGGGACGGGCGCGCCGTGGCGCCGGCAGGCTCGGAGGGGGTGCCGCCGCTGCTCCGTGAATGTCACACGGGTCTGCGCGGCCACAGACTGACTTATCCCCGTGGTGCTATGGAACAGACTGTTCTGAGGGCGAGTACGGCAATATCTGCCGCGCTTCAGACGCTGTTCTCCGAACTGTGGGATCTGAGTGGAGTGTCTGGACGCTGCTAGGCTAGCTAATACCGGCGGGCGGGGGGAGTCTCCGAACTGTGGGATCTGAGTGCAGTGTCTCACGCTGCTAGGCTAGCTGATACCGGCGGGGAGTCTGAGGGGTCTCCGAACTGTGGGATCTGAGTTCAGTGTCTCACGCTGCCACGGTGAGGTACCGGTACCGGCTGCAGTGGCTGATGCCGGCTGGTGGGGAGGCGGAGGCGGCCCGGCCGGCCGGCCGGGTCCGTGGTCTCGGTGTATGCTCTGGTCTCGGTGTCCGTTCTCGGTGTCAGCTCCACCAGGGGCCGCGCTGTGGGCAGCGCAGCGGGCCGGCCGTGCCCGATATAGGTGCGTTTACACTTTACCAGTGTGTTGTCGGGTGAGCTGCGCGGCGTCTATGTAATCTCCGCGGTTGGCTGGCGGGCGCCTGTTCCGCCCAGCGGCAACCGTGACTCTCCTACCCTGAATCTGCACAGTGTCTTACATTGTGACCGTGCCATGTGATTGCAGGTTTTTATTATCGTATCATGTCAACCGTGCCGGCTTTTTATAACTCTGTTGTGTGATATTGCCATTGTGGTCAGTTTTTCTGCTTGTATTGGCAGTCGCTGGATATATGGGCAGTCGCTGCACATTTGTCGGATTCTGCCGCCGTGACGCTGTCGCTGGGGACCGTGACTCTGGTCCGGGGACCGTGTCTCGGTGGTCCGGGGACCGTGTCTCGGTGGTCCGGTGACCGTGTCTCGGTGGTCCGGGGACCGTGTCTCGGTGGTCCGGTGACCGTGTCTCGGTGGTCCGGGGACCGTGTCTCGGTGGTCCGGGGACCGTGTCTCGGTGGTCCGGGGACTGTGTCTCGGTGGCCCGGGGACCGTGTCTCGGTGGTCCGGGGACCGTGTCTCGGTGGTCCGGGGACTGTGTCTCGGTGGCCCGGTGACTCGGTCTGTGTGCCGGTCCGGTCCGGACCGCTGTGATCCGGTGACTCGGTCCGCTGTGGCCCGGTGACTCGGTCTGTGTGCCGGTCCGGTCCGGACCGCTGTGGTCCGGTGACTCGGTCCGCTGTGGTCCGGTGACTCGGTCCGCTGTGGTCCGGTGACTCGGTCCGCTGTGGTCCGGTGACTCGGTCCGCTGTGGTCCGGTGACTCGGTCCGCTGTGGTCCGGTGACTCGGTCCGCTGTGGTCCGGTGACTCGGACCGCTGTGATCGGGTGACTCGGACCGCTGTGGTCCGGTGACTCGGTCCGCTGTGGTCCGGTGACTCGGTCCGCTGTGGTCCGGTGACTCGGTCCGCTGTGGTCCGGTGACGCGGTCCGCTGTGGTCCGGTGACTCGGACCGCTGTGGTCTGGTGACTCGGTCCGCCGTGGTCCGGTGACTCGGTCCGCAGTCGGGTCGGGTCGGGGCCGTATTGTGGCACAATGCCGTGATACACAGACGCGTCTGGCCCGCCGGGCCGCCGGGCCGCCGGGCTGGACGCGCCCGCTGCACAGTAGGCCGGCCGGCCGCCAGGAGCGCTAGAAATGCCGAAAAATGAAACGTGCTCAGGGTGCAAAAAATTAATACCCACAGACTCGAAATTGATCATAGGATACGATGCCGTGCCGTGAATAAGTATGAGACCGATGTCACGGCCAATATTCAGCTCCGAACACAGTCTAACTGACGGTTAGGGAATGAAGCGGCTATCTGAACGATTTCGACTAGATTTTGAATTGCTCTTTTCTCATGAATGAACATCTTATTGGTGAAAATAAACGACTGCACATGATGCACACGGTTATTGTGATCATGTTCATAACCAATTTCATTGGGCTCACTCATCTGATTGCACTCTAAATAGTGAGTTTGCAACATGTTGCAGACATCTACATAAGCTTATATTCAATTAGACTTATATAAAAACGTTATTTTTGGCACCTAATTCTGACGGCATAATAAGATTGGGCAAGTGTTGTACTTTCGAACCGTTGTCGATTTTTTTCTGCTTTTCGCTGCTAGTTTAGGAGCTATACTGGCATTTGCTGGGGTATTTTTATACCATCTGGTTGGGAGAGGGGTAGTGAACGTCCTTAGCCTATAACTTGCGAACAAATGGTCGCAGCGAGATGCGCATGGCAGCGATCGAAAGGTCTCAACAAGATGTGTTCGATTAGCATTTAAAACTTGTTTTAACCCGGCATTTGCTGGGGTATTTTCATAACACCACTTGCTGGGGGGGGGGGGGGCCGTCAGACGTCCCCAGCCCATAACTCGAGAACGGTTAGTCGCAGCGGGACAGGCGAGGCGGCAAACGAAAGCTCTAAACAAGACGCATCTGATGAATACTTAAATTTGGTTCTCAGGTCAAACTTGAGGTCAAGGTCAGGTCAAAGGTAAAAATAGGGGTTTTCATTTTGGGCCCCAGAGACCGAACTACCGACAGCAGCGAGCTCAAAATTTCTTGGCATGTGCCCAAAAGATGTAAGAAAAGTCTCATTGTGTCTAAAGCGAATTGGAGCACAGGTCAAGGTCAAGGTCAGGTCACCAAAGGTCACACAAAGTCGAATTTTCAAAATAACATTTAAATACCGTGTGACACATGTTTTTGGGGTAGTTTTGGACGTAGAACACGATGGTGGCAAGAATTTGGAGATTTGACCCCCGCAAAATGGTGAAAAAGTGAAAAAAGGGGTTAAAAATTCGAAATTTTCAAAATTCAAAATTTTGAATTCAAAACATGCTATCTGATGCAGTTTTATCTCAGGATTCCAAAAATGTCTTTTGTTTTGCTCTACGACCCCTATAAGTACCAAAAATTTGAGTTTGAAAAATGAAATTGGATATTTTGTTACTTTTTGCGCCCTCTATAGCAACCAAATATTGAGCTACGGACTTGAAATTTTGCATGCTGATTCTTCTTTTGATGCCCGAGGACAACTTGTCTCATTTTTTTGAAAAATTCAAATTTTTGAAAAAATCAAATTTTTCTCAAAATTTGGTTTGACATTTTGGACCCCTAAAACTCAATATTTTGAAAATCCGAGATAACCATCTTGTAGAAAATTCAATTTTCTATCGTTTGAGCCCTGAAAATTGCAAATTGCTTCATTTATATATCCTACAATAGGCAGGGGAGGGTCGATGCGAAGCCTTATATTCGCGATGGTGCAAAAACGGGGATGCGCATCGCGCTGAACTTTACAATAGCTTCTACAGGGGCATATTGTGATCGTATTCATAACCGAATTCATTGGGATCACTCACTTGATCCTATATATAGTAAGCTTGCAGCATGTTTCAAAAATATCAGAGGACATATTAAGGATACATTGAATTATATTTTTTTCAAACATGTGATTTCGTGCACCTAATTCTGACGGCATAATAAGATTGCGCTGGTGTTGTAGTTTCCAACCGTAGTCGATTTCTTCTGCTTTTCCCTGCTAGTTTAAGAAATATAGCCTTCAATATGAGGGGTTCTATATCCTACAACAGGCAGGGGAGGGTCGATGCGAAACATTATTTTCGCGACAGTGCAAAAACGGGGTTGCCCAGCGCGCTGAACTTTACAATAGCTTCTACAGGGGCATGTTGTGATCGTATTCATAAACGAATTCATTGGGATCACTCACTTGATCCTATAAAAGTGAGCTTGCAGCATTTTTCAAAAATATTAGAGAAAATACTAAGGATACATTGAGTTACATTTCTTTCAAACATGTGATTTCGGGCACCTAATTATGACGGCATAGTAAGATTGGGCTAGTGTTGTACTTTCCAACCGTAGTCGATTTTTTCTGCTTTTCCCTGCTAGTTTAAGAAATATAGCCTTCAATATGAGGGTTTCTATATCCTACAACAGGCAGGGGAGGGTCGATGCGAAACCTTATTTTCGCGACAGTGCAAAAACGGGGATGCCCAGCGCTCTGAACTTTACAATACCTTCTACAGGGGCATATTGTGATCGTATTCATAACCGAATTCATTGGGATCACTCACTTGATCCTATATAGTAAGCTTGCAGCAGGTTTCAAAAATATTAAGGAAATATTAAGATGTATTAAATTATACGTTTATAAAAATGTAACTTCGGGCACCTAATTTTGACGGTATAAAAAGATTGGGCTAGTGTTACACTTTCCAACCGTAGTCGATTTTGTATGCTTTTCCCTGCTAGTTTAAGAAATCTCCTTCAATATGAGGGTTCTATATCCTACAACAGGCAGGGGAGGGTCGATGCGAAGCCTCGACCCTCCGATGCGAAGCCTCGACCCTCAGATAGAGAGAGAGAGAGAGAGAGAGAGAGAGAGAGAGAGGAGAGAGAGAGAGAGAGAGAGAGAGAGAAGAGAGAGAGAGAGGAGAGAGAGAGAGAGATAGAGAGAGTATGAGAAAGAGAGAAGAAAGAGAGAGAGAGAGAGAGAGAGGAGAGAGAGAGAGAGAGCGAGAGAGAGAGAGAGAGAGAGAGAGAGAGAGAGAGAGAGACAGGGAGACAGGGAGACAGGGAGACAGGGAGACAGAGAGACAGAGAGACAGAGAGACAGAGAGACAGAGAGACAGAGAGACAGAGAGACAGAGAGACAGAGAGACAGAGAGACAGAGAGACAGAGAGACAGAGAGACAGAGAGACAGAGAGACAGAGAGACAGAGAGACAGAGAGACAGAGAGACAGAGAGACAGAGAGACAGAGAGGACAGAGAGACAGAGAGAGAGAGAGAGAGAGAGAGAGATGAGAGAGAGAGAGAGAGAGAGAGGAGAGAGAGAGAGAGGAGAGAGAGAGAGAGAGAGAGAGAGAGAGAGAAGATTGTATCCTTGACCAATTCATGTGTCGGTCATTAATGGAGAAACTGTGAGTGCCGGGAAGTGTGTTAAAATCTTACCAGGAATGACGCCTTTTGAACTCCTCAGTAAACTAAGTGCAGTGTATGCAAATTGCAACATGCATGCATGCATGGTATTAGAAGTCTTGAATTTACATCTTATTGGTGTGGTATCTCGCTAAACGTTGTAAATGAAATGTTTTCACAGTCAGTTGAACGATAACTCGAGCGCAAATAATTTCCAGCGCTCCTGGCGGCCGCCCGGCCCACTGTTCGCTGCCCGCCTGCACACCGCTCTGGCCATATCTGTGTATGCGTGAGTGACATGATGCCTTTTACGGTCGCGATACGCAATTATCATCTACTGACAATTCACCAAGGTCTGCCTGAATATATACTGCGCAAAGAACGTCTCCAGTGTTGGTTTTGCTCGCAGTGTGATGTGTGAGCTGGCTACGTCAATGACATATCATACGGCTGCGAGGGTAGTCCCGCTGCGTGCTGAACAAAGCCGCATCGCTCATAGCTACTTGAGCGCGAGTTTCCCCCGTAGCACTCGCTGGAAATAATTATTTGCTGCAGCGTGGCGCGTGCATAAAAGTGCAACTTCGCGTCATAGACTTTATATGTATAAATCGGCTTGCAAAATCGGGCGAAAATGGCTAAATTTGCCCGACAAGGATCCGGTCCCCGTGCAATATCTCGGTGACCGTGGGCCCGATCGGCACGGGGAAAACAGCATCGTATAGAAAATCAAACGGGCTATCGAAAGGTGTGCGGTGCAGGCAGGGGCGGCGCCACGGCTTTTTGATAGGACGGGAGGACGGATTGACTGACCGAAAACCCTAAAAGTAGATACTGATCGTGTATGGAAAAAAAGAGGCACGTAACGCCGCGAAACTAGGTAAATCCCAAAACGCATCAAATGGTGCATCTCGTTTCCAAACTTATCCTAGGGCACCTAAGATCACCTTAGGTTTCAAGCATCCTTGCCTCTAGATCAAAATTTGCAGTCTTGCAACCCTAAAGCTGGTTTCCTACAAGTAGCGTAGGTTGCTTAGGTATGAGTAGCAGTGCCAACTATTCTTATGTTTCGTACTTACTTTCAAATTTGCGATCATATCTCTGGTCAGCTTCATGGCCTCACCACCATGCCATGGAGGAAAAGTGGGAATGTCTTCTGCTCTGACAAGCGCGCCAAAACTGCACGATAATTCCAGAATCATGAAATCACCACCTGATCCATATGCAACGGGCAGGGTGCAGCTAATGGAATGGCTAGCCGTCAATGATCATGTCAGCAGTGGTCACTTGAAAGATCATGCTAGGTCATGGAAGGTCACCAGCCGTTATTTGATCACACTTTTTGATGGATACCTACACTAGACCGATGAAATTACACTAGGTTGGCTCAGCTCAACAATATGAATCAACTTATATCGACTATAATCGACTCCAAGTGATTATTTTCCACATTAACGGATCTAATTTTATTCGCGTGGGTGGTGAAAGTCTTGGGCGACTTTAGGCTACAAATAACCGCAGCTAGTGATCCTTCTCATAGAGAGTTTCTCATCTCTTTCCTCCCTAGACGGATCCAGAATGGCGGCCTTGGACGCTACGGGGAATGCAAAAGCTTCTATAAATTCTAAAAACTCCCTGGATCTTGATTCCTTATGTACTGCAATTTTTCCTGATGTCTCTAGTTTTCTTTTAACCCGCGTCCCGCTGGGCTATTCAGCCATACGCGCCCTGCTGGGGGGGGGGGAGGCAGATTCTGCCCCCACTGTCTAACTTCCGAACCGATGGTCGTAAAAGAAAGACGGGGAAAACGGCAATCTCAACAAGCAGCTCTCAACAAGGCGGATCTTAACCCGGCAGGCGGTGGGACTCCCGGCCACCCTACTGGACGGATCCGAAAAATTCAGACGGCTTCGATAGCCCTGTCAAATTTGTCGAAGGAAACCAAATTTCATTGACCTCGGGGTCACCGATGACGTCACAGGTCAGGTCAAAGATAAAATGTTTCACCGTTCACGGGTCTTCTAGGGAAAGCGCTATAACACCGAGGAAAACGCATTTTGTCGAAAATCAGCGATAGGGCCTCAGTTGTCTAGTACATATGTTGCTATTAGAGGTCACTGGTCATACCAGGTCAGGTCAAAGGTCAGGTCACCAAGGGTCACCACATGAACTCAACTTTACTAAGGTTGTGCGATGCATGTTTTATGGCCAATTTTTCATTTCCAACTCAATGGTGTTGGTTAAAAATGAAGTTGTTAGCGGCGTTTGAATTTTTGCCGTTTTTCAGGCGAAAATGGTGGACATGACGTCACTAAAACGTCATTTCCTCAAACATTTCCGACGGATTCCGCTCAAATTTTCAGGGAAAGTGTTACATTAATGTATGATAATGTACTGAAAGTTTGACGTCGTTGGCGTAACGCGTTTAGAAGTTATTGGCGAAAAACGGGAGGGGGGGGGGGCAGATTCGCCCCCCCTCAGCGGGGCGCGGGTTGATTCCACACAAAAACGGTAAACTTACGTACGTCCATTTCGGGCACTGCGGGGGGGAGTACAGTAGGTCTACTAAAAAAGTCCCCCGCTCCAGAGGCGGCCGGCCGGCCGAACCCCCGGATTCCAGCCCCGACTCTATTGCGCAGGCCGCGGCAGCGACACGGGTCAGGTCGCGGCGCCCGGCGAGTGGGTCAGTTGGCGGCGGCCGGCCGTAGAGTGAGGACGCCGTGTGTGGGGCGCGGAGATGCCGCAGTGCAGAGGAGGGGAAGATAATGACTCTGCACGATGCCGGAAATGATGCCTTTGTGATCTAAATTAAACACCTGCAGTGCATATCCTCCCTTGCCCCATTCCTATTTTATTATAATCCTTCAATAATCCGTAATGGCCATTCAACGCAAGCAAGCAAACAAAGCAACCCGTTTAGCGGCGACATCATCTCGGATAAAAAAGCGACAGTGATGATTAGAATAGACTTAGCGCGAGGGCAAATCGAGGGGTATAACTATATGTATCACATACCGAGTATTTTATTCCCATCTAGTGAATTAAGATTGGGGATCTTGTCCAACAAGTCAGTGGCCGTTCTAGACGCAGATAAATGCTTTGTTTTCGGTCGCATCATTATCTGCAATAATTCGAAGCGAGGTTAAACCCTCGCCGGCCGAGAAGAAGGGGTGGATGCAGCCAGATGCAGCCACTTTGTTTTTTTTATTGCGGTAGCTCAAAGCACACTGATAATAGAAGGCTGACATTTCACATGCCTTACATTTCATTCAAGCCGGATCACTTGACATCAACCACGTTTTCAGGTCAGGTCACTTAACTATGACGTCTTAAGTAAACCTCTGCACGGTTGTCGGTTATAAAATGATGCAATATCCGCAATGCACTTAGTGTCATATAAAGCATAATGGGGAATTATGGAAACTGTTAATTTGGCGTCGGAAATGATCTGAAACTATACCTCAAGCACATGAAATCATGACTTCATATATTCTTGGCAAGGTCTAATGCTTCACTTTTGCATTGTTCACCTTGCGTGACGTCATTTATGACGTCACTAGGGTCATACGAGTGCTTCGTCAATAACTCCCGATCAAAATGAGCTAGCCAGTCGGGACAGCCATCAATGGACTTTGCAAGACTTGCCGAATCAAACGTTATGCAACATGTCCTCCTTTCAACAGCTTCGTGACCTGCGTTGCTCTAACATGACATTGACCTGAGGTAAACATCCTAACTTGCTTCACCTAAACAAAAAAGCATATACATAAATCGACGCGTCTGAGAACAGAAAACACGATTGTATCGAAATGACGATAATGCGTTTAGTTTTTTACCAAAAACCGATCAAATGCCTTGGGGCCCTTGACCTGCCCTAAGAGGTCACTGATATTTTAAAATGGGTATACCAGTCGCTGCGTCACGTAACGACGCAAGCACTCGTTTTTTTTCCGCGAGGCTCTAGCAGCTAGCTCAATTATAGGAGCTAAACATGGGGTCGGGGAATCGCTCCCTTCTCACTCACTATTTGGTCGGGATAGTGTTTGCAATTATTGCTAAATCTAGCATTTTAATATTTCAAACGACCCATTTTTTTCCGCCCAAGTCTTTCAATTCAAGGTCATAACACCAGGTCACGTCAAGTGACCTTACCTTAAGGAAAGTTCCTGTGCTCATCATATCTAAATACACCGACTATCCGATCGCTTCAGATCTTTCAGCGATTTTCATGGGCAACAGCATATGTATTTGAAACGTTTACTTTGCAAGTTTGACATTGTTGACAGAAAGGCCGGGTCAATTTTGAGATCGCTCAAGTCAATGGGAGAAAATTGAACTGCGCTTTTTTGGGCGGAACGCATAATAAATACTCTGAAAACATGTGGTACTTGATGAGATACAATATTGAATGAGAAAATTGTTTGTTTTGTTGGGGGCCATCTTTTTCGGTCTGAAAGGCCCTTGCAGAGCTATGACATAACTATGCTCTGGTGTAGTAATTGGGTTGTGCGAGCCAGCGACAGTGATCTGCGGAAGCGAGACTGTTGCCGTGGGACGATTGCCCTGTCGGGACGGTCCAGCCGTCTCCCAAACGGTCACCCGAAGAGCATTATGTGTCCTGGAATGGATCCGACATCAACTACAGGTTGGCTGGTGGGGTGACCTCCAGTCCAAAGAGGGAAGCATGAAGACTAGGGGCGATGCGGATTGGTTTTTCCTGAGGATAGCGAGGACGGAAGGAATCTAGCACCCTTGAACCTTCCTTATACTGAATGTATCTCAGGCTGTTAAATCTCCTAAGCGTTTTTTCTCGACATCGTCAAGGTGTCATTAACAAAAATATGAAATCCGGGAGGATAAATATAGAAATATAGAAATTGTGAAATTTCTAAATATAGAAATTGTGGCCAACAGAACATTACCAGTTGCGTTCAACATACCTACTCGTAAGCGTGTTCACACACACCCAGCTTACATATGAGCCATGTAATGATTATTTTTGATTGACATGCTTAAGTTATGAAATCATCTGAAGTGTTTGTAAAGTTCCACGATACGGATCTAATATCCTGCTATGCATTATGACCATTTCTGGTCAGGTCATGTCCTTGAACATAGGCAAAATTTTTCAAATGACCTTTAAAGATCAACTTTTGATTCATTCGAAGCGTTTTGATAAGAGGGACACGAGGCTGGTAAAATTAATTTCATGCAAGTTTTAAGCTAAAAACTTTTAAGTGTTTGTTGAAAAGCAATTGGTTTTCTCATAATACCGATGGTGGCAGTTGTTGTTATTTACATGCTAAGCCGTTGACCTTAATTAAATCTGACAATATTATTCAGACATAGCGGTAAACGAGCTGATTGTTGTGTTAGGTTAGGCTCTTTCGGTCGATTTCAGAGTGAGAAGGATGATAGGAATTAGGGCGAGACAGGGGGCCTGGGCGGGAGTCCTGGACCTCATGCTCCGCTGGGGCCGAGCCCATCACGTGGGTTGGATTACTCTGACACATGGATAGCCCTGGGCGGTGTTTCACGGCACCGCGCTGCAGCACGCTGCGCTGTGCTGCTGCATTGTTGCGGCGGTTGATATGAATTCGGGTCCACGCTAGCGTTGCGAGCTTCCGAGTCTGTTGATGTTTCCATGGAAATTGGAAAACCAATGCACCGATGCGCGCAACGCACTCTGTCTAAGCAAACTTTTACCATCGATGACCTCTAGTGACATGACCTCTGGCTATGACCTGATCCAAAATTGGCTGAAGTATTTTTTCTTCTTTTTGCTACTTTTGACGCTACTTCGAATACCACTTAAATGCCCAAAGCGGTGTTATAAGAATGATGCTCAATCCCCATTTCCCCTCCAACAGGGCGTGAGAGTCTAGGCATTCCTGTGGGGCACGAGCCAACAATGACTATCTCATAATCATTGTGGCCATGAACATCTACTGCCATTCTTTAACACCGGCTTCGCTGCGCTGAGCGGTGGCCGTCCCGTTTGTTGGATTCTACAGCTGGCTGGCGGAAAGCGTTACCGGCCGCCCGTCCACCGCCCGCGGGCCGGACCGAGCGGTCCCGCTGACCCTACCTGCCTGAGCCCGGCGCGATATGGGACAGGCAGACGGGGGTTCGGCTCAGCGAAGGCAGCGCCCACTGGTGCTGGGGACTTTTTTAATAGACCTACTGTACGTACATTCACCCCAAATGCCCCTTCTTGGATCGGTCAGTGTTCAGGTCTGCAAGGAGAACCGGCCTCTGGGCGAAAGAAATCATCTCCCCATTGTCACAAGCATTGGTTGAGAGTTTTGTATCGTATTTTCACGTCTTTCTATGCCTTTTTGTCAATTCAGGATTGTCGGATATGTTCAGTTACGGCTCCAACGTGGCGAAAGTCCGCTCAACAGTGACTTAGACACTCACCTGTGACTTGTGAGTGACGCTGGGCGCGGATTTAATCACAACTCTACACCCAGCCCTACTGAAGCACGACCCCTAAGCCACAATGTTATTGTTCACTCCACTGACAGACGGGTATGGCGCCCATTATCCACTCGTCGGTTATATCCGCTAACGAGAGGGCTTCGGCCGTGCCATAGGCGTAGGAACGTTTTCGAAAGTGGGGGGGGGGGGCCAGGGTCCCAGAGGTCCAAAACCTAACCTACCCCCAAAATCCAATTTCTCCTCGGATTTCGGCCACTTTGTTTTCGCAAACATGTTCAGAGGTAAAAAAAAAAAATCGAGGCAAAAACAAAACCAAATATTTCAGGGAGACTCCCGTCCATAAACTCAAACTGATGGGCGCGTTCCCCTGTCCTCTGCAGCCGTTGGCACCCATGCAAATTCCAGAGGCATCCAGCAACTTTTTCATTACGAGCAAGCGTGAAACGTGCAAAGCGAGTCTTTTCAATATACCTATAAAATCAGCATGGACGGCCCAGCTAGGCTCAGCCAGGCCTATAACGTTTTTAAGAGGTTTTATCTCAGCGACCACTGCAACTGGGCAGATTGACTAAATCAGAGGCCAGTGTGGGACTTTTAGAGGCCGGTCTGGGCCCTCAGAGGCCAGTTTAACCCTCGACGGCTCGGACCTATAGGTTTTCTACATACGCGCCGGCCGAGGGGGCGGGAGGCGGGTACGCTCCAGGTGGAGCTAGCGCGTCGCGGAAAATAACGAGTGTGTGCGCTGTTACAAGACGCAGAGATCGATACCCGATTTTAAGTTCCTGGGTCAACCGGTGATCTCTGAGGTCAGGTCAAGTGCCTCAAGGCACGTTTCCGTTTTTTTTGGTGAATAACTTCGCAAAAAAACGGCCGCAGAGCCGCGATTTTGCCGGCATCGTGTTCACCTCTCTCAGGCGCGTCGAATGATATACTTTTCGTTTGTTTGGGTGAGGTTAACTTAGAGAGTTGACCTCCCTCAAGTTAACCTCACCGTTAGTCACGGTCAGGTCAGCGCCTCCAGGTCACGAAATTGGTCGAAGGAGGTCATGTCGCATATCATTCGATTCGGCTGTCTTCCTGAGTCCATTGGTGGCGTTCCCGACTCGCTAGCTCAATTTGATCGGTAGTTATTGACGAAAAACTAATATGGCCCTTATAACTTCATAAATGACGTCGCGCAAGGTCAACATTGCAAAAGTGACGCATCGAACATTGCAAGGAGTGCATGAAATCACGCTTCGGTGTGCTTGAGATCGTTGGAGATCGTTCCCGGCGCCAGAAAGTTTTCAGTTTATCCTCATTGACTTATACCTAATGGTGAGGTCACGAAAATGACCTGACCTCATATAACCTTTAGGAAAAATCCGAGACGTACAAGTTGTGAGACTCCTAATGTATACTAGGTCCTCCAAGGTTCATTTCCCTGTGAAATCTCCTCTGGCAGTGAGGGCGTTGTGAAGTTGCGACATCTGAAGACCGTGCAGAGGTTCACTTATGACCTCATGGGTAAGTGACCTGATCTGACCCGAAAATGCGGTTGGTGTCAAAAGATCCGGCTTGATTCAACGGTCAGGTATGCCAAGCTTCAGCTCTCTATCGCCGGCGTGTTCGGAGCTATCGCGAAAAAAAAAACCTATGGAGGGGCGGCACCCCTCCCCCCTCGGCCGGCGAGGTTTAAGGCCCTCAGAGACCAGTACAGGGCCTGCAAAGGGCAGGATGAGACTTTTAGATGCCGACTTGGACCATCAGAGGCTAACGTGGGTCCTTACAGGCCAGCATGTGCCCTCAGAGGTCAGTGTGGGACCCTAAAATGCCGGCATAGGCCGGTGTTGGACTTCAGGGGCCAGCAGAAGGCCCTC
This sequence comes from Amphibalanus amphitrite, assembly GCF_019059575.1. Lineage (NCBI taxonomy): Eukaryota > Metazoa > Arthropoda > Thecostraca > Balanomorpha > Balanidae > Amphibalanus > Amphibalanus amphitrite. Next base: position 142,280 of record NW_024881989.1, read on the forward strand.
AAAAACCAAAATGGGCCTCAGAGGCCAGCATCGGGTCTTCAGAATCCAGTGTAAGGCCCTCAGAGGCTAATGTGGGTCCTTACAGGCCAGCATGGGCCGTTAGAGGTCAGTGTGGGGCCCTAAAAGACCGGCATGGGCCGGCGTTGGACCCCTAAGGCCAAGATGGACCCTCAGAGGCCGATGCGGACCCTTAGAGGCCGGCATCGGGTCTTCATAATTCAGTGCAGGGCCCTCAGAGGCACCTAAAGGTTAGTCTTGGGACCCCAGAGACAGAAATGAGGCGACCAGAGGCCGGTGTGAGGCCCTCAGACGCCGGCTGGGCCCTTGAGGCCGGTTTAGGGGCCCTCAAAATGTGGTCAAAGAGGTCAATGTGGGTTCTCATCCCTCAATGTGGGCGCTTGACCGCCACTGAAGGGCCCTCCGAGATCAGTGTAGGACCCTCAAAGACATGGATTGGGAATTGGGAGCTGTTAATAGCTAGCGTGGGATTCTTGAGCCTCGTGACAATCGAATAAGGGCCAGAGCCCCATACGCCCATGGGGGCCCATTGGTTGTTTGGGAGGGCCAAATGATATGATGACCCCCTGATTAGCCTTTGGAGGGGGAAGGACATGGCCCTGATGCCCCCTCTGCGACCGCCACTGCACTGAAAGTGGAAGGGGGAGGGGCAGATTGCTGGCCCCCAGCCTGTTTAAACCGAGCCGGGGGCACGGTCACCCTGGCCCCCAGCTAGTACGCCTTTGACGAACTATGCCGACCCCAAGCAGATCCGGTCAAGCGTTGGTCGTTTGTATACGCATTCTCCTGCACCGTGCTTGTCTTATAGGTACCTTTTCAGTGCTCGCTGTCCCGCGCCTCGTATTCAACCTATATACCAGTTGAATACCAAGGCCTATATACGGCCTTGGTATTCAACAAAATGCTGTCACCAGGACTCACAGTCTTGTCTCTGATATGGTTTCCTTCATTGAGTGAGGGAAATTGCGGTCAATAACGCTGTAGAAACACAAGGGAATCTTCAAAGGGCAAGCTGAATAGTTGTCAAGTTACCGGGTGGTAGGTACAGACACTTAAAGGAAAAGGGCCACCTTTAACATGGGGATTGAAACTGAGATAGCCATCTTGTAGCCCGTGTCCGAAAACCAGGCTGTCTACCTCCTTACGGCCGATTTCGGCCTCCATTCGTAGTTATCGGCAATTTTAAAAGAAAATACGCCAGGAATGCGTTCTTATCCCAGGAATGCGTTCTTATCCGACAATACAGCCACCCGCGGCGAGGCTTTGGTTTTTTACCAATCAGCTCCAACCAGCTCAGCTTTAACCAATCAGCTTATCTGACACAATCCGACGAGTCTGTCTTCTGAACGCTGATTGGCTTGAGTGTGACGTCATCGCTATGCCATCATACAGTAGGTGCCGTAGAGAGTATCAACATAGTACCAATATGTTAAATAGTTTTAAATACTTTTTCGCGAATTGTGCACTTCTGGCACCAGTTTTAAAAAGAAAATGAAAAATAATAATGTCAAAATGAAAAACAACGATATCTTCATATTTCACGAAGGTGGCCCTTTTCCTTTAAGTCAGCAAAAAGTGGGGGGCCAGTTAACATTGCTGCCCCCCCCCCCCCCCCCACCTCCGAAAGTGGGGGGGCCATGGCCCCCCGCCCCCCCCCCCCCTGTTCCTACGCCTATGGGCCGTGCTGCGCGAAAATACCATTGGTTACGCAGTGCAGGAGCCCAAATAAACATGCCATTACCGATAACAAGATATGCCACAGATGTTTTGATGGGCCAGTGCTGGATATCATTGCTGTTACACTCAGGTGAAGTTGCTCCTCAGTGCAAGAGTTTTCAGCCTCACGTTTTTTATCCTTATGCAGTTGAACTAAATTTGAATTTTGTTTGACTCGAGAACCAAATCTTATCGGTCAGTATTTGCGAGGATGTTACATGAAGGATTTTGTTTATGTCTGCCCATGCATTCATTACCTACGTCCTTCCAAAATGTAGGCCACCTCGCACATTGCTGGTCTGGTTAGTGTTCTGGGGTCAGTGACCGGCGCCGCGCGGTCGGGTCGAACGATGCTATCGTGCGCGCAGACGCAGCTCACTCAAAGGGTCACTGTCCCGTCCTGAGGCCCACAGCTGTGGCTGTCCTGACGGGAGGCCCACAGCTGTGGCTATCCTGACGGGACGCGCAAGTGTGGCTGTCCTGACGGGACGCCCACAGATGTGGCTGTCCTGACTGGAGGCGCGCAGCTGTGGCTGTCCTGACTGGAGGCGCGCAGCTGTGGCTGTCCTGACGGGACGCCCACAGCTGTGGCTGTCCTGACGGGACGCCCACAGCTGTGACTGTCCTGACGGGAGGCGCGCAGCTGTGGCTGTCCTGACGGGAGGCCCACAGCTGTGACTGTCCTGACGGGACGCCCACAGCTGTGGCTGTCCTGACGGGACGCCCACAGATGTGGCTGTCCTGACGGGAGGCCCACAGCTGTGGCTATCCTGACGGGACGCGCAAGTGTGGCTGTCCTGACGGGAGGCCCACAGCTGTGGCTGTCCTGACGGGAGGCGCGCAGCTGTGACTGTCCTGACGGGACGCCCACAGCTGTGGCTGTCCTGACGGGACGCCCACAGATGTGGCTGTCCTGACGGGAGGCCCACAGCTGTGGCTATCCTGACGGGACGCGCAAGTGTGGCTGTCCTGACGGGAGGCCCACAGCTGTGGCTGTCCTGACGGGAGGCGCGCAGCTGTGGCTGTCCTGACGGGAGGCCCACAGCTGTGACTGTCCTGACGGGACGCCCACAGCTGTGGCTGTCCTGACGGGACGCCCACAGATGTGGCTGTCCTGACGGGAGGCCCACAGCTGTGGCTATCCTGACGGGACGCGCAAGTGTGGCTGTCCTGACGGGAGGCCCACAGCTGTGGCTGTCCTGACGGGAGGCGCGCAGCTGTGGCTGTCCTGACGGGAGGCCCACAGCTGTGACTGTCCTGACGGGACGCCCACAGCTGTGGCTGTCCTGACGGGACGCCCACAGATGTGGCTGTCCTGACGGGAGGCCCACAGCTGTGGCTATCCTGACGGGACGCGCAAGTGTGGCTGTCCTGACGGGAGGCCCACAGCTGTGGCTGTCCTGACGGGAGGCGCGCAGCTGTGGCTGTCCTGACGGGAGGCCCACAGCTGTGACTGTCCTGACGGGACGCCCACAGCTGTGGCTGTCCTGACGGGACGCCCACAGATGTGGCTGTCCTGACGGGAGGCCCACAGATGTGGCTATCCTGACGGGACGCGCAAGTGTGGCTGTCCTGACGGGACGCCCACAGATGTGGCTGTCCTGACGGGAGGCGCGCAGCTGTGACTGTCCTGACGGGAGGCGCGCAGCTGTGGCTGTCCTGACTGGAGGCGCGCAGCTGTGGCTGTCCTGACTGGAGGCGCGCAGCTGTGACCTGTCGATACCTTTGACACCAGCAGACAGCAGGCGCCTCACAGAACCGTCAGCTCTGCCCGGACCGTCACCTCCCGGACCATCACCTCTCGGACTGTCAGCTCTGCCCGGACTGACACCTCCCGGACTGACACCTCCCGGACTGACAACTCCCGGACTGACAACTCCCGGACTGACAACTCCCGGACTGACAACTCCCGGACTGTCACCTCCCGGACTGATAACTCCAGGACTGTCAGTTCCCGGACTGTCACCTCCCGGACTGTCAGCTCTGCCCGGACCGTCACCTCCCGGACCGTCACCTCCCGGACTGTCACATCCCGGACTGTCACCTCCCGGACCATCACCTCTCGGACTGACAGTTCCCCGGACTGACACCTCCCGGACTGACACCTCCCGGACTGACAACTCCCGGACTGACAACTCCCGGACTGACAACTCCCGGACTGACAACTCCCGGACTGTCACCTCCCGGACTGTCAGCTCTGCCCGGACCGTCACCTCCCGGACTGTCACCTCCCGGACTGTCACATCCCGGACTGTCACATCCCGGACTGTCACCTCCCGGACTGACAACTCCCGGACTGTCACCTCCCGGACTGATAACTCCAGGACTGTCAGTTCCCGGACTGTCACCTCCCGGACTGTCAGCTCTGCCCGGACTGTCACATCCCGGATTGTCAGCCCTGCTCTGTGCGGGCCGTGGCACACACCTCTGTGCGGTCCGTGGCACACACCTCTGTGCGGGCCGTGGCACACCGATTGCCAGCAGTGTTGACTTTTTGCTGCGTTTATTTAATGTCAGATCGTTTCAAATACCAGGGGCGGCCACGGCTGACACAAGCTGAATTCACTCATTGCCATGGTCCGGTTTAACCCGGCACCGCCTGGGCTATTTCCGTACCTACGACAGCCTGGGGGGGGGGGTCGGATCCGACCCCCCCCCCCCCCTGTTATCTCGAGAACCAATGGTCGTATCGAGCCCCGCGAGGAGGCGTTCGAAAGGTCTCTACGAGACCTTCCCAAAGCACTCTTAAGATTTTAAGATTGAGGTCAACTTTCGGGTCAAGGTTAGGTCAAAGGTCAAATTCAGGGGTTTTGCCCTAGGCTTACGGACAGCGGAATCGATAGCTGCTGTTCGAAACTCACCAAAAATGACCTCAAAGGCCTAGTGAAGGTACCATGTGCGTATAGTGGTCATAATAAGTACGGTTCAAGGTCAGGTCAGGTCACGAAAGGTCACGGTTTTCACTTTCTGCTACATAGGCGTGCGACACATGTTTTATGGCTTATTTTTCACGCCGAATACGATGGTAATGGTTATATGTGACCCCAAGTCACTGTGCTGGTGATAAGCGTGCATTGAAAGTGTTAGCGAGCAAATAGGCATTTTGGATATCTTCGCAAAGACGGCCGGCGCTCGGAGCGCGGCGGTCGGTCCGCCGCGCCACGCCGCTCACATATGTGTCATCTGGCCCCTGTCCTGGTTCTCATGCCCACGTGTTGTGCGTACCACGAGGGCTGAGACGGGACGGGGGCCCGACAGTCTTCAACGGGACTCCGCCGGTGCGACACGGCCCGGTGTCATACGACGTGGCCGACGCGGCCTGAGTACGAGCAGTCTCGAACGCGACTCCACCGGCGCGACACGGCCCGGTGTTACGACGTGGCCGACGCGGCCTTACGTGAACGACGTGCCGAGAACGACAAATTGCGCTGCACCTGTGACCGCCGTATTTCACCCTTTTTTAACCGCTTGCTAAGTAATCGAGAATAGACTTTTTCATATATGAACAATAACTTTATGGTCCTCCGGGTGACGAAAGAGAACGAGTACGAGAACGAGTGAACGATCACGAGCACGCACAAACCTTTCCGCATCGAACGGGCGAACTGAACGATTCTCACGAACAGAAAGTATAAAAAATCGTTTATACCATAGGGTAGGGTGGGGTAATTTGAACATGTGGGGCAATTTGAACATAGTGTGAAAAACACAAAATTACGGAAAATCCATAGGTGGCATGGCAATAAGACATTGCAACTATAATAAGTCAATTGTCATTGCAACAATAAGTCATTGCAACTTCATTGCAGCGCAAAATCTTGCATTGCTAGCGCCTAATACGCAACGGCTTTTGTTGTACAATGACCTTATCAGTGCCTTCAATCCAAGAAACTTGCTTTTGAAACCTGTTTTTAGATATGGCAAAATAACCCGCGCCCTGGTGGGGTCTGTTTATAACGCGACCTGGTGGGGGGGGGGCTATTTTTTGCCCTCCCCCCCTCGTATCTCCGAAACTACTGGACGGATCCGCAAAATTCAAACGGCGTTCGAAAGGCCTGTCAAATTTGTCGAAGGAAACCAAATTTCATTGACCTCGGGGTCACCGATGACGTCACAGGTCAGGTCAAAGATAAAATGTTTTACCGTTCACGGGTCTTCTAGGGAATGCGCTATAACACCGAGGAAAACGCATTTTGTCGGGAATCAGCGATAGGGCGTCAGTTGCCTAGTAGATATGTTGCTGTTAGAGGTCACTGGTCATACCAGGTCAGGTCACAGGTCAGGTCACCAAAGGTCACCAAGGGTCACCACATGAACCCAACTTTACTAAGGTTATGCGATGCATGTTTTATGGCCAGTTTTTCATTTCCAACTCAATGGTGTTGGTTATAAGACCATCAGGTACGGTTTAGGTCACTTTCTGGTGGAGGTCAGGTCAAGGTCAGGTCAAAAAAGGTCAAATTTAAAAGTTGATATTTTTGCATAAAATGGGTATTGATTCGATGCAGCTCGTCACGGGGAGTCTAATGGTGGTCTTTGTTTTGCGCTACGAGGTCTAGAATTGCTGAAAATTGAGTTTGAAAATTTGACGTCATCAATTTTGAACAGTTTTTTCGCTATAACTTGGCCAAAAACAGAGTTATCGATCTCAAATTTGGTATGTAGATGGAAGGCGGTAGGGACTATCACATTTATTCCGGTTTTTTTTTCGAAATTCAAAAAACTTTTTGGATTTTTTGGCTATTATATTAAAAAAATATATTTTTTATTTTTGGGGGTCAAAATCCAACAATTTCAAAAATCTGAGATAGCAGTTTTGTAGCCCTGTTCATTCTACAGCTTTTATGTCTGTATCATTTTTCTGTATTTGCAAAGATATAGGCCTGACAGCTCTTCCCGCGAAACCCTTTTTTAGGTCGAAAACGGCAGAACATGACGTCACTGTGACGTCATTTCCGGCCAACCTATCATAGCCTTTGGAAAAAATTTTTGGTCACAATGTGTAAAATTGATGTCCGGGAGGGTACTGAAAGTTTGGTGACGATCGGCGCAGTGGTTCTGGAGATATATCGAAAAGTCTGGAGGGGGGGCAAAAAATAGCCCCCCCCCCCCACCAGGTCGCGGGATAACTTTTAGCGTGGGGTAATTTGAACATAGTGTGCGAATTTCAGTGAAGGCAGGGATAGCTCCGAAAAAAACAACGCTACCAGTTTTTTTCCCAATATTTTCGACCCAAAGCAGTAGCAGATTAGTGATGCCAGTTTTATAACATTTACGCCTAATATCCGTCTAATGTCCGGCATTTTAGTCGATTTCCGTTCAAAAATGTTAAAGTCAGCCATTTGTCCATATATGTCCAAAAATTACGCAATAATCAACACTCAAAACTGTCATTTAAATTGCTTATAATGTAATTTTACCAGCCGAAAAGTGTTCATTATATTGAGAGCTTAACAAGCTTTCCATTCGCCAATCAATGCTATGCACGATTACTTTATAAAAAGCGCTGCAGTGTAGCAAGCCATCGTCCAATGCTGTCCAGTCTGCTACCTTTGTCCAACCAATTCCGAATTGGACATTGGACAAAATCAGAACTCCAAGTGTCCAGGTTTCGATTGGCACCACTATAACAGATGCAGTAAGGTTGGGAGAGTTTTTATCGAACAAAAATGATAGACGTTCTGTTAATTGAAGAGAGGCGAATTCTGTCAACTGACCGGTGTGCAGCGTGCAGATATTGATACTCTGCAACTGTTATTTTTGTTGTTGTGTTGATTTTTCAAATGAAGGTATGTTTAGAATTGTTCTGCCAATTTGTTTATGCATCAAACAACATCGGTGCTGGCGAGATTATCGTTTTTATGGCACGTAAAGTCAGTATGTTCAAATTACCCCACGGTGGGGCGATTCGAACACACCGTGACTTGGTGGAGAAGTGAGGCTATGCTATTCAAGGTATGCTCGGCTCGTCCAAAAATGAGGCTTGCATGGTGAAAGCAAGTGACACTTGCGCTACTGAAGCAGTTTTTCTTCATCCAGGGTTGAGCTGGAATTTGGTACAAAGGAGAAGACGTAAAAATATGTTCAAATTACCCCACACTACCCTACATAACTAAACAAGGGCTAAGAAAAATAAGTCAATTTTTCAACTTTTATTTTTGACATAAAAATGCAATTTTCTAGACGAGCTTTGTCCCAGGAATCTAGTAAGTAGTAGTGCCATTTGTTTTCACATGCGATGTTCAGAAGTGCCTCTAATTCACGAAAATGCTTATGACGTCACCATACCCTATGCATGTTGGAGCTATTTTTTTACAATTTGGGGGTCAAAAATCAAGATAGAAAGTTGAAATTTGGGACATCAAATGTTCTAATAGAGCTCTATAACATATATTCCGGTTTTTTGGAAATTCCCAAAATTTTGGATTTTATTAGCTGTTTTCCAAAAAAAAAATGTTTTTTGAATTTTTAGGGGTAAAAAACGCATTTTATGGAAAATCCGAGATAGCCATCTTAACGAACTTATTGAGCTGCGTCTATTCATCGCCTTAATTTGCAATTTGCTTTAAACCTCGATTCTTGGCGATTTTTTAAAAAAAACATTTATCACTTTTTGACTGAAAACGCCATGTAGTTACAACACTAAAATCGATATATCTCAAACAATTTTGGAAATTTTTTCTTAAAAATTGCACAGGAGACGTCAACTTGATGGGGGAGAAGGTATGCCAAGTTTCAAGTAGGTAGCTTAAGCGGTTCATGAGTTATTCAAGAAAAACGGAGGGAGGGGGTCGGATCCGACCCCCCCCCCCAGGCAGTCGCGGGTTAATTAAGGGCCGTCGCCTTACGTCCTTGGCCTGTAGTTACGTTGGTTCGGCGTCCTAAATAAGTGCAGCCGGGCCATGCGTGCAGAACCCCCCTCCGGCCCAGTGGCTCTGGACTCGGACATATGAAGCTGTACTGAGTCGCGCTCTCTGGGCAGCTTCTGGGACTATCATATGCTTGGACATACGTTGCACACAGCAATACTCGAATATCCACCCTGATAACGGTCTGACCAAGCCGTGCGGCCCGATTTCACTCAGCCTTTAAGCAGGACGGAGTGGACGTCTGATGGATTGCAAACGCATTTCGGATTCAGGCATGGCCCATAGTGTATGCAACGAGCACAAATTGTTTTCTTTTTCTGCTGTGGAAGGCTCTCGATCGGATATGATTGTTCAGCTGAGCGTTGTTGATGATGATCGCTCAGCATGAACTCGCCATTATGTCTCCGTCCTGAATGGTTTGGGTGCGGTGGGTCTGTCTGTCGGCCGCCGGCCGAGCGCGTCCCGAGCTGTGGCAGGACACTGAACCGGCCGCCGGCCCCGCGGCAGCACTGCAAGTGGGCCGAGCTTTTTTCAGTTTCGGTTTGTATATATGCGGATGTAGGTTTTCTGTAGAACACTGTGCGTCTGTGGCGCTGCCGAGCTCAGACCGAGCGGTAGGGCCGGAGCTGCGCCAGCTCAGCTCAGACGCTGTCGGGGAGCGGCGCCAGCTCAGCTCAGCCGCTGTCGGGGAGCTGCGCCAGCTCAGCTCAGCCGCTGTCGGGGAGCGGCGTCAGCTCAGCTCAGCCGCTGTCGGGGAGCTGCGCCAGCTCAGCTCAGCCGCTGTCGGGGAGCTGCGCCAGCTCATCAGCGCTGCTGGAGCCGTCATGCTGCGGTCCCTGGTACTGGCGCTGGCTGTCGCCGCATGCGGCCGCTCCGCGCCGGGCGCGTCCCCTCTGCTGGGGCGCGCCGGGCCGGTGTACTCCGGGTACCGCCTGGCGGACGGCGGGTACCTGTACCCGGGGTACCGGAACGGCCACGAGCCCGGTACCCAGCAGAGTCCCGGTACCGGGCAGTACCTCGGGACGGAGCAGTACCCCGGTACCGACCACACCGAGTACCGGAGCGCCGGGTACCGTCGGGGGCTCGCACCAGACCAGCACACGCCAGACATGTACGGCCACTCGGATGGATACGGACCGGAGGACGGGTACGGCGCCGAGCCGTACGGCACGGAGGAGGGGTACGACGCCGAGCCGTACGGCACGGAGGACGGGTACGACGCCGAGCCGTACGGCACGGAGGACGGGTACGGCACGGAGGAGGGGCACGGCCACTCGGAGCAGTACGCCGCGGCCGCCCCGGGGGCGGCGCTGGGAGGTGAGTCGGCCTGCAGCGGCCCCCCGTTATATCAGCTGCAGCGGCCCCCCGTTATATCAGCTGCAGCGGCCCCCGCTATATCAGCTGCAGCGGCCTCCCGTTATATCAGCAGCGGCCCCCCGTTATATCAGCTGCAGCGGCCCCCCGTTATATCAGCTGCAGCGGCCCCCCGTTATATCAGCTGCAACGGCCCCCGTTATATCAGCTGCAGCGGACCCCCGCTATATCAGCTGCAGCGGACCCCCGTTATATCAGCTGCAGCGGACCCCCGTTATATCAGCTGCAGCGGCCCCCCGTTATACCAGCTGCAGCGGCCCCCCGTTATATCAGCTGCAGCGGACCCCCGTTATATCAGCTGCAGCGGCCCCACGTTATATCAGCTGCAGCGGCCCCCCGTTATATCAGCTGCAACGGCCCCCGTTATATCAGCTGCAGCGGCCCCCCGTTATATCAGCTGCAGCGGGCCCCCGTTATATCAGCTGCAGCGCCCCCCGATATATCAGCTGCAGCGGCCCCCCGCTATATCAGCTGCAGCGGGCCCCCGTTATATCAGCTGCAGCGGCCCCCCGTTATATCAGCTGCAACGGCCCCCGTTATATCAGCTGCAACGGCCCCCGTTATATCAGCTGCAGCGGCCCCCCGTTATATCAGCTGCAGCGGACCCCCGCTATATCAGCTGCAGCGGACCCCCGTTATATCAGCTGCAGTCCCTCGTTATATCAGCTGCAGCGGCCCCCCGTTATATCAGCTGCAGCGCCCCCCGATATATCAGCTGCAGCGGCCCCCCGCTATATCAGCTGCAGCGGTCCCCTGTTTATATCAGCTGCAGCGGCCCGCCGTTATATCAGCTGCAGCTGCCCCCGTTATATCAGCTGCAGCGGCCCCCCATTACATCAGCTGCAGCGGCCCCCCGTTATATCAGCTGCAGCGGTCCCCTGTTTATGTCAGCTGCAGCGGCCCGCCGTTATATCAGCTGCGGCTGCCCCCGTTATATCAGCTGCAGCGGCCCCCCATTACATCAGCTGCAACGGCCCCCGTTATATCAGCTGCAACGGCCCCCGTTATATCAGCTGCAGCGGCCCCCCGTTATATCAGCTGCAGCGGCCCCCCGTTATATCAGCTGCAGCGGACCCCGCTATATCAGCTGCAGCGGACCCCCGTTATATCAGCTGCAGTCCCTCGTTATATCAGCTGCAGCGGCCCCCCGTTATATCAGCTGCAGCGCCCCCCGATATATCAGCTGCAGCGGCCCCCCGCTATATCAGCTGCAGCGGCCCCTGTTTATATCAGCTGCAGCGGCCCCTGTTTATATCAGCTGCAGCGGCCCGCCGTTATATCAGCTGCAGCTGCCCCCGTTGTATCAGCTGCAGTCCCCCGTTATATCAGCTGCAGCGGCCCCCGTTACCTATATCAGCTGCAGTCCCCCGTTATATCAGCTGCAACGGCCCCCGTTATATCAGCTGCAGCGGCCCCCGTTATATCAGCTGCAGACCCCCGTTATATCAGCTGCAGGAGCCCCCGTTCCTCTCGTCACGGGCAACACGCTCGTTTTTTTTCCGCGAAGCTCTAGCTCGATCAGGGGCGAAACCGCAAGGGGGTCCAAAGGACTTCCCCCCTTATACGTTTGCGGCTGGAAAAACACAAATGCGGGCGAGGGTTAACCCGCGCCCCGCTGGGGGGGGGGCAGAATCTGCCCCCCTCCCGTTTTTCGCCAATAACTTCTAAACGCGTCACGCCAGCGACGTCAAATTTTCAGTACCTTATCATACATCAATTTGACACGTTCCCTGAAAATTTGAGGAAATCCGTCGGAAATTTTTTGGGAAATTGACGTTTTTGTGACGCCATGTTCGCCATTTTCGCCTCAAAAACGGCAAAATTTCAAACGCCGCTAACATCTTCATTGTTAAAGGAATCAAGACGTAACAAAAAAATGTTACACGTGATTCTACTTTGTCTATCAAATGGCTATCTCGGTTTTTTGAAAATTTTGGATTTTGACCCAATTTTTTTTCTAAAAAAACTGACTTTTTGGGGGAAATTATTATAAAATTCAAAATTTTGAGTGTATCGAAAAAACCGGAATATATGTCAGAGAAGTAGTCTATGTGCACCTATATACCAATTTTTAGAAGAATCGGTTCGAAAATGTGGGAGTTATGCAAAATTTTATGACGTCACGACACACAAAAATTTTGAAAAATAATTTTTTGGAAGTTCTAGACCTCGTACGGAAACAAAAATAGCACCATTCGATTCGCCGTGAAAAACTGCATCAGATAGACACCTTTTTAGGCCTTAACAACCAACTTCAAAATTTGACCTCACTTGACCTGACCTTGACCTGACCTCGACCTGAAATTCATCCAGAGGTGGTCCATATCACTTATTGAGTGTGCCTATTGAATTATATGTGTAAAATGACCCATAAAACATGTGTCGCACATGCCCTTTTCTATATTTTGTTTTTGGTGACCTGACCTGACCTGACCTGACCTTGACCTTTGAATGACATTGTATGCAACGAATATTGTCTTGGTAGTATAAGAACACGTTTTGGGCAATCAGTCTCAGTCCATTCTCCGGCAACTACGGTGCAAGGCCGATACTGTAGAAACTTAGGGGAGAGTGGGGTAAGATGCCCAGGGTGGGAAAGACGCCCCACCCCCTCTAGCGGGGAAACAAAGAATCGAACCTGGAAATTAATGTTCTTAGCGTAAAGCGGAAGCCTGCCTTGTTAACTGCACAAAAATTTGCGAAACTCAGTTGGGCAACGGCTGGCTGGTGATTGCATGTTTTTTATTTGCTGCTTTCAAAAAATATTTTGACGTCAAAACATTGTAAATATCAAAGAAGGTAGATAATTTTTGCGTCCCTTGCTATAGTCGTGATACATTAACATGCGTGTGCTGCGTCCCAAACAGTTTGTTTCAGGGTGTAGTTTTATGGCTAACAAATTGTGCTGATTTAATGTTACTTCGGTACCTTGGGGTAAGATGCCCCCTGTCCTGATGGGGAAAGACGCCCCCCTAAATCCGCAGGCTGTCCTTCAGGCAGCCCGTCAAATCATTTATTACACACTTGTGATGAGAGACAAAAGCCGATCTGGGACTATTGAGAATCCGGTACGGTCGGGTGCTCCCCATGCCGGTCTCTCGGCCCACACAACGACTTTTTGGGCGGCATCTGACTCTGAGAGCCCTCACGACGGCCTCTGTGGGCCCCATTATTGGTTCCAGGGCCCCTCACGACATCCTTTGAGGGTTCCCACGTTGGCTCCACGGGCCGCGCTGGCATCTGAGGTCCCCACGATGGGCTCGAGGGCCCTCAAGCATCATGAAGACCTATAAGGGCCCCACAGTGGTCTCCGAACGCCACCACGGAGGCTTGTTTGGCCACGCTGGACTATGATGGCCCTAACGATGACTTCTGAAGCCCCTTACGACTACTTTTGAGGGCCCTTACGATGACGTTTGGTGTCTACTGCAGGCACGAAGGGACGTCTGATTCGTTCAGGCGATTCACCTGCCTATTTATGTCACTTATAGTGCAGGGGGCATCTTACCCAACGCCAGGGGGCGTCTTTCCCACCCTGTAGGGTAAGATGCCCCCTTTCACTTCTTCAGGAAAATGCTTAATAGCAAAAAAAGTTATCATATTTCAGGCACGAAAGTGTGATATTTTTGGAGAAAAATGATGTTGGCTTCCGTTGAAACTCCAAGTTTTGGCTTTCCGATCGTCATTTTCGAATAATATATGACATAGTCAAACCCTGGGCATCTTTCCCCACTCTCCCCTACATTTTGTACCCTTGACCTGACCTTGACCTGACCTCTGACCTACTTAAGCAAAAAAGTCGGCTCTTTAGATCCGCCTTGTTGAGAGCTTTCGATTGCCGTTTTCCCCGTCTTTCTACGACCATCGGTTCGGAAGTTAGACAGGGGGGGGGGCATAATCTGCCCTCCCCCCCCCCCCAGCAGGGCGCGTATGGCTGAATAGCCCAGCGGGGCGCGGGTTAAGTCACCAGTCACCACCAAGTCAACGGGGGAAAATGAAAACTGCTATTTTGGCGCCGGAAACGATCTCAAACTATCTCAAGCACACGGAATCGTGTCAAAGAATGACCCGAAATGACGGTGGGTCCTCTAAATTGTGCTATGTTAACCCGGCACCTGCCTGGGCTATTTCCGTACCCACGACAGCCTGGGGGGGGGGGGGTCGGATCCGCCCCCCCCCTGTTATCTCGAGAACCAATGGTCGTATCGATCCCCGCGAGGCGGCGTTCGAAAGGTCTCTACGAGACCTTCCCAAAGCACCCTTAAGATTTTAAGATTGAGGTCAACTTTCGGGTCAAGGTCAGGTCAAAGGTCAAATTCTGGGGTTTTGCATGATTAGGCTTACGGACAGCGGAATCGACAGCTGCTGCTCAAAACTCACCAAAAATGACCTCAAAGACCTAGTGAAGGTACCATGTGCATATAGGGGTCATACTAAGTACGGGTCAAGGTCAGGTCAGGTCACGAAAGGTTACGGTTTTCACTTTCTGCTACATGGCCGTGCGACACATGTTTTATGGCTTATTTTTCACGCCGAATCCGATGGTAATGGTTATATGTGACCCCAAGTCACTGTGCTTGGTGACAAGTGTGCATTGAAAGCATAAAAAATCGTTCATACCATACATAACTAAGCGATGGCTAAGAAAAGAGGTCAATTTTTCAACTTTTTATTTTTGACATAAAAATGCAGTTTTCTAGACGAGCTTTGTCCCAGGAATCTAGTGGTGCTATTTGTTTTCACATGCGATGTTCAGAAGTGCCTCTAATTCACGAAAATGCTTATGACGTCACCATGCCCTATGCATGTTGGAGCTATTTTTTACAATTTGGGGGTCAAAAATCAAGATAGAAAGTTGAAATTTGGGACATCTAATGTTCTAATAGAGCTCTATAACATATATTCCGGTTTTTGGAAATTCTCAAAATTTTGGATTTCATCAGCTGTTTTCCAAAAATATAGTTTTTTGAATTTTAAGGGGTGAAAAACGCATTTTATGGAAAATAGGGGAGAGTGGGGTGGGTTGTATCAGTTTTTACTCCGAGACCCATAGGGTAGCCTGGGGCAAGACGCCCCAGATAATTTACTTTGCTACATAACTTTTATTCCACATAACCTGGAAGGCCAAATTTGTGCTCAATGCGTTCTTTGGACATTTTACTTTAAATTCCACCCCTCAAATTCATTCACTTATGATCGGACTCCCAGCTAGGAGGTGGTTTGTGAAGCAACTGCAAATAGGGCGTTTTGCCCCAACCCCAGGGCAAAACGCCCCACGGCCTGGGGCAAGAAGCCCCATACTCTAGATTAAAGATTAAACATGCTAGTTGACTAAATCTTATATGAAAGGTCCGTTGGACCTTGGGAGGCATGGCACTGAAGTTAGCACCTTCCATCCTATCAGGTGTTCAGCTACGACACTATTGTATGAGCAGGTTTTTCACCTGCCTCATAAGGCCAAATAATAAATTATTGCAATGGAAATGTTAACAAAATACTTCCTTTGCCATCCAGTTGCTGAGAAAAGTACATATAAATGCATAGAAACATACCGTTCGCCAGCTACCGAACGTTAGGAAGTGGGTAGTCCGAACAACACATGAGGTAAAACGCCCCATGGGGCTTTTTGCCCCGCGACCTACTGGGGCGTTTTACCCCATCACGTAGTTCGGTCAGAGAACAACGCCTTGCACTCCAGGAAGACATAATTTAACACGAACCAACCCGGCATTGTAAGCGTTAGACAATAGTTGTTCAAAATACATAAAAGTCGCTAACCTGATGTGGATGATAAAAGAACGCCATGATGCATAATCTGACAACAAAACATAAAAATCACTCTAAAAACACATTTTTGGCTATATCTCCCTAAAGAGTCATCACAATTTATTTCCAGTCTGCTCATATAATGATCGTATAGTGCACGTTTTATAGAAGAGAGGATGTTTCCCCAGAACCTTGCCAGTTCCGAGAAACATCGGTGAGGCGTTTTACCTCGGCGGGGCGACTTGCCCCGGTCTACCCTAACCTCGTAACTATCCGTGATAAACTCATTATTTCCATACTATCTCCTTCCTGGATTCTTCTGCTTTTTTGTGCAAAGTAACTTTTCCGCTACCTCTACCAGTTTTTCTTCTACGGTCTGCCGAATAGAACAATGTTTTTGATACAACTTGCCCCATGGCTTGGGTGAGTTGTATCACATGGTGGGGTAATTTGTATCACTATTTCACGTTTCAGGGAGTGTGCTTGCTTCTGGTTTTGAACATAACAACAACATTAAATGAGGTTAATACAATGTATAGGTATGCTCAAAGGCTTCACTTTATTAGACCAAACTTAGGTCAATGCAATCCGAACGAAACATCAACAGACTAGACGCAAAAGTGGCCCGTTAAGAGCAAAGAAGCCAACACATTGTGCCGAAATGGAACGAGCATTGACTAGCTACCTACAAACGCGAGCCAGGGCTTAGCTTTCGCGATCAAAAGCAACATACCCATACATACATACACACATACATGTTACAACATACCCCACCCGGCTCTGATACAACATGTACCTAGCCGCCATCTTGGAATAAACATCCTCGTGCTAAAAAAACAGCGGACAGCTGGAGAAATCCGTTTTCACTCGCGCAGCCTTAGAACCTACCCTCACCACCGCTACGGAGATCTGTCAAATTCGTGCACATCTAAATGCCCAAAACACACATTTTCTTGCAACTTATTTTTTTAGAATGACATTAAAAAAACATGAAATCGGCTCTCACCTCGAGACGCTTCCACTCAGCCACAAGACAGAACAGGGAAAGATGGCGTCCGGAAAACCTCGTCGGCTGGTCGTGTCGCGAGCGCTATCCATTGGATAAGTTTGGCACAATTCGCCCTGATACAACTTGGACATGATACAACTCTCCCCGCTCTCCCCTTCGAGATAGCCATTTTAAAGAACTCGTTGAGCTGCGTCTATTCATGTCCTTAATTTGCAATTTTCTTCAAACCCTGATTTTTGGCGATTTTTTAAATATTTACCACTTTTTGACTGAAAACGCCATGTAGTTACATCACTAAAATCGATATACCTATCTAAAAAAAATGGGAATTTTAACTTAAAAATTGCACAGGAGACGTCAAATTGATGGGGGAGAAGGTATGCCAAGTTTCAAGTCGATAGCGTAAGCGGTTCATAAGTTATTCAAGAAAAACGGAGGGGGGGTCGGATACGACCCCCCCCCCCAGGCGGTCGCGGGTTATGGCTGAAACAGACTGTTTCTGCGTTCAGAAAATTGCATGCGAAAGCCTATTCAAATGCGTTATAATTCTTCCTGCACCAATCGCATCCGGGAGGTGCGTGCGGTTGATGCGAGTGTGCTTCCGCATGTATTTGATATAGGCTCTCGCATGCGATTTCCTGACTGCGGGAAGAGTCTGTTTCAGGCTTTAGTGACCCGATACATGCACAATAAGTGGCTGTGTGCAGTTGTGCAGTGAGCCGTTAGTGAGTGGGCCGCCGTCGCCGCCAGGCCTGGGCCCGTGCTCCTGCGCCCAGTTCGACGCGCTGGGTCTGGCCGCCGTGCTGACCTCTCTGGCGGCGCTGGCCGCCTTCCTGCTGGTGCAGCCGGCAGTGGCGGCCGGCCTGAGCGACTCGAGCACCGCCCGCCAGTTCAAAGGTCAGTTCATACCGTCCCCAGACCAGAGGTCAGTTCACACCGTCCCCAGACAGAGGTCAGTTCACACCGTCCCCAGACAGAGGTCAGTTCACACCGTCCCCAGACAGACGTCAGTTCACACCGTCCCCAGACAGAGGTCAGTTCACATCATCCCCAGACAGAGGTCAGTTCACACCGTCCCCACCCGTCCGCTGCCTCTCTGACTGACCAGGCCTCTGCGGCGGCAGGCGGCTCGCCGCTGGACCGGTGGCTGGTGGACGGCGCCAGCTCGGCGGCGTGTGGCGCTCTGGAGGCGCTGCCGGGCGCCGCGGCCGGACGGGGGCGCAGTCTGGTGTCCCCGGCCGGTGTACCGGGGGCAGCCGGCCTGAGCGGCGCCACCTGCCCCGCCGCCACCTGCTTCACCGGTGAGCGCACCAGAGGCACATTGTGTCCACACAGGAGACACCCAAAACTAAGGAGTAACAAAGGGATAACACTGCAGTAACACTGGAGAAACACATGTGTAACACAGGAGACATGCAGGACACACAAGAGACACAAAAACACACACGGATAACACAGAAGTGACACAGTAAACACATAGGATACACATATAAGTAACACACGAGACCTGAAGGAGACACCCAGGGTAACATCGCAGGCACACAGGAGACATACCTACCTACTTGAGTGAGGAGATACACAAAAGACACAAAGAAGCGACACAGGAGACCAGGGCCTCCTCTAACATGTTAACTGGGGGACCGCGGCCCCCCAGTGATTCCGCTGCCCTCCCCCCCCCCCAGTGGAGCTGATATCGCGTCATGGGGGGGAGGGCACGCAGTTAAGCAAATCACGTGGAAAAATGAGGAAATTTCACTGTAAGCTTACCAAACAAACAATCCAGACTATCTCCACGATCACCACGCAATCACCACGTTACTAATATTAGTTTTCTTATATCGCTAGTTTCTTTTCTACAGTTTTTTTTTTACAGATCCGCCTAGGATTAGCCGCGGAATGAGGTCAGACATTGCAGATTTTATAATCGAACGCCGACTGAAGCCCGAACGGGGCATCACTTTGAGAGGGAAACAGCCCGAACGGTCGCCCTCTATAGGCTCAAGTCAATCAGTCAAGCGCTTACGGTTCACCACGGAGAAGTATTGTGTTTTTTTTTTCAGGAGACGGGTTTATTCTTGATTTTACATTTTTGAGGAAAAGGTCAATGATTCTTCACGTATTTGTTCTCGTGATTAGGTACTTCAATGCTACACATTTCCTGAAAATGTTATCACCCTTTTCCCTGGCCCAGGCAAGTAGCTTTTTAGGATGGTGAGCTGCTTTCAGGCAGGTAGCTGTTGGTTTCTAGCGTTTGGGAAATCGATACCTAAGCCCTCACACTTTCTGCGGTCGGTTAGATTCCTTACGCACTGCTGTGCCGCTTAATATATATATATATATATATATATATATATATATATATATATATATATATATATATATATATATATATATATATATATATATATATATATATATATATATATATATATATATATATATATATATATATATATATATATATATATATATATATATATATATATATATATTTTAATAAAGGCATTTTGTTTCATTTTCGGAAAGCCGGAAATTTTCGTCGATTTCGGACGCTGCCTAAACAACCAACTTCAAAATTTGCCCTCACTTGACCTGACCTTGACCTGACCTCTGGCCTACTTAAGCAAAACAATATTTGGGCTCTTAAGATCTGCCTTGTTGAGTGCTTTCGATTGCCGTTTTCCCCGTCTTTCTACGACCATCGGTTCGGAAGTTAGACGGGGGGGGGGCAGAATCTGCTCCCCCCCCCCCAGCAGGGCGCGTATGGCTGAACAGCCCAGCGGGGCGCGGTTTAATATAGGAACGCGGGTCAAACGAGGTGGAGCTTCCCGGCTGCGAACTTGCTGCCACAGAGTTGGGAGACGGACGCCTTATCCACTAGGCCACGGGGAGGACCTTGACTTGACCTTCACCGGAACATAGCCTTAACTGGCTCTAAAGGCTGCCTGACCCACATAATCGCATTTGTCATGTAAAAGGGACCATAAAACATGCATTTTTGTATAAATTTAGTCCGAACCTTTTGAATGGAAGGATTCACAAAGACAGAGCCCCGCTAAACGAGGCTTGTTGCGTTGACCCTGACCTCTACCTCCGATAGCGCAAGTCTGGTTCTATGGCATAATTTGGAGTCCAAAGTTTAAGGTGCGCACATATCACACGACACTTTCGTATTGTGACTCTCAGTGACCTGACCTCTGTGACCTGCCCTGGTAATAGTGACCTCAAATAGCAAAATATGTGTTTGACGGAAAATTTAACCCGCGCCCCAGTGGCGGTCTCAGCCAACTTCGCCCTAGTGGGGGGGGGGCATATGTTACCACCCCCCTCTAACTAAAAAACTAAGAGGGCTAGAAAGACGCGGTAAAAAGCAGTCGATAGCTCTCAATGCGTACGTTTGAAAGTATTTCAATCATTTTTCATCTTAGAGCAATATTGGGGTCACCAGAGGTAATCAAAGGTCAAAATTTGCAAATGGTCATTATATTTTTCAGAAAACATGCCGTTATCTCAGGAACTATGGTAGCTAGAAAAACGCATGGGAAAGCAATCGACAGCTTTTGAACTCTTCTTTTGATAAGGTCATTATCAAAATTGAACTCAGGTTAACGGTTTAGCCTCCAGAGGGCAAAAACTCCAAAAATAGCTGTTTTTACGAAAAGTGTTTTTCGAGAATAACTTTCGACTACAAAAAGCCACGTCATTTCTATTGCCAGAATCGTGTTCCTGTCGCCGAGACGCGTCGAATGAACTATAATTTGACCTTGAAAGAACAATTTGAAAATTTGACCTCAGGTCAAGGTCATGACCTGACCGGAAAGGGTCATATTGCATATCAGTCGATGCGTCTCAACAAGACAAACACAATAAGACCATCCCCAGCGTTCTATCTCTTTCCAATCGCGAGTTATTGGCAAAAATCTGTTTGTAGCCTCAAATGACTTCGGATGACCTTTCTAGAGGCTATCAGCAAAAATGACACCTTGGTCATCACGAGTGGTCCAAATCGTTGTGATTCTGAAATATTTGGACTGTTCCTATGCGTACACACGGATCTAGAGGCATTTTCATTTTTCTCCGTTGACTTGCAATGGAAAGGTCACGCCACTGACCTGACCTTAGGTCACGGATATAAAAAATCCGAGATATACAAATTGTAGAAGCCCATAACATCGCGTAATCCACCAAGTTTAAAACCTTTCTGACAAACACTGCAGGCTGGACATGATTGCAAACTTGTTTAGGCTTGGTCAGTTAACTGGACCTGGTGACCTGACCTGACATGACGTGGGTTCAAAAATTTCACACATTGTCCAAAATTGGTGTACCAAAAGCTACCCCAAGCGTAGCGCCGCGGTTTTTTATTCACACATAAAAAAGCGACAGGGTGGTAACATATGCCTCCCCCCCCCACTGGGGCGAAGGTTAATATCGATGGTTTTCAGTAATATGCCTTTTTACTCGATTTTACAACACAATTCCGGAAATGCCTCTAAACGGTGAAAATTGGACATTTTTCCTGACCTGTGACGTCAAAAAATGGCCCGAAATGGTCCCCCAAAAAGGGAGGGGGCAAAATAGCCCCCTCTCATCAGGGCGCATTGCTCGGCAGACCACATCAGGGCGCGGATTATGTCACGACCTCACTAGTTATAAAAGTCGTGAACATTGCATGAAAATTGCATAAAACAAAACTTACCTCAGATGAGCCCCATCCCACGATCAATCCCGCCGGAAAAATATCGACACAGAAGATATAGCAGGCGAGCTTTCTGGAGAGCCTGTTCATTGGTCGGCAGGGACTTAAAAAATATGAGATATTGACGTGGGGCGCATTACCTCGGGGGTGCGCGTTACCCCAGTCTACCCTATCTTCCTACGAGACTCGTGAGACTCCTCTGAGACTCCTGCTGACCGACTCCCGCTGCTGACCGACTCCCGCTGACCGACTCCCGCTGACCGCTGACCGACTCCCGCTGACCGCTGACCGACTCCCGCTGACCGACTCCCGCTGACCGACTCCCGCTGACCGACTCCCGCTGACCAACTCCTGCTGACCGACTCCCGCTGACCGCTGACCGCTGACCGACTCCCTCTGACCGCTGACCGACTCCCGCTGACCGCTGACCGACTTTCGCTGACCGCTGACCGACTCCCGCTGACCGACTCCTGCTGACCGACTCCCGCTGAACGACTCCTACTGCTGACCGCTGACCGGCTTGTGCTGACCGCTGACCGACTTTCGCTGACCGCTGACCGACTCCTGCTGACCGACTCCTGCTGACCGACTCCCGCTGAACGACTCCTACTGCTGACCGCTGACCGGCTTGTGCTGACCGCTGACCGACTCCCGCTGACCGCTGAACGACTCCCGCTGACCGCTGACCGACTCCCGCTGACCGACTCCTGCTGAACGCTGACCGGCTTGTGCTGACCGCTGACCGACTCCCGCTGACCGACTCCTGCTGACAGACCCCGCTGACCGCTGACCGGCTCGTCTGCCATAGGCACCGCCGGCATCCTGACCGGTCTGGCGACGCTGGCTGGCCTGGGCGTGACGTCACTGACCCAGACAGCTGTGTTAGTGGCTGCCGCTGCCAGCAGCAGCAGCAGCAGCAGCAGCAGCAGTGGCAGCGGCAGCGGCAGCAGCGGCAGCAGCAGCAGCAGCAGCAGCAGCAGCAGCAGCGGCAGCAGCAGCAGCAGCAGCAGCAGCAGCAGCAGTAGCAGCAGCAGCAGCGGCGGGAGCAGCTCCTCCACAACCACTAGCACCACGAGTGGAACGAGCGGCAGCGGCAGCAGCAATACAACGACGGGAGGAGGGTCCACTGGCGGAGGTTCAACCACAACAACGACCACGACCACCACGGGAGGAACGACCACGGGAGGAACGACCACGGGAGGAACGACCACGGGAGGAACGACCACGGGAGGAACAACGACGGGAGGAACGACCACGGGAGGAACAACCACGGGAGGAACGACCACGGGAGGAACGACCACGGGAGGAACGACCACGGGAGAAACGACCACGGGAGAAACGACCACGGGAGGAACAACCACGGGAGGAACGACCACGGGAGGAACAACGACGGGAGGAACGACTACGGGAGGAACGACCACGGGAGGAACGACCACTGCAGAAGGGACGACCACGGGAGGGACCACGACAGACACTATAAGAGCCAGCAGTCGCGCGGCGGGCGCGGGCGGCTGGAGGCCGGCGCCGCAGCTGACCGCCTCCGGCAGGCCGTGCGTCGCGCGGCGTCTCTGCGAGCTGGCGGCAGCCGCGCACTCGGCGAGCCCGCAGTACGGCGCACTGGTCTCTCTGGCCAGGTAAGGGCAGCCGCCCGCTCTCCAGGGCAGGGACAGCAGCCGTCCCGCGGCGGGGGCGCTCCCCTCAGCTCCCCTCCCATCCCCTCCCCGGCCTCACACTGCACAGCGCCGGACGGAGCTACTAGAACTGGCCGGCCTTCCAGTGACCTAACTAGACAAAGACCGGCAGTGTTTTCGCCTGGCTGCTCATTCACCTAGCTGGTTGTCTTTAACGTATTTACGTTGCTGGCTCTTTTTCAATTGAATCACAGACAATGACAACACAAACACGGCAAAATTGAAACCAGGCGTCTCAGACAACAAAGTGCCTTGGTTAGTGGAAAATTATCAACGTATTTTTCAAACTGTTCGTCTCATAAAACGATGCTGAAATATTTTAAATCCGTTTGACCCGCATTAAGATTTGGCGGAGCGATGATGGCAGCCTCTATGCGGCCGGTCTCGTCCCGTCCAGCCGGACGCCCAGTGCAGGTGTGCTGCCTGTTTGCGTCGTGTGACGTGTCTTTATGGTTTGTTTTCATTTCGGGGGCGTTACATATCCAGCGGACTACAACTTGGCGGTTTTTAACCTCACGTCCTCCCATTGTCACGAAACTCTTTGAGACTAGTATCCTCCGGTTTTGCTTAAGTCTGGATATTTTATCACTCTCACTTGAAGGTAGAATTTGACATTGTACACAACATCGAAGTTCAAGTCATCCTACCATAGAATTCCACCGAACGTCTATGTATGTCTGCGTGCCCCTGTCTGGGTGCGCGTGCGTCTGTGACGGCCCGTGTCGCCCGTTGCAGCGGACCTGTCTCGTGGCTGCTGTTGCGGGACGACGTTGGCCGGGCGGCGGCTGACCTCTGCCGGGCCACGGCGGCGGCGGCCCGCGGCGGCCACTGCCGGCGGCTACAACCCGACTGCGGCCACTAGGGGCGGGCCGACACCGACTGCGGCGGACTGGACCCCGACTGCGGCGACTGGACCCCGACTGCGGCGACTGGACCCCGACTGCGGCGGACTGGACCCCGACTGCGGCGGACTGGACCCCGACTGCGGCGGACTGGACCCCGACTGCGGCGGACTGGACCCCGACTGCGGCGGACTGGACCCCGACTGCGGCGGCTGGACCCCGACTGCGGCGGCTGGACCCCGACTGCGGCCGCTAGGGGCGCGCCGACACCGACTGCGGCGGCTGCGGGCGGCTTGTAAGCCGACTGCGGGCGGCTCTACTAACAGCCAAACAAGGCTATGGACCTTGTGTCACTGCATATGCAGCAATTAGTCACCCATTGGAGACCTCGTGCATTGTGCAGCGTCACATTTGGTGTCATCACCGTTCATGTGTTACTTTAATTCTTAATTATTAT
Source organism: Amphibalanus amphitrite (assembly GCF_019059575.1). Lineage (NCBI taxonomy): Eukaryota > Metazoa > Arthropoda > Thecostraca > Balanomorpha > Balanidae > Amphibalanus > Amphibalanus amphitrite. The sequence goes on from NW_024881989.1 coordinate 166,721, forward strand.
TATTTCTTGTTTTGTACAGTTATTAGCCGTTTTCACGACGGGCTATCCGGCGAATGCACCTAATTTGACCAAATCTGCACCTAATCTCTTTTACAGCAAATATCTTCATTTTATTAATTTATTTCAGTGTTTTAAGTGAAAACGGCTAGTGTTCACGTTAGGGTTTCTGAAGATCGTTATGTTATAACTTATGTGCATTTATTGCTATTGCATGTTGCAGCTTGATTTGTTCCCTTGTTATTGCGACATCAAAATGTTTCAATACAGTCATCAGATATTAATGGGCACCTATTTATGAGTAGTAAAAGGGTATGTACAGTCCACAGCAGAAGTAATGTGGGGTTTCAGTCATGCACTGAAAACAAATTGGCACAGTGAGGGCATGTTCTGTACTGGTAACACATCAGTCATGAGTTAATCGCACCCAAAACACAATAAGGCTGAGTATTTTCACGCTTGGCGGGACCTTCGATACGTTTGATAACACATAGAACAGAATAATGACACAATTTTCTCGTGCCAAGCACGCTGGACGAATGTAATGCATCAGTGTATCGAAATCACGTGTTGTCGGATATGGTAGACGTGTACCCTTACACAAATACACCGTGCCATCCACCAGTGAGCGACCTCTGAACCTTAACTTCAGATGGGGATAATAGAGGGCGTTTTTCGAGCACCGGCTTTTATGCTGGGTTTTTATAAAATTTATTAAAGTGTTTTGAGAAAGGTCAAAATGCACAATACAGCCGAGGGAGTCGATACATGATAAATTGTCTAGAGCAATATGCCCTGATTACATCAAATGCAAGCTGAAGCATAGCTAATTAACGTCTGTTTGGAGGAAGAAACTCCTCGGTCTATATAGGATATATTTGAAAATTCGGTGGCCATAAATTTATCCCGGCTGTCTGAACAACTGTATTATACAGTAGTCCTCCAATTTGGGGCATATTCACTTGGTGCTCTGATTGAGCCGTCCACGTGACGCGTTCACCCTTCGGCTCTGAGGTGCCCGACCGGGTGCAACTCCATCTCGTGTATGGGTCGGCGGCCTCGTATGGGTCGGCCGGCCGGGTGCTCAGCCCTGACCGCACCCGAGCGCCCGTTTCCACTCGGGGCCCGGCTTTGGCAGTCAGCCTGTCCAGCCAAAGCCAAAGTCCCTTCAACTGCGCCCCGGCAACAAACTACACAATCACCACGTGTTTCCTTCTTTCACTTGCGATTTGTGTTAACCCTCGCATGTGTAGGGGGGGGGTCGGATGGACCCCCCCCCATGGTTTTTCGCGAATAACTCGCGTAAAAAGCGGCCGATCGCGACGAAACTTTCAGTACCCTCGCATTGATCAATTTTACACCTACCCTGAAAATTTCATGACCCTGACCCAAATGACCTTTGACCTGTGACCTCTTTTCCGAGACCATGTTTGGCCGGAATCGCGATTTCGCGTATGTCGGCTCGCACTAGCCGCGTGTTTGCAAGCTTTTCGTGGTTTCAAACGTTCAAACATGTGATTTGATGTTACTCCCGTGTGTGTCAAGGTCACCTGAAGGTCAGGTCAGGTCATTGACCTTTGGTGACCTCGGGTGACCTCGGGTCACTTTTTCGAGTTTTACATGTAGGCTAGTTTTTTTAGCTGAATTCGAATTTAGCAACCATTTGAATATTTACGAAGTAGTTTTGGTGACTTCGTAACATGTTACGAAGCTGTCAGAGGCGGTTGACACGTACTACGAATACCCGTCACGACGCCTACTGGTTGACCTGACCTGACCTGACCCGACCTGGTCTAAATGCGTCAAGACATCATCTGTGATCAAAACTAACACGATATTCGTGATCAGCACCCCGAAAAACCCCTTAGCAGCCACACTTTACGACTTTCTAACAGGTCCCGATTTTCCCGACTTTGGGTCATTGACCTGACCTGGAAGGTCAACCAATGACCTAGGACCTTAAAATTGGGTATCATCGGCTTCCTCTCGTCACGGGCAACACGCTCGTTTTTTCCGCGAAGCTCTAGCTCGATCAGGGGCCAAACGGCAAGGGGGGGGGGTCCAACCGACCCCCCCCCCCTACACATTAGAAGCTGGCAAACGCCGCACACATGCGAGGGTTAAATTTAGTAACACATTTACCTTTTATTCTGCAAATGTATTCACACAAGCCTTATGTGTTGAAGACACAATGATATTGTGTTTTAGGACACAACACGACTGGGTTAACACATTTGTAAATTGACACGTCTGCGACGGGTCAAAAAATGCATGATGCAGGGTACACAAGAAAGCCTAGTTAACACGCTCTGCCTGTGCGTTTTTAGTCGTTTTTTTGTGTCATTTTGTTTTCAGTGTGGGTATATTCTGCTTCTGAACTAATCTGAAGCTTAGGAACGATTAGCCAGACTACAATGAAACTTTGAATGCAGATTATATGTATCGTCACCCTTGCAGCTGCAACTTTAGCTATTGACATCTTCTTTTCGATCACTCCACATTAACCCTATTCCTGGCGGGGGGGCCTCAGGAGCCCCCCCCCCCCTGAGGTTTTTTGGTTATTTCTCCCAAACGCGTTGAGCTAGGAAGCTCAAATTTTCTGACTTTTCCTATAAGGCTTCTACGCAACATGTCTGAAAATTTTGAGTTGATTTGACCTCAGGTCAGGTCACCAGAGGCGGTTTGGTGACCCTACCTCAGAAAAGTTTGCAATCACGCCAGAGCTAGAGTTTTTGACCGATCAATTTCTTCTCTTCAGGCTTTAGTTAGGGTACCAGTATGTGCAATTTGTATATCTCGGAATTTTGATATCGGTGACCTAAGGTCAGGTCAGTTTCGCGACCTCCCCATTATAAGTCAATGGGGGAAAAATCAACTCCCTGTTTTTACCACTAAAACGGGTCGGAATGGCCCCATATACCATACATGACTTCATTTACGATCAACCTTCACTACCTTGAGGTCTGTTTTGCTGTTGGGCAGCTGTGAGGTCATGTGACGTCATCAAAGGTCACCAAAGGGTTTTGGCCAATAACTCCGTACAGTAACAAGATACAGACGCGTGGATGGTCTCATTGTGTTCAGCTCGTCAAGACGCATCGAATGATATACATGATGACCTCGAGGTCACGTGATCTGAGGTCAACCTTTGACCTTGACCTTTCAAGGTCAACATATATATCATTCGATGCGGATTGACGAGAGGATCACGATGATGCCCTTAGTTTGTTCCTATCTTGACTAATTCGAAAGTTATTCGAGAAAAAACTCTCCATATCTAGCGCCGCCATTTTGACTTTTTCGACCCCTGTGACGTCATCTTTGACCTGACCTGAAAATGACCTTTGTAAAAATTGTAGATCTTGGCCGTGCGTATCCGATGCCGTTTACCGCTTGTCGCTATCTTGCTTCGTTCTCGAGATCTCAGGGGGGGGGGCCGAATCGGCCCCCCCGCCAGTTTCTTGTCCCGGCGGAGCCCGCCAGGAATAGGGTTAAATAATCGCCAGTCAAAGCCAACCGTTGAGATTGGTAAAACCCTACATTACTTTAGCGGTGGGTTGTACTATGCTTACATATGTGTATGTCGTTGGCATCGGCTGAAATCCGGCATTTCATGAGATGTCTACATATTCACATGGAATGCCGCCAAAGACTGAAATATTCGTAGAGATACGCGCGTTACGGGGAATGCCTGAAACTATTAGGCATTTCATGAAATGCGAGACGGACACCAAGCAGTCCTTGAAATGTGGTCAAAATGAACTGAGCGCACTCATTGCCTAGCCTCTTGAGTCCCACACATGGCCACCCATGAACGGAGAGCAATGAAACTTTTTTTTTTGGCTGAGAGCTTTGATGCCAATAATCATTAGATTGGTGACATTTCAGCCCGAAGATCATCGCGCATGCGCAGTAACATGTATTCTGTGATATTCAAAAATGCTAAAAGCCTATAAAATATGAGAAAAAAAACGCAATCCATTAAAACTCATACAGTCACTCAAGTCTATTTTTGGTTTGTTTAGGACGTAAAGTGGTATATATGTTACAGACCGTATGAAAACCCAGTCCGTTTGCAAACGGCCTGGCCCAGTCAGGCCGTTTGAAAACGGCCTGAAAAAGCCGGCCGTTTGCAAACCGCCTGAAATATCAGGCCGTATGAAAACGGCCTAGGCAGTTTGAAACGGCCTAGACAGTTTACTTAATATTGACACGCTTAAAGGGACCCTCCCACCTTCAAAAAAGTTTATGAATTGGCATGAAAGTGATGTCGCTCGGTTCAGAAAGAGCGAAAACGAATATCTACCAAATTTCACCGAAAAATATTCACCGGTATTCAAGATATTAGACTTTTACTTTTGTTTACTTTTTTGGGATCTCCGCTGTTTCTAGCGACTTTATTTTAGAAGTGCGGCGTTTGCGGCAGATGTTGCGCGCAAATAGCATATGCCACCGCGTGCTACAAAACGTTTTAGTCAAACATTTAAAAATCGTTAGATATCTGTGCTGACGTCACACATTCAGAGGGGTATTCCTAAGCATTAGCCCCTCTGAATCAAAATGCTGCAATTTTGAAATTCAATATTTCCGATTTAAGGCATTTCTCGATGTTGTGAGTGCCGAAACCGGTAATTGTGAGCCAGGGACCCCATTTTGGCTATCTCAACTCAAATCTAATGTTAAGGTGGGAGGGTCCCTTTAACCCGCGCCCTATGTTGTTTATATTATGTTGGCTAGTTTGGTGCGGAGTGAGCGGAAGACAGGGGCCAGGGGCTTTTTGAGGGCGCTGGAACGTCGTGCGTTTGTGACATGAGATCATGTAAAATGTGGTTTGTCGTAATAAATGATGATGTATGAAAAAAACCGCGCCCATTAGGGCTATCGGCGGACCCTACCATTATGAGAGGGGGGGGGGGCGAAACGCCCCCGCTTAGATCTCGGAAAACTACCGGCCGATTTTCAAAATTCAAACGGCGTTCGATAGCCCCACTGGGGAACTACCTCCTGACCCGATTTCATTGACCTGGGTGCAATCGATGACGTCACGTCGCACGTCAGGTCAAAGGTCGCATTTTCACAGTTTACAGGCATTTCAAGAAATGCATACAAGAAATACAAGAAACACATATTTTGCTATTTGAAGTCACTAATGCCAGGTCAGGTCACTGGGGGTCACAATATGACAGTGTCGTGTGATGCATATTTTATGGTCGATTTTACATGACAAATGCAAATACATGGTGTGTCAAAAGTGGAAATAGCCGGTGCGCCGTCTGGCAACCCGGCAGCCCGCCGCCATAGGAAAATTCATGCTTTTTGTCGCTTTTTCGCTCTTTATGAGTCACTTGATCTAATTAGAGCTTAACTAGGAACGAGGCGGGTCACTTGGACGTATTCGGGAGCCGAATACGGTGTTTTGGAGCCAATACCTGGGAAACCCTACCCGCCCAATGCGAGTATTTAAAGTCTGCATGCCCAAATTAACGCTGAGCGCGGCCGTTTTCGGTCGGTTTTCCGCGACCTTGTGGCGAAATCGCCTTATTTATTCAACCAGGGTGGGCTAATTCGCTTAACTAGGAATGAGGCGTTGAAGAGAATTATTCAAGGAATAGAGTTGTGCAAAAATATTTTTTGTATTGTAAAAACTGTATCCGCCCTCGAACGATAAATATTGTTGACCCATCAGGAGCACATCACCTGGGAATGCGTTTGGACTTGGCTGGATCTAATATTAGCGAGTATCTGCTAATGCAGTTTCGTGGCTTACACAGTACGCACACAAGCATACATACTTCCTGCCCTTGGTTATCCCTCACTTGAGTGAAAATTTTGCCATAATAACCATTCCAAGCAGTTAACCCGCGCCCTGCTGGGGGGGGGGTGTTTGAACACCCCCCCTGTGGTTTTTCGCGAATATCTCAAAAACGGCGGCGCGGAGCGCCGCCGTTTTTGGTACACCTTATCATACATCAATTCTACACATGTTGTGAAAATTTCAGACCAAGGTCATTCAAGGTCAGGCCACCAGGTCACTTGAAGTGACCTCACCTCATAAAAACTTTCAATGTCTGTCATAGCTACACCGAGTGACCGATCGCTTTGAAACTTTCAGCGATTGCTAAGAGCAATAGCATGTACAAAATGTTTATCTCAGAATTTTGATATCGATGACCTAAGGTCAGGTCAATTTTGCGACCTCCCCATTATAAGTCAATGGGAGAAAATTGAAATGCGCCTCTTTTGGATGAAAGACGTTATAAACACTCCCAAACACCGAATTACAAGTGGTTTAGACACACTGAACTTGAAAATGGTGTCCGTGACCCTTGTTTATGCCCTGAGGTCATCTTAGGTCACGAATGGTATCTAACAGTTTTTCGCAAATAACTTTTGATAGAGGCATGCTAGAGCGATGAAAACGCCTTAGATGTGTTCAGCTCGACGATACGGATCGACTGATATGCAACATGACCCTTTCCGGTCAGGTCATGACCTTGACCTGAGGTCAAATTTTCAAGTTGACCTTTCAAGGTCAAGTTATAGTTCATTCGATGCGTCTTGACGAGAGGAACACGATGCCGGTAAAAGTAAGCTCGTACAATGCTTGGGTCAAAAGTTATTGCAGAAAAACTGTTTTCGAAAAAATCGGCTATTTTTGCAGTTTTTGCCCCCTGCAGGCAAAACCGTTGACGTTAGGTCAAATCTGAGAGAATTACTCAGAAAGGGCGTTAATAGGGCTATCGAATGCGCTTTTCCGCGGCGCTGTAGCTCTATTGGTTCCCGAGTTATGCGTTGGCTTCTTGGAAATTTTCGACATTTGACCTGGAAATCGGCGAAATTTTGCCTTCAATGACCTCTGGTGACCTGACCTTTGACCTGACCAAAAAATTGACCGAAGTGATTTCGTCATTATTTTTTACGCTCTTTCGAACGCCGCCTTCCGCGTATCGCTACGTGGCCCAGGAGCCGAGTTACAAGGGGGGGTGTTCAAACACCCCCCCCCCCCCAGCAGGGCGTGGAAATCCAGGACCCCCAGCAGGGCGCGGGTTAACAGGTTTTAGTGCAGTGCCAAGTCGGAACCGCTCAGCGCCGCCAGTCTCCCAGACGGCGCGTAACGGCCGCCGCCGGCCGCCGCGCCGCCGCTCTGGCAGGGTGTTTGACTTCATATCTCTGTTGCTAGAAAAGTTGTGGACCGATTTACATGATTCTTGCATGAAAAGATCCGCCATTCAATTCTTAGCAGATAACGAAAATTTGACGTCAATTGCACGATCCGCTGCCCATATTGTGGTACTGCCATCTATTGACAAGACTGGCGAACTAAAGCCGGGCGGCTATTTCCACTTTTGACACACCATGATGTGGGTCAGGCAGCCTTTGGGGTCAGCTTAAGCTATGTTCTGGTGAAGGTCAGGTTAAGGTCAGGTAAAATTAGGTCAAATTTTAAAATAGATATTTTTGCACAACATACATAGGTATTTGATGCAGCTCGTCACAGCGAGTCTATAGCGGTCTTTGTTTTGCGCTACGTGGTCTAGAACTGCTCAAAATTAAGGTTGAAAAAGATCACCTCATCAATTTTGAACAGTTTTTTTTTCGCTATAACTTGGCCTCAAAAAGAGGCATCAATCTTAACCCTATTACTGGCGGGCTCCGCCGGGACAAGAAACTGGCGGGGGGGGGGGGCGATTCGGCCCCCCCTTCAGACTCAAAAACTACACATCGCAGCGACAAACGGTAAACGGCATCGAATACGCACGGTCAAGATCTACAATTTTTACTAAGGTCATTTTCAGGTCAGGTCAAAGATGACGTCACAGGGGTCGAAAAAGTCAAAATGGCGGCGCTAGATATGGAGAGAGTTTTTCTCGAATAACTTTCGAATTAGTCAAGATAGGAACAAACTAAGGGCATCATCGTGATCTTCTCGTCAATCCGCATCGAATGATATATATGTTGACCTTGAAAGGTCAAGGTCAAAGGTTGACCTCAGGTCACGTGACCTCGAGGTCATCATGTATATCATTCGATGCGTCTTGACGAGCTGAACACAATGAGACCATCCACGCGTCTGTATCTTGTTACTGTACGGAGTTATTGGTCAAAACCCTTTGGTGACCTTTGATGACGTCACATGACCTCACAGCTGCCCAACAGCAAAACAGACCTCAAGGTAGTGAAGGTTGATCGTAAATGAAGTCATGTATGGTATATGGGGCCATTCCGACCCGTTTTAGTGGTAAAAACAGGGAGTTGATTTTTCCCCCATTGACTTATAATGGGGAGGTCGCGAAACTGACCTGACCTTAGGTCACCGATATCAAAATTCCGAGATATACAAATTGCACATACTGGTACCCTAACTAAAGCCTGAAGAGAAGAAATTGATCGGTCAAAAACTCTAGCTCTGGCGTGATTGCAAACTTTTCTGAGGTAGGGTCACCAAACCGCCTCTGGTGACCTGACCTGAGGTCAAATCAACTCAAAATTTTCAGACATGTTGCGTAGAAGCCTTTTAGGAAAAGTCAGAAAATTTGAGCTTCCTAGCTCAACGCGTTTGGGAGAAATAACCAAAAAACCTCAGGGGGGGGGGGCTCCTGAGGCCCCCCGCCAGGAATAGGGTTAACTCTCGCATGTGTGCGGCGTTTGCCAGCTTCTAATGTGTAGGGGGGTCGGTAGAACCCCCCTTCCCGTTCGCCCCCTGATCGAGCTAGAGCTTCGCAGAAAAAAAAACGAGCGTGTTGCCCGTGACGAGAGGAAGCCGATGATACCCAATTTTAAGGTCCTAGCTCATTGGTTGACCTTCCAGGTCAGGTCAATGACCCAAAAGTCGGGAAAATCGGGACCTGTTAGAAAGTCGTTAAGTGTGGCCGTTGTGAGATTCTTCGGGGTGCTGATCACGAATATCGTGTTAGTTTTGATCACAGATGATGTCTGCATTTAGACCAGGTCAAGTCAGGTCAGGTCAACCAGTAGGGGTCGTGACGGGTATTCGTCGTACGTGTCAACCGCTTCTGCTCTGACAGCTTCGTAACATGTTACCAGGGGCGTCGCCGACGGGGGGGTCGGGGGGGTCGCGACCCCCCCACTCGTCAGAACCGGGGGGGTCGAACCCCCCACTTTTGGCGATGCCGAGTATGCTTTTTTTTTAGCTATCATGTCAGGGAAGTTGGCGTCAGCAACATCAACAAATACAACGTCAGATTCAGAATCGCTTCAAGAGCTCCCTAGTCCCTATTGCTTATAGGTCAATAAGCTGTGGGCTAGAACATCAGCATGCCAATATGATTTTAGTCCCTTTTTATCCCTCAAATGAGCGAGCGCGTCAAAACTGACCCAAGCGTTCGTCTGATTGTCAAAATAATGGTTGCAGTCGATTCGTCGGATGACGTATCAGTAACTACGAGGTACCTACCTGGCTAGCCTCAGCCCTGCTACCCTCGGACCTGCCTGCATAGGGGAAATGGGGTCAGATGGTGGATCCCTCTGGGGCTTTCCTTATAAGACGCGCAAAAAGGAGTATATTGCAACGAAATTGCCTTCCTCTGCCTCCGTTTTCTCATCCGAGGTCGTTGCAATCGAGAAGGCGTTGTGTTTTATCGAGGTGTCTGACAACTTGTCTTACCTCATTTTATCGGATTCTCTCAGCAGCCTGCTGGCTATACGGAGGTTTAACCCAGACAATCCGATAGTCCAAGACATTTTATCTCGGCTCACGTCGGTGGAGCAGTCAGGCAAAACTATTAAGTTTTGCTGGATTCCAAGCCATGTGGGTATAACTGGCAATGAGCTCGCCGACGCGGCCGCGAGACGCGCGGCCGCGGCTCCATGCCTTCGGCGTTTGCCCCTGCCGGCTCGTGATTTTTACCCAGCCATCCAAACCTTCACGATGTCAAGCTGGCAGGCAGAGTGGCATCTCCAAGGATCTGGGAAGCTGCGGAGCGTAAAGCCTACCTTGGAGCCCTGGCAGTCTTGCTTCCAAAGCAACAGGCACCAGGAAGTGGCCCTCTGCAGATTGCGTATTGGTCATACGTACGCGACTCATGGCTCGATAGGCGTTATCACAAGTGTATTCGCGGCCATTGGGGCGACGTAAGAAAAGAAGAAATCAACTGGCCCCGAGAATTTTAAATTGTCAGCCAGCATGCACCTTCTCTTTGATATGTAGAGAATTTACCATTAATTGTTAGAGAAAATTGCATTTAAAATCTTCCATTTATGCTTTTTTTCATCGTTTGCACAGTATGTGCTTTTACTAAGCTAGAAACACTAATTACAAATAGTTCCCGCATCATCAAGAACAATAGGAAAGGCTTGAAGTGAATACAATAATCTAAACGGTTTTGTAATCCATGTGAAGACACTTCTAAAATTGCCTGTAGAAATATTAAAGGCAAAAGTTCAACTTTTTCACAAGACGGATGGCTATAAACCTATTCAACGTGTGACAACTCAGCCGGTATTTCGTCGCCTACAGTCCAGCTTTTCCGAGTGACCGATAGAGGCGCTGATATCGATGTCCGCCCGTGCCGCCTAACGTATCTCCTCCGTGGAGAGGAACAACCCACATGCAGTCGGTGTGCCGTGCCTCTCACTGTCTCTCACGTGCTTTTATCTTGTCCTCTCGCTGAACCGAACCGGACACGCTATCTCGGGCGCATTGCTCCTGTAACCACTATCCGCCACCTTCTGGGTGATGACTCACCCTGGGTTTTATCCGGCAACATTTTATCCTTTATCCGTTCGATCAACTTCCAAGTGATCTACTCGACCTGACATGAAATCCAACTAGTCCTCTCTAGTCCTTACATCTAGTCAGTTGTCTAGGACGACACTCTTGCGCTGCTTTATCTTACCTTGCTCTTTTATATCGAGTCTTCTACTTTTTAGTCTTCGTATCTAGAAGGTTCTCTCTTTTGACACACTTGTTTTATTAAAACCACGTTATGGGCGCAAAATGACCTAAGTAGTCGGTGCGCCCTAAAGCCCCAATTAACAAACAAACAAAACTTCCAGTGACCTCGAGTTAATGAATTTTACACCTATTCTAAAAAAATTGGCCCTGATTCGAATATGGATGACCTTGGTAAACTTTTTTGAGTTTTATTTGCTTCCACTTACAAGTGTGGTTTTTGGGCTGATTTCGAGTTTAGCGCCCGTTTGAACCGTTTCAAGTAGTTTTGATAAATGATGGTTATGTAACATGTTACGAAGCTATCGTTGGTGGTTGTCAGTCACCCACTCTAGAGTCTAGATGGCCGGCAGGAAGCCTGCTGGTCGACCTGACCTGACCCGACCCGATCTACCCAAAATGCATGGAGTCATCATCTTTGTTCAAGACTAACATCGAACTCGTACTCGGGACCCCAATAACAGCTACGGCTCACTAAGTTCTAGCAGGCGGCCAGATTTTTCCTACTTTTGGGCGTTGACCTAAGATGACCCGGCCAAGACCTTGAAATTGGGCATCATCGGCTTTCTCTCATCACGGGCAGCATTTTCGCTCTTCCGCGAAACTCTACCTCGATCAGGGGCCGAAAGCATGCCTTATGCGTTACGTTGGTAAACGTTTTACCTTAGCGACCCGCAAAATACGAATAAGAGCTACAGCAACACAGAAAGCGTATTCGATAGCTTTTTAAAGCTCTTTCGCCAACTTCGCCTCAGATATGACTTCGGGTCTATGGCTTCAGGCTTGTGTACCATAGAGTCCAAACAGCTAAACGGACGGATTTTGCCGACACATTTGTTCTGTAACAACCTATGATTCAGTGAATGTGTAATGTGTATGATATTCATGGTATCACCATCGTTTTTGTTTCGTCGAAACACGTCGCATGGCTTACAACTTGAACTTAAAAACTTGAATAGAAAACTTGACATCAGGTAAAGGTCATGACCTGACCGGAAAAGAACCTGCTGCATATGGATCGATCTGTGTTACTGAGCTGAACACACTCCAGGTGCTGTCATCGCTCTACAACGTCTCCATCAAAAGTTGTTGTCGAAAATGTGTTAGAGACCTTTGATGACCTAATGACTGACCATTTCAGTCACCACTGGTCATTAGCTGCACCTTATCTCTAAAATGAACAAGGTGTCATGGCTACAAAAGTAGGTATCTAGCGTTTTTAGCATATTCTTTCAAAGCAGAAGGCATCGTGCTTTTTCCCATATCTTATCATGATTGGTGAGGTAAACAAGAGGTCACACACCTATTTGACCTGACTTCGCTTCTCAGATGTAAAATCCCAGATTCATGAACTGTTGGCACTTATAATCCCATTCATTACACCAAATTTCAGACTTATAGGAGTCAGGAGATAATCTATAGGAATGACAAGATTGCAGTTTTAAGAGGCATTAAAACTGAACTTGACATGACATTGTTACCTGACCTCGGGTGACCTCTGCTTGATTTTTATGCACGATGCAAAATTGATGTACAATACGATATACCGCTGCTTTCGCGACGCTGCGCGCCGAGGTTTTTCTCCGGGCACACGAAAAAACCGGGAGTGTGGCTAAAAACACCCCTACCCATCAAGACGAAGACCGGAAACCCGACCCCCCCACTCAAAAATCCGTGGCGACGCCCCTGCATGTTACAAAGGCATCAAAACTACTTCGTAAATGTTGAAATGGTTGCTAAATTCGAAATCAGCTCCAAGAACTAGCCTAGAAACATATAAAGCTCGAAAAGTGGACCGAAGTCACCAAAAGTCAATGACCTGACCTGACCTTCAGGTGACCATCCATCCAAATGCATGGGAGCAACATCATATCATATGTGTGAACGTTTGAAACCACGAGAAGCTTGCAGACGCGTGACTAATGCGAGCCGACATACGCCGAATCGCGATTCCGGCCAAACATGGCCTCGAGCAATAGGTGACAGGTCAAAGGTCACTTGGGTCAAGGTCATTAAATTTTTAGAGTAGATGTAAAATTGATTAACTCGAGGGTACTGAAAGTTTCGTCGCGATCGGCCGCTTTTTCGCGAGTTATTCGCGAAAAACCATGGGGGTCTATCCGACCCCCTTTCACATGCGAGGGTTAAAGGGACCCTCCCACCTTCAAAAAAGTTAATGAATTGGCATGAAAGTGATGTCGCTCGGTTCAGAAAGAGCAAAAACGAATATTTACCAAATTTCATCGAAAAATATTCACCGGTTTTCAAGATATTAGACTTTTACTTTTGTTTACTTTTTGGGATCTCCGCTGTTCCTAGCGACTTTATTTGAAAGTGCGGCATTTGTTGCGCGCAAAGCAGCATATACCACCGCGTGCTACAAAACGTTTTAGTCAAATATTTAACGGACGTTCGAAAGCCTGATGACGTCATCAGATTCCCGTAATGGTTAAGAGATAGGGACCAAGCTGGTCCCACCCTGCAAGTAAAGGGAAGAAATTTCTTGAACATCATAAAGCTGCGGGGGTTGCGACCAGGATAAATGGTGGTTTCTGAGCCTGGCCGCAAACTTGGCTATCTCAACTCAAAACTAATGTTAAGGTGGGAGGGTCCCTTTAAGTTGAGTAGGTATATGGATAGAAGACGGTGGGGCCTATCATAGATATTCCGTTTTTCTTTTGAAAGTTGAAAAACGTTTGGGGTTTTTGCTAATATATCCCGTTTATTATTCTTTTTTTGGTCAAAATAAAAAAATCAAAATCCGAGAATGCAGTTTCAAACATCTGCTAGTTCTACATCTTTTGTGTAAAGAACATTTTTCTGTATCTTCAAAGCTGTAGGTCTGACAGCTCTTCCCGCCAAACCTTGTTTTTGGTCGAAAATGGCAGAAAATGACGTCATTCTGACGTCATTTGTGGTAAACCTAACATAACCTCTGAAAAAATTTTTAGTCAATGTGTTAATCGATGCCCAGAGGGGTCGCTCGTAAAAGTTAACCCTCGCCGGACCTATTGGTTTTCTACATACGCGCCGGCCGAGGGGGGGGGGCGGGTACGACCCCCCTCGCCGTTTCGCCCCTGGTGGAGCTAGCGCGTCGCGGAAAAAACGAGCGTATGCGCCGTTACGAGACGCAGAGATTGGTACCCGATTTTAAGGTCCTAGGTCAACCGGTGACCTCTGAGATCAGGTCAAGTGCCCCAAGGTCCGGTTCAGTTTTTGGTGAATAACTTCGCAAAAATGGCCGCAGAGCCGCGATTTTGGCAGCATAGTGTTCGCCTCGCTCAGGCACGTCGAATGATATACTTTTTGTTCGGGTCAGGTCCTGACCTGACCTCAGGTCAAGGTCAGGTCAGCACCCCCAGGTCACGAAGCTGGTCGAAAGAGGTCATGTCGCATATCATTCGAATCGGCAGGTCTTCCTGAGTCCATTGGTGGCTTTCCCGGCTCGCTAGCTCAATTTGATCAAGAGTTATTGACGAAAAACGAATATGACCTTGATGACGTCATAAATGACGTCACGCAAGGTCAACATTGCAAAAGTGACGCATCTAACTTTACAAGGAAAGCATCAAATCACGATTCTGTGTGCTTGAGATAGTTGGAGATCGTTCCCGGCGCCAGAATAGCAGTTTTCATTTTTCCCCATTGACTTATAATGGTGAGTCACGAAAATGACCTGACCTCATATGACATTTAGTGCATCAAATCACGATTCTGTGTGCTTGAGCTAGTTGGAGATCGTTCCCGGCGCCAGAATAGCAGTTTACATTTTTCCCCATTGACTTATAATGGTGAGGTCACGAAAATGACCTGGCCTCATATGACCTTAACCCGCGCCCTGGTGGGGGGGGGCTATTTTTTGCCCCCCCTCCAGACTTTTTGATATATCTCCAGAACCGCTGCGCCGATCGTCACCAAACTTTCAGTACCCTCCCGGACATCAATTTTACACATTGTGACCAAAAATTTTTCCAAAGGCTATGATAGGTTGGCCGGAAATGACGTCAGAATGACGTCATGTTCTGCTGTTTTCGACCTAAAAAAGGGTTTCGCGGGAAAAGCTGTCAGGCCTATAGCTTTGCAAATACAGAAAAATGATAAAGACATAAAAGCTGTAGAATTAACAGGGCTACAAAACTGCTATCTCGGATTTTTGAAAATTTTGGATTTTGACCCCCAAAAATCAAAAAATATTTTTTTTTTGCATATAATAATCGAAAAATCCAAAAAGTGTTTTGAATTTCGCAAAAACCGGAATATATGTGATAGTCCTTACCGCCTTCCATCCACATACCAAATTTGAGATCGATACCTCTTTTTTTGGCGAAGTTATAGCGAAAAAACTGTTCAAATTTGATGACGTCAAATTTTCAAACTCAATTTTTAGCAATTCTAGACCCCGTAGCGCAAAACAAAGACCACCATTAGACTCCCCGTGACGAGCTGCATCGAATCAATACCCATTTTATGCAAAACTAGCAACTTTAAAATTTGACCTTTTTTGGCCTGACCTTGACCTGACCTTGACCTGAACTTCACCAGAAAGTGACCTAAGCCGTACCTGATAGTCTTATAACCAATACCATTGAGTTGGAAATGAAAAATTGGCCATAAAACATGCATCACACAACCTTAGTAAAGTTGGGCTCATGTGACCTGACCTGTGACCCTTGGTGACCTGACCTGTGACCTGACCTGGTATTGTCAGTGACCTCTAATAGTAATATATCTACTAGGCAACTGACGCCCTATCGCTGATTCTCGACAAAATGCGTTTTCCTCGGTGTTATAGCGCATTCCCTAGAAGACCCGTGAACGGTGAAACATTTCATCTTTGACCTGACCTGTGACGTCATCGGTGACCCCGAGGTCAATGAAATTTGGTTTTCCTCGACAAATTTGACAGGCCTTTCGAACGCCGTTTGAATTTTGCGGATCCGTCCAGTAGTTTCGGAGATACGAGGGGGGGGGGGCAAAAAATAGCCCCCCCCCACCAGGTCGCGTTATAAACAGACCCCACCAGGGCGCGGGTTAAGGAAACATCCGAGATATACAAGTTGTGAGACTCATAATGGATACTAGATCCTGCAAGTTTCATTTCCCTGTGACATCTACTCTGGCAGTGAGGGCGTTTCGAAGTTGCGACATCTGAAGACCGTGCAGAGGCTCACTTATGACGTCATAGGTCAGTGATCTGACCTGACCCAAAAATGAGGTTGGTGGCAAAAGATCCGGCTTGAATCAAATGTCAGGTATGCTAAGTGTCAGCTCTCTATCGCCAGCGTGTTCGGAGCTATCGCGAAAAAACCTATGGGGGGGACACATATGATAAAATGAATGTCACCATCGTGTTCTACGCCCCAAATTACCTATGAAACATGTGTCACCGGCTGCGAATATCAGTTTTGATTTTCGGGGATATGTGCCTACCCGGTTTACCTGACCTTGACCCTGACCTATGCTTGACTGACCCCTACATGGAGCTGACACTCTTGTAGGCCTTATATGATGGATTGTGCACGGTTTTGACAGAGTTTATGACGAGAGGCGCCCATTGCGAAGTCCTGAAGTCCATGCTACTGAAAGCC
This sequence comes from Amphibalanus amphitrite, assembly GCF_019059575.1. Classification (NCBI taxonomy): domain Eukaryota; kingdom Metazoa; phylum Arthropoda; class Thecostraca; order Balanomorpha; family Balanidae; genus Amphibalanus; species Amphibalanus amphitrite. Next base: position 183,218 of record NW_024881989.1, read on the forward strand.
CGATTTCAGGTGTTTGACCTGACCTTGACCCGACCTGTGACCTCAAAATTCAACTTTAAAGTACTCATCTGAAGCGACTCGTCGCGTTCTTTCGTTCGCCGCCTCGTGCGTTTCGCTGCGCCTATTGGTTCTCGAGTTATCGGCTGGGGGCGTTTAACCCCCCCCCCCCAGCAAACGGTGGGTGGCGAAATACCCCAGCAACTGCCGGGTTAAGGTCATGATTGGGCTGATTTGTGTCTATTGTTTCGCACAGCAATCGTCCAGACTTGGGAGGTCACCGTATTCGAAACGGCTGATGAAATCGCATACGCTGATTCGACTGGTGGTGTTTTCGTCGCGATCGGCCCAGTAGTTCCTGCCCAGTAGTTCCTGAGTTATAGAATGGCTGCCATAGGCCACAACGGTCATGTGACCTCCCAAGGTCACCGAGGTCACCTGAGGTCACCATATTCGAAACGGCTGATGAAATCGCATACGTTGAATCGACTGATGGTGTTTTCGTCGCGATCGGCCCAGTAGTTCCTAAGTTGGGTATAGAATGCATTAGGCAAAAACGTCAAATTGACCTTTTGAGGTCACCGAGGTCACCTGAGGTCAAAAAGCTACTAAAAAAAACTACTCCAAAAAGCTACTCCAAAACAAAAAGCTAGTCCAAGCGGCGAGGCGCGTGGCGCCTCGCCGCTTGGGGTAGCTTTTGGTAGGTACATCAATTTTGGACAATGTGTGAAATTTTGACCCCAGGTCATGTCAGCTCAGGTCAACAGGTCAAGTGAACTGACCAAGCCTAAAAAAGTTTGCAATCATGTCCAGCCTGCAGTGTTTTCAGAGAGGTTTTAAACTTGGTGGATTTCATGATGTTATGGGCGCCTATAATTTGTATCTCTCGGATTTTTTATATCCGTGACCTAAGGTCAGGCCAGTGGCGTGACCTTTCCATTACAAGTCAAGGGAGAAAAATGAAAATGCCTCTAGATCCGTGTGTACGCATAGAAACAGTCCAAATATTTCAGAATCACAATGATTTGGACCACCCGTGATGACCAAGGTGTCGTTTTTGCTGATAGCCTCTAGAAAGGTCTTCCGAGGTCATTTGAGGCTACAAACATATTTTCGCTAATAACTCGCGATTGGAAAGAGATAGAACGCTGGGGATGGTATCATTGTGTTTGTCTTGTTGAGACGCATCGACTGATATGCAACATGACCTTTTCCGGTCAGGTCATGACCTTGACCTGAGGCCACATTTTCAAGTTGAATTCTCAAGGTCAAATTATAGTTCATTCGACGCGTCTCGGCGAGAGGAACACGATTCTGGCAATAGAAATGTCGTGGTTTGTTTTAGTCGAAAGTTATTGTCGAAAAACACTTTTCTTAAAAACAGTTTTTTTTTGGAGTGTTTGCCCTCTGGAGGCTAAACCGTTGAGCTGAGGTCAATTTTGATAATAACCTTATCAAAAGAAGAGTTTAAAAGCTATCGATTGCTTTCCCTTGTGTTTTTTTTTTTTAGCTACCATAGTTCCTGAGATAGCGGCATGTTTTCTGAAAAATATGATGACAATTGGCAAATTTTGACCTTTGATGACCTCTGGTGACCCCAATGTTGCTCTAAGATGAAAAATGACTGACATACTTTCAAACGTACGCATTGAGATCTATCGACTGCTTTTTACCGCGTCTTTCTAGCCCTCTTGGTTTTTGAGTTAGAGGTGGGCGGTAACATATGCCCCCCCCCCCCCCATAAGGGCGAAGTTGGCAGAGACCGCCACTGGGGCGCGGGTTAAGATGTGCCAGTGCCTGGCAGCGTTTATATGTAGAAGGACGCCAAGTCTGGGATCAAGAATTATAGCCACTTCAGATCACATCGAAGCCAATCCCTATCGCTCGTGTCTACACCGGTTCTGAATGCAGAATGAAGTCGTCCGAACAGGCAGTTTGAATATTAACCCTCGCCCTGGCAGGGCATTTTTCATAACACGGCCGGGCAGGGGGGTCGATGCGACCCAAGATTACTTTACTTAGATGCGACCCCCCCTCGCGATTAGCTCCTATGGCACCTAGAAACATCAAATTTGGTAGGTAAGGGGCTCCCTGGAGTTCTCGCCCCTGTGCAAATTTGGTTGCTCTAGGTCAATATTTAGGGGGGTTTGGGGGTATAAATGTAAAATGTTCGCTAAAAACAGGTCAAAAGTTTTTCGCTTATAGCTTTTGATCTAATTAAGATAGAGCAAAAAAAAGCATCAGTGAACTCAGCACGTCAAAGCGCGTCGAATGATATACTTTTTAGGTTGCTTAAGTGTACTTAACCCTCGCATGTGTAGGGGGGGTCGGATGGCCCCCACCCATGGTTTTTCGCGAATAACTAACGTAAAAAGCGGCCGATCGCGACGAAACTTTCAGTACCCTCACATTGATCAATTTTACACCTACCCTGAAAATTTCATGACCCTGACCCAAATGACCTTTGACCTGTGACCTCTTTTCCGAGACCATGTTTGGCCGGAATCGCGATTCTGCGTATGTCGGCTCGCATTAGCCGCGCGTTTGCAAGCTTTTCGTGGTTTCAAACGTTCAAACATGTGATTTGATGTTGCTTCCATGCATTAGGGTGGGTGTCAAGGTCTCCTTAAGGGCAGGTCAGGTCGTTGACCTTTGGTGACCTCGGGTGACCTCGGCTCACTTTTTCGAGCTGTACATGTTTCTAGGCTAGTTTTTGGAGCTGAATTCGAATTTAGCAACCATTTTAGCATTTACGAAGTAGTTTTGGTGCCTTCGTAACATGTTACGAAGCTGTCAGAGGCGGTTGACACGTACTACGAATACCCGTCACGATGCCTACTGGTTGACCTGACCTGACCTGACCCGACCTGGTCTAAATGCTTAAAGACATAATCTGTGATCAAAACTAACACGATATTCGTGATCAGCACCCCGAAAAACCCCTTAGAAGCCACACTTTACGACTTTCTAACAGGTCCCGATTTTCCCGACTTTGGGTCATTGACCTGACCTGGAAGGTCACCCAATGACCATTGACCTAGGACCTTAAAATTGGGTATCATCAGCTTCCTCTCGTCACGCGGGCAACACGCTCGTTTTTTCCGCGAAGCTCTAGCTCGATCAGGGGCCAAACGGCAAGGGGGGGGGGTCCAACCGACCCCCCCCCCCTACACATTAGAAGCTGGCAAACTCCGCACACATGCGAGGGCTAAAGTTTTTCTTAATTATTAAGTAAACTTTAATAAATTTATTAAGTTTAAGTTCACCAAATTGCATGATATCGCATATCATTCGATTTAGCTGATCACCAGGAACACAATGACACCATTTGTTAAAGGGACTATCGCACCTTCTAAAATGTTGTTAAAACCAGTTAAATTGTGCCCGACTTTATAGATTGGATGACCAGGAACACGGTTCTGGCATTTATTTTTCATTAAACATCTTAGGCTTCCCATACCTATTCCAAACACAAACTTTCAAATATGTGACGTCACAGCTCAAAATTACCTCCTTCCCCAGGCCACATTACTGTCATAAAGCTGATTCTTTTTACTCTGTAGGCACCACAACAAAGTTCAGACCAAGTTTTAAGCGATTTTTCAACGAACAAACCCATTTAAATCAGAATGACTAAACGAGGTGACGTCACACTAACGGTCGCTCCATGTTGAAGATAGGGCCTTGTACAAGGCCCATTTTCAAATGAAGGGAACGAATTTCTTCAACACCAAGAGGCCGCGGGGGTTGCAACCTAGATAGATAACCTCGCCGCAAACTTGGCTATCTCAACTCAAACCCCGTGTTAAAGGTGGGATAGTCCCTTTAAGCTCTAGCGTCATTATGTGCCAAGTTATTGGCAAAAACGTCATTTGACCTCAGTTGACCTCATTTGACCTGGTTCATGGATAAGTACACCAAACAAAAGAGCACTAAGTGACCTGCTGTTAAGTACTGTGGTTTCAAAGCACGAAAGTAATGGAACGAAGCGGATATCTCCAGTATTTTCCGAATTTAGTATTTTCCCATAGGCTTAGCATTACGACGTAATGACCTCAAAATGACCTCAGGTCAGTGACCTTGAAAAACCCGCACTATACGGTATACAACTCGGTAAACTTAGCACATCCTGAAAGTTTGAAGGAAATCAGTCCAAAACTGTGAGTTGGACAGGTGTAAAAAGAAAATTGAGATTTGACCATGACCTTGTACCGTTTTTCTGACCTGGTGACCTGACCCAAGGTCACCCGGACCTGACAGTTTTAGGTCATGTGTAAAAAGGTTTGCCCATAGGCTATGCTAAATTTGGCGGCGCTGCGCGCCGCAATTTTTACGCTATCTTCGAAAAACCTTAGGGGGGTGTCGCATCGACCCCCCTGCCAGGGCGAGGGTTAAAGCTCAGGGAGTTCGTTGATGAAAGCTAAAAACGGGCCCCCAAATCGCCCCTCCGGGCACGCCGCTGGCCACCGCACACCACGCTGGCTGAGGGTTGTCTGTCGACTACAACACCCTGCCGTCTGGTCTGCATGCAAAAGCTAAAAACAGCGAGCATCGGACGGGATGTAGCAATCGAGTTTTGAAGTTTGTGAATCAAAAACCTGTGGTCAACATTCTGAAAGACACCAAAAATCACTGTATGAATTACACTAATTACAGAGTGTCCCAAATTTAATGTCACAACCACCCACAACCTTGATTTTGCCTGCTACGGCGCAATTTCAGCGGCCTGATACGGCGTGGGCCGTGTTGGACAGCGAGTGCTGGACAGTGACTGCTTGACAGTGAGTGCTGGACAGTGACTGCTTGACAGTGAGTGCTGGACAGTGCTGGACAGTGAGTGTTGGACAGTGCTGGACAGTGCTGGACAGTGACTGCTGGACAGTGACTGGACAGTGAGTGCTGGACAGTGACTGGACAGTGAGTGCTGGACAGTGACTGGACAGTGAGTGCTGGACAGTGACTGCTGGACAGTGAGTGCTGGACAGTGACTGCTGGACAGTGAGTGTCCGATGGGCCTCCAGCGCGCTGGAGAGTGACTGCTGCAGCGGCGCGGCGGCTGGCTCTGCCGTCGGCCCCCGCGGCGCCGACGCTATCTGGCCGGGCCCGTTGCTTCGACTGCTGCTAACGACGCTCGGCGCCGATGGGCCGCGCCCTGGTCACCGTTACGGGCCTGCACCGTTGGCCGATAAGGAGCCGCTGGCGCTCCCTGCAGCGGGGCGCCGTCACGGCCGGCCGGGCGGCGCCCCAGTGCAGTGTGAGGAGCCGGTGATGCGTGGCCGGAGGGGCGCGGCCGGCCGGCCGGCGCCGCCGCCCCGGCACACCTGCCAACGACTCCGCCATGCGCGCCTCTCGTCTGCTCGGTGCCGGCGTGGCCGCGCTGGCCGCCGGAGCCCGCGCCGATACCGGATACGGCGACACCGGCTACAGTGGCGGCTACCTGGGCTACACCGACTATCGGCCGTCGCCGCCGCGGCTGCACGCGCCGCTCAAGGAGACGCACGCGCCGCCGTACGGGCCGTACTGCGACTGCTCCAAGTACGAGCTGCTGGGCCTGGGCTCGGGCGTGGCGTCGCTGGCGACGTTTGGCGCGCTGCTGCTGCTGGCCAGTGTGAACGGAACGGGCAGTAGCCTGCTGACGGGCCGGCGGCGGGCCGACGGTGGCCCGGCGCGCGCCGCAGCCGCGGCCGCCTGCGCCGGCGTGCAGCTGGTGGTCGGCGCCGACTGGCGGCCGCCGCGGGCCGCCGTCCCAGCGGCGGCGGGCCGCGCGGCGGCCGGCGCCGGCTGCGACTGTTTCCCGGGCCTGGCCGGCGCGGTGACCGGGTTCGCAGCGCTGGGCGGCCTCGCCGGCTACTCGCTGTACCAGGCCAACCGGGCGCTGCGCGCCGCCCTCACACTGGCCGCCATGACCGGCACCACCACCACGACGACGGGCACGGCGCGCCGGCTGCGCCCGCCGGCGCCCGGAGAGCTGCTCGACGACGGTAAGGCGCCGCCGGTCCCGCCCGGAGAGCTGCTCGACGACGGTAAGGCGCCGCCGGTCCCGCCCAGCCGCCGTGTGTATGTGCATTGTGCCGCGAGCGGAGCACCTCTAGGTCCGGTGCCGCCACACTGCTGTTTGTCCCGCGGGTGTAGGCATCCCTCTGCCCCCGGTGTAGGCACCTCTCTGTGCCGAGGTGTAAGCAGCTCTCTGCCCCTGGTGTAAGCAGGTCTCTGCCCCCGATGTAGGCAGCTCCCTGTGCCGCGGTGCAGGCAGCTTCTCCGTCCCGCGGTGTAAGCAGCCGGTGTAAGCAGCCGGTGTAAGCACTAAGCAGCCGGTGTAAGCAGCCGGTGTAAGCAGCCGGTGTAAGCAGCCGGTGTAAGCAGCCGGTGCGTCTGTCCGTCCCCCGGTGTACGCAGCCGGTGCCTCTGTCCGTCCCGCGGTGTACGCAGCCGGTGCCTCTGTCCGTCCCCCGGTGTAAGCAGCCGGTGCCTCTGTCCGGCAGCGCTGGGCAGGTCTCTGCACCAGGTGTAGGCAGCTCTCTGTGCCGCGGTGTAAGCAGCCGGTGCCTCTGTCCGGCAGCGCTGGGCTCGGCGGAGCTGCTGGAGAAGCTGGACGTGCTGGCCCACATGGCGTCCGTGCTGCTGGGCTCCACGGAGCCGACCTGTCAGCGGGCGGCGCTGTGCCACCTGGGCGGCCGGGCGGCCGGCGCCGGGCCGCCCTACTCGCAGCTGGTGCCGCTGGCCAGGTGAGCCCGAGCGGCGCGCACACACACAGACACACACACAGAGCCACAGCCGCACAGCACGAGCCCGGCACCTGTGTAATGCATCCATCGTCAAATCAAATACCACAATACAATTCCTGCCATTGTCGTTGCTACTCCCACCACTGTCGTTACTCCCACCACTGTCGTTACTCCCACCACTGTCGTTGTTACTCCCGCCACTGTCGTTACTCGTTACAGTCTGCCACTGTCGTTGTTCCCCGCCGCTGTCGTTACTCCCCCACCACTGTCGTTACTCCCACCACTGTCGTTGCTACTCCCACCACTGTCGTTACTCCCGCCACTGTCGTTGTTCCCCACCGTTGTCGTTGTTCCCCTGCCACTATCGTTGCAGCCTACCGCTGTCTAATAGGGGAGACCCGGGAGGTATGGGCCGGTTTAAAGGTAAGTTTCTTCCAGTGGGCAGTGGCTAGACCCGGTTTTTCACTCTGTCTACGTGAAATTGCTTTTCGCCTACAAACTGTGCCTGATATTAGGCATCTGGGACCAACTATTTTGTCTCGAGATAACTTTCAATCAATCATGCGCTTTTTCGATCCATCAAAATACACCGGGAGGTATGGGCCGGTGCTATGTTTCACATTCTTTTCTCGACAATGAGAACAATACTCGTAGCTGGTATCTACCTGGATCTCTCTTAGAGCCCAGCCACCGCATAAGCGGCCAACTGCAGCTTACTTCATGGAGGTCACTTGGGCACATAAGTATTTTGGTAAACTCAATCATGCTCCACGAAATTTCATTTATTTCATTTATTCAGCAAAATCATCTACGGGGAGTCCCCCAATTAGCGACGAAGTCAAACATTAAAAACACAAATATAGCATGTAAATGAACACTAACAGCATACAGTTTAAAATACATACAGTGGTGATAAAATAGCAAAACAGCTCGTGCCTACAGTTACACGAAGAAGCTTCTCATCACGCAGCACACACATATGCGATAACACTGGAACGGAACGTGACATATGAGTCGTGAAAGATGTCAGCTTGCGATCGCTGTCTCAGAAAGCTGTTCACGACCTTCGGCAAACGCACAAATAATCCACCCTTCACAGTGCTGACTCTAGCATAGGGCACATACAACAGCACTTGTTGCCGCGTCGAACGGATGGGTGTGCTCAGGGAAAAGGCGCTCAGCAAGAATGATGAGCGTATCTTCCCGGATATAAAAAAAATAAGATAAATAATATTTTTTTTTTGCTGTTCGAATGAAATTTGTAGTTAAATGTTCGACCATGCGCGGCAAAAATAAAACTTATTGAAGAGGACATTCAATGAAAGCATCATTTTATTGATTTAGGATCAACGGTGGTGGGTGGCCCGAACCTCCCGGTTAGGACGCCAGAATGTGCGTAGTATCTCAGCTCATAATCTTGCAACAAAGCTTCAAATTGTCTATCCAGTCCTAATTTGCATGCTTTACACTTTATGTTAGAGCTGGTCTGACATCATAAAACGAGCCTGGTTCAAATTCACCACGATTTTTTTGTAGGTATGTACCGTATTTTACTCGAAGAGGGCAAAAACATCACCGCTCATTGCCAAAGAAGATTGAGGAAGATTTCGGAAATCACGTGGGTTGTATAACGGAATGGCTGCTACCAGTTTACGCGGTCAAATGTGTAAAAATACGTAACACTTCTTCAAAACTGCGATGACCCATACCTCCGAGGGGCCCATACCTCCCGGGTCTCCCCTACTCCCGTCACTGTCGATGTTACTCCCGCCACTGTCGTTACTCGTTACAGTCTGCCACTGTCGCTGTTCCCCTGCCACTGTCGTTGTTCCCCCGCCACTGTCGTTACTCCCGCTGCGGTCGTTGTGACTGGCGCCGCTGTGGTTGTGACTAGCGCCGCTGTGGTTGCAGCCTGCCGCTGTCGGCGCTGCTGGCAGCTCGGTCGGGAGGCTCCCCGGCCGCCCTGTGCCACGCCGGGACGGCCGGCGGACGGCGCAGCTGCGCGCGCCTCCAGCGCCGCTGTCGAGCCGCCCGGCGGCGGCCGTGAGCCGACAGTGGCCACAGCGGACAGCGGACGGTGGACAGCGGACAGCGAGTGGTGGATGTGGACGGTGAACAGCGGACAGGGGACAGCGGACAGCGGACAGCGGGCAGCGAGTAGTGGATGTGGACGGTGAACAGCGGACAGAGGACAGCGGACAGCGGACGGTGGACAGCGAGCAGCGGACGGTGGACAGCGAGCAGCGAGCAGTGTACATATGTGGACGGTGGACAGCGAGTAGCGGCCCAGCGGGCGGCCTGAGTCACCGCTCGGCGAGCCGCGGACGGTGGACGGTGGACGGCGGGCAGAGGGCGGCCTGAGTCACCGCTCGACGAGCCGCGGACGGTGGACGGTGGACAGCGAGTAGCGGCCCAGCGGCCGGCCTGAGTCACCGCTCGGCGAGCCGCGGACAGCAGTCGGTCGGCTGACCTCAGATACCGCGTCACGGCCACTGAACACCACGCACCACATCCATAGGGCCCAGGCTGCTGCTGAAGGGACCACATTCAGAAATGATGGGATCATGGGAGCGAATAAGTAGCTAGCCAGTAGCCACTGCCCACAAAGAACGTTGCGCATTTCGTATCTGAGAGCATTTTCACATCTATAAGTGGCTTATGCCGTCACTGCTAGGAGTCCCAACCCGTGTGCGATTTCCGGGCTGACAGGCAGCCAGGCATTTGAATTTTGAACATGGAATCCGATCACTATTCTATGGGCAGTTTGAGGGCAGGCTGGTAGGCGCTACTGCATGCGTGCACTCACTGTTCACCCGCGCCGCTTTTTGGAATGGGGCGGAAGGGTCACTGATCTGCCGCCCCACCCCGTGTTTCTGCAATATATTAACACGCGCACCGAAGGGGGTCTGCGCCAACTTAGTACCGACGGGGGGATGACCGCCCCTCCCCCCTGAGATCTCGAGAACGAAGCAAGATAGTGACAAGCGGTAAACGGCATCAGATACGCACGGACAAGGTCTACAATTTTTACGAAGGTCATTTTCAGGTCAGGTCAAAGATGACGTCACAGGGGTAAAAAAAGTCAAAATGGCGGCGCTAGATATGGAGAGTTTTTCTCGAATAACTTTCGGATTAGTCAAGATGGGAACAAACTAAGGGCAATATCGTGATCCTCTCGTCAATCCGCATCGAATGATATATATATATTGACCTCGAAAAGTCAAGGTCAAGAGTTGACCTCAGGTCACGTGACCTCGAGGTTATCATGTATATCATTCGATGCGTCTTGACGAGCTGAACACAATGAGACTAACCGCGCGGCTGCATCTTGTTTCTGTATGGAGTTATTGGCAAAAAAAAACCTTTGGTGACCTTTGATGACGTCACATGACCTTACAGCTGCCCAACAGCAAAACAGACCTCAAGGTAGTGTGACCTCTGACGTCATCGGTTTGACCTAGGTCAATAAAATTGGGTTTCAAGGTAGTTCCCTGATACTTGATAGGGCTATCCAACACCGTTTGCCGCTTGTCGCTAGGTTGAGTGGTTCTCGAGATCCTAGGGGGAGCAAATTGCCCCCCCCCCAACAGGGCGCGTTGCTCAGCAGAGCCCAACGGCCGCGCGGGTTAACCCGCGCCCCGTAGGGCTACCGGCGGACCCTACCACACGTAGGGGGGCGGGGCGTTTCGGCCCCCCCCTAAGATCTCGGAAATTTACCGGCCGATTTTCAAAATTCAAACGGCGTTCCATAGCCCCACCAGGTAACTGCCTTGTGACCAAACTTCATTGACCTAGGTCAAACCGATGACGTCACAGGTCAGGTCAAAAGTCAGATTTTCACCGTTCACAGGCATTTCAAGAAAAGCGTTGTGAAATCAAGCAAATTGGTAAGTTATTGAAAACCATCGATGGTACAATGCTTGTCAAACACATGCTTCGCTATCTGAGGTCACTGATACCAGGTCAGGTCACAGAGGTCAGGTCACTGGGGGTCACAATATGAAAGTGTCGTGTGATAAATGTTTTATGGTCCATTTTACATGACAAATGCGATTATGTGGGTCAGGCAGCCTTTGGGGTCAGCTAAGATTATGCTCTGGTAAAGGTCAGGTCAAGGTCAGGTCAAGGTCAGGTAAAATTAGGTAAAATTTCAAAGTTGATATTTTTGCATGAAATGGGTATCCATTCGATGCAGCTCGTCACGGGGAAGCCAATGGTGGTCTTTGTTTTGCCATACGTGGTCTAGAATTGCCAAAAATTGAGTTTGAAAATTTTATGTCATCATTTTTGAACAGTTTTTACGCTATAACTTGGCCAAAAAGCGAGATACCGATCTGACATCTGGTATGTATATAGAAGACTGTAGGTACTATTACATATATTCCGTTTTTTTTTTCGAAACTCAAAAAAGTTTTTGGATTTTTTTGCTAATATATCTAAAAAAATTGCATTTTTGATTTTTGGGCGTCAAAACTCAAAAATTTCAAAAATCCGAGATAATAATTTTGTAGCCCTGTCAATTTTACACCTTTTCTGTCTTTATCATTTTTCTGTATCTTCAAAGCTGTAGGCCTGAGACTTGAGAGCTCTTCTCGCGAAGGTCTTTTTTCGGTCGAAAATGGCAGAACATGACGTCATTCTGACGTCATTTGTGGCCAACCTATCATAGCCTCTGGAAATATTTTTGGTCATAATGTGTAAAATTGATGCCCGGAGGGGTCCTTAAAGTTTGGTGGCGATATCTCCAGCCGTTTAGGAGATATCGACGGAAAAGGACAGGGGGGCGTTTCGCCCCCCCCCCTACGGGGCGCAGGTTAAATGTCTTATGCGATCGAGAGGCGACGGAAGGTCAGGAATGATGACATAAGACAGCCAGAATGTCCTGAATGCGATAAAAGGCGATGGGCGGGAAAAAAGCGCCGGGAGATTTACTCACAGCCCTAGGCGGTGAAGAGGTTGCGCTGTGACCAAATAAGACGGGCGGTTAACTATATGGACAATAAAGCTAAGATGTTTATCAAGTGTTTCAAGCTAGAGTGTCCTTCTATGAAGTGCTTGCTAACCCGCGCCCCAGTGGCGGTCTCAGCCAACTTCGCCCTAGTGGGGGGGGGGGGCATATGTTACCACCCACCTCTAACTCAAAAACTAACAGGACTAGGAAGCCGCGATAAAAAGCAGTCGATAGCTCTCAATGCGTAGGTTTGAAAGTATTCCGGCCAATTTGCATCTTAGAGCAATATTGGGGTCACCAGAGGTCATCAAAGGTCAAAATTTGCCAATTCTCATTATATTTTTCAGAAAACATGCCTTTATCTTAGGAACTATGGTAGCTAGAAAAACCCATGAAACAGCAATCGATAGCTTTGAACTCTTCTTATGATAAGGTAATTATCGCATTTGACGTCAGGTCAACGGTTTAGCCTCCAGAGGGCATAAACTCCAAAAACAGCTGTTTTTGCGAAAAGTGTTTTTCTACAATAACTTTCGACTAAAAAGCCACTACATTTCTATTGCCAGAATCGTGTTCCTCTCGCCAAGACGCGTCGAATGAACTATAATGTGACCTTGAAAGGTCAACTTGAAAATTTGACCTCAGGTCAAGGTCATGACCTGACCGAAAAAAGGTCATGTTGCTTATCAGTCGATGCGTCTCAACAAGACAAACACAATGAGACCATTCCCAGCGTTCTATCTCTTTCCAATCGCCAGGTATTGGCAAAAATATGTTTGTAGCCTCAAATGACCTCGGATGACCTTTCTAGAGGCTATCAGCAAAAAATGACACCTTGGTCATCACAATGTGAGCTATACTTATAGGGTTATTGTAGTTGTCCAGTGACCAAGGCCAAACAATATTGGCCGAAATATTTGGACTTGCATACGCAATACAATCCCAGTGAATTCCGATAAAGTTTTATATCTACGACACCTTGGTCACACTGGCGGATCCAGACTTGCGTTTTGGGGGGGGGGCCAACTCGTGCAAGGAGCCAAACCTAGGGTACCCCCAAATCCTGTTTTCTCATCGGATTTAGGCCACTTATTTTTCGTTACAGCCCTGAAACGATAATTTTTTTTTTAAACTAAAAAAAAAATAGAGAGAGAAATGGTAGCCCACTCAACCCGTGCCTTAATATTACTTTGAAAACACTTCAAATTGCTTTTGTCGACCACCGCTCCGGGTCGGTGCTTGGCGCAGCCTTCGCGGGCTGGGAGGTGTCGGTTGAACCTCTCTGCCGTTCGGCCCCTGATCAAGCTAGAGCTCGCGGAAAAAAACGAGTGTGTTGCCTGTGAGTGACGAGAGGAAGCCGATGATACCCGATTTTAAGGTCCTTGGTCATTGGTTGACCTTCCAGGGCGGTGTTTCACGGTCGCGCTGCCAGCCGCTGCCAGCGCATTCCGCGAGCTAAGGTCAACCTTCGGTAGTGTTGTAGGTATAGGCTAGTTGATGTCTCCATGGAAACCAAAAGTGCCAACAGCGCTGGCAGCGTGCCGTGAAACACCGCCCAGGTCAGGTCACAGACCCAAAAGACGGGAAAATCAGGGCCTGTCAGAACCTCCTAAAGTAAGGCTGTAATATATTTTTTTGTGCTGATCACGAATTTCTTGTTAGTTTGGATCATAGATGATGTCTTCATGCCTTTAGGCCATGTCGGAGCAGGCCAGGTCAGGTCAACCAGGTCAACCAGTACTTATGGGCGTCCGTGTAGCAGATGTCCGACTACCACTGGCAGCTACGTAACATGATACGAAGGCATCAAAACTACTTCGTAAATGTTCAAATGGTTGCTAAATGCTAAATTCAAAATCAGCTAAACGAAACTATCCTAGAAACATGTTAAACTCGGAAAAGTGCACCGAGGTCATCAAAGGTCAATGACCTGACTTGACCCTAAGGTGACATTGACACCTACCACAATGGTTGGGACCAACATCATTTCACATGTTTGAGCGTTTTAAACCATGAAAAGACTGTAAACGAGCGGATAATGTGAGCCGACATACGCGGAATCGCGATTCCGGCCAAACATGGCCTCAAACATGGCCAAACATAGTCTCGAGAAATAGGCCACAGGTCAAAGGTCACTTGGGTCAGGGTCATGAAATTTTCAGACTTTGTCAACATGAGGGTGCTAAAGTTTCGTCGCGATCGGATTCATGATAACTTACACGATAACTTCACGCGTCGATCGAGAGGTAAAGTATGCAATAGCCGTTTTCACGACGGAACTTTCGCAGAGGAACTTATTTGATACCTAAAGGCCGTTTTCACGACGGAATAGCAGGCATCTATTTAATCCCCATTTAATCCTTTAGTTCCTCAGGAATTTTAGTAGTTCTTTTTAGTAGGTTCCCCAGCTTTCGAATGAATGGTGCGTTAGTTTGCTATTTTTCTATTAAATATCACATCGATTTACTTTATCTAAGGATTATCACTAATATCAACATAAAGCGTAAGCACAATTATAAAATTATGAAATTATTAAATACTAGTACAATAGTTAAAAAAAAGATACTGAGTTGCCAGGCTACAAAGAATATATTCATTTATGGCGCACGACAGACATTTAGAAAGCAGCGCCCTGTTTTATTGCACGCTGCTAGCCGCTTCCATTGGGTTTTGCAGGCCGACGTCATTGGTCGTTACACGTATGATGTCACGCGACTTGTGGCCTGTCACGGCTCTTTAATGATCTCCACTAAATGAATGCAACAATGGCCTTTTAAGTTGATCTCTGTGGCCATCTGTCTATGGAGCGACCAATATGAAAGTTGGGTGAATTTACCGGGGTTACATGACTATGAGCAAACAAATGTGTATCAGGAATGGATTTAGGTGGAGAATTGCGCTGGACCATGAGTGCTCGAACGCTCCCAATTCCACGCCGGTTTGGCTTTGGAGCCGAGACAGACGATGCGGGTCAAGGTCACCGCTGGGGTAACGGTGGATTGGCTGCGCCCGAGCACCCGTAACGCGGCACAATTCTCCATCTATGGATTTTCCTATTCGCTCAGCATTGTGATAGGCGTTCGTAATAGCATTTACTCTGCTCATGTACCTATCCCCGGTTATTTAAAAGAAGTTTTTGTGGGGGAATATCACGGCTTTAGGTACTCGGTGGCCCTATTCACGACTTTCAAAGAATGCTCCGATAACTAAACACCGCACAGACCTACTGCATTAGTGAATCTGACAGAAGGTCTGTGGAATTACATCCCCCCTCACCACACCCCTAGAAACTCATCCAGTGTCCAAAACCACTTTTATCGACTCGCCAAAAAAAACACACACACACACACACACATACACACACAAAGCATGGGGCATGTCAGCTCTCAGTTCATTTATCATTGTCTTTACCATGGTTCAATTGCATTGCGCGATTTAAAGCACGTGAGTGCCTATATAGTATATATGTAGAAAATAATATCTACAGCAAAACATCCAAAATTACAAAGGCTACAATGCTTAAAAAGTAGGTTCATCAAGGAAGCCCATTTTTACTTGCGTTGTGTTCCCAACCATGCGATTCCAACGCGGGCTATTCGCAACGTCTGTTAAGGCACGTTAACAACTGACAAGCCGCCACCGCTGCCACTTATTCATAGATGGTTGATATCGCAGCTTGGGCGTCAGCAGCGCGGCCCACAACGCGTCGGCGCCAGCGCACGCAGCTGTTGGCACTCGGCAGCCGGTGTTGCGACTTAACGGCCGGCCGGCCCCATGAAGGAGAAGCTCTTGGTGAAGCTTTGTGATCGCCTCATAGCCGCCTTGGATGTCATCTTTCTTGGCAGATCCATCCGTTCAGATGGTGCGGTGCAGTCTGGATAAAGGACGAAGTCCAACGCCGCTAACCCCGCGACCGCCACCCCACAACGTGGTCGCAGACCGGACGGGCGTGAGGGCCGTAAGGGCCACCCCGCCATCCGGTAGGTGGCTGAGCAGCCGGGCGCAGCGGCGCCTGGGCGGCGGCCGCGCTGAGATGAAGTCCCAAACCGCCATGTCGCCATCACCGCCATCACCATTGCTGCAGCTGTTCCCAACCGCCTCAATCGCCGCCGTTTTGCCAGCAGTCGCGCCGCGGAATGGCAGAAGCTCCAGAGTAGCCTCCAGCGCCCCTCTCCGCACGTGTGCGGGTGCACTGCGCCGCCGCCGGGTCCGACGTCCAGGCAGAACATGATATTTCCATGCTGCTCCGACGGTGG
This sequence comes from Amphibalanus amphitrite, assembly GCF_019059575.1. NCBI lineage: Eukaryota > Metazoa > Arthropoda > Thecostraca > Balanomorpha > Balanidae > Amphibalanus > Amphibalanus amphitrite. Next base: position 199,147 of record NW_024881989.1, read on the forward strand.
GCTGGTCTTGTTTGGGCGTTCCTCCACTGTGACGTCGGTCACGCCTGCCCCGGCCAGGGCGCAGAGGCCGACGTGTCACCATCCGGTTGCAGTCCTCAGTCGGGTCGCAACGTGTACCTCTTCCGCAGCGTGGAGCGCGCTCCCGCTGGGCAGCGATACAGCCAAAAGTAGCATAGCATGCGGGCGGCCAGCGCTGCGCCGGACAGCGGACCCCTGCCGGGGGTATGCCGGTCTCGGCCATTAGCGGGGTCGTCGGGGCCGAGGCTGTACATACAGCTGGTGACCGCGTGAGCCGCCAATCGAAGCTCACGGCTTATAAGCTCGACGCGGGCATCACACGCCGTCCCGATGGGAGCTCCACGACGCCGCCGCGAACTCCAGCGCGGCTCGCAGCGCGAAGACCAGTACGAACGGCCGGGGCAAACGGTGTGCGGGAGTCGCAGGCGACGTTCTGCGGACAGAAAGGGTTGGGCATAAGCTGGTCGGCAGGACACTCTTGAGCCGAGCCTTTGATGTAATTACAGATGATCCAGAAGCATGCACAAAAATTCATGACACACTATTCTCATTTATGTATTTGCTACATATGATATGATATACCAGCTCATGATCAGTGACGCATTCTGGGCAATATGTTCTAAAGTGAAGTAACTGAAGTTACAGCTTAAAAGCTTAAAAAAACAGCTTAAAAAAACACACACACATTCGATAGCTTATGAGAATAACATGCCTTGTGTGCTTAATGCAGGAAAATATTTTTTCCACTTTTTTAGAAACAGCAAAAGAGTTGTCAACAAGCCATGTCAACTATCTAAGCAATTTTTATGGAAACTGCTCTAGCTAGCTTAACCCGCGCCCCGTAGGGGGGGGGGCCGAAACGGCCCCCCCCCTGTCCTTTTCGGTCGATATCTCCTAAACGGCTGGAGATATCGCCACCAAACTTTCAGGACCCCTCCGGGCATCAATTTTGCACATTGTGACCAAAAATTTTTCCAGAGGCTATGATAAGTTGGCCACAAATGACGTCAGAGTGACGTCATGTTCTGTCATTTTCGACCGAAAAAAGACCTTCGCGAGAAGACCTGTCAGGACTACAGCTTTGAAGATACAGAAAAATAATCAAGACATAAAAGGTGTAGAATTGACAGGGCTACAAAACTGCTATCTCGAATTTTTGAAATTTTTTAGTTTTGACCCCCCAAAATCAAAAAAGCATTTTTTGGATATATTCGCCAAAAAATCCAAAAAGTTTTTTGAGTTTCGAAAAAACCGGAATATATGTGATAGTGCCTACCGTCTTCTATCTACATACCAAATTTCAGATCGATACCTCGTTTTTTGGCCAAGTTATAGCGAAAAAACTGTTCAAAAATGATGACGTCAAATTTTCAAACTCAATTTTTGGCAATTCTAGAACTCGTAGAGCAAAACGAAGACCACCATTAGACTCCCCGTGACGAGCTGCATCGAATCGATACCCATTTTATGCAAAAATATCAACTTTGAAATTTGACCTAATTTGACCTGACCTTGACCTGACCTTCACAAAAACGTGACTTAGGCTGGCCCCAAAGGCTGCCTAACCCACATAATCGCATTTGTCATGTAAAATGGACCATAAAACATGTATCACACGACACATTCATATTGTGACCCCCGGTGACCTGACCTCGCTGTGACCTGACCTGGTATCAGTGACCTCAGATAGCAAAGTATGTGTTTGTCGAACAATGTACACTCGGGGGCAGATTGATGTTCTACAACTCTTTATCCACCGGGTTCCTATGGCTCAGCATTGGCAGCAGCCGCCTGGTACCGGTAGACTGTGCCGCTTCACTTACTTGTCAAGCGGCACAGCCTACCTACATCGTATGCCACCGGTCTGGGTCGGTGGCTGGAAGGCGATGTGGGCCGCCTGTGACGTCAGCGCAGCGGTGAGGGCCGAGCCCGGAGGCATGGCTCGGGTCGGCGCGGCGCGGCGGCTGGCGAGGGCTGGGGAGTGAGGTGGGGTGGGAGCACGGACCATCGCGCGGCTGAGCGAGTGTATAGTTAACTTTCGCGTCTCAAGGCGCCAGTTATTCTACCTAACAATTGTGCTAAAGCAGTTGTTAAAATGTCCTATCCCCAAGACAGCGCCTATCATCATACTTGCCATGCACATTACGACACACTTAAACGAGGTATGGGACAGCCGATAGAATTTATATCACACGTGCATCGAGTTGCGGAGCTACATTGTTTTTAACAGATAAGTATTAAGGCCTTGATTGAGCTCGTTGGTGTCTATTATTTCGCACAGCAATCGTCCAGAGACGTGGGAACTGGGGTTTTTGGATTGCGCGGCGTCCCAACTTTAAGCAACTCTTACTGTTCCTCTAATGCGTGGTCGCAACCACCAATAGCAAACCGTTCCATCTAGGAACAAATAAGTCGCGCACCTGGGACGGTTCGAACCGGGTTTCTCTAACCGGTCACCCTACGACGCTAGCGTGTATCCACTGAGCTGCCGAAACCAGCGACCACCCGCCGCGGTCAAACGCGATCAAATGTTACAATACTGTCATTGGCGGTCAGCGGGTGAATGTCATTTTGTTTTGTGCAGATGAGGACCAATCTCGGTAGCTCAGTGGATGAACGCTCGTGTCGTGAATTGACCGGTGGGAGAAGCCCGGTTCGAACCCCCTTGAGTGGCCGAGTTTTTTACTCCTAGTTGGAACGGTTTGCTATTGGGGGCTGCGACCACATATTGGAGCAACAGTAATAATCGCTTTAAATTGGGGCGTTGGCTGCGGAACTACTCATAACCCCCAGTTCCCACGTCTCTGGACGATTGCCGTGCGAAAAATAGACAACAATCTACTCAATCAAGGCCTTAATACTAATATGTTATACAAAATATAGCTCCGCACCTCTATGCACGAGTGACATAAGTTCTATCGGCTGTCCCATTGCCACGCTTAAGTGTGTCGTAATGTGCATTGCAAGTATGATGATAGGCGCTGTCTTGGGGATAGGACATTTTAACAAGTGCTTTAGCACAATTGTTAGGTAGAATAATTGGCGTCTTGAGACGCGAAAGTTAAAGGGACCCTCCCACCTTCAAAAAAGTTAATGAATTGGCAAGAAAGTGATGTCGCTCGGTTTAGAAAGAGCGAAAACCAATATCTACCAAATTTCATCGAAAAATATTCACCGGTTTTCAAGATATTAGACTTTTACTTTTGTTTACTTTTTGGGATCTCCGCTGTTCCTAGCGACTTTATTTAGAAGTGCGGCATTTGTTGCGCGCAACGCAGCATATACCACCGCGTGCTACAAAACGTTTTAGTCAAACATTTGAAAATCGTTAGATATCTGCGCTGACGTCACACATTCAGAGGGGTATTCCTATGCATTAGCCCCTCTGAATCAAAATGCTGCAATTTTGAAATTCAATATTTCCGATTTAAGGCATTTCTCGATGTTGTGAGTGCCGAAACTGGTAATTGTGAGCTAGGGACCCCATTTTGGCTACCTCAACTCAAATCTAATGTTAAAGGTAGTGTGCCACCTTTGAAAGATTTCCCATTTTATTTTTCCTAGGATAAGAAGCTTCTGTTTTTACCTAATATCGCAAAAAAAAATCAGAAATGGGCCTGGAATAGTGCCTTTTTCGCCTAAAAGTTTTTCGGTTTTTAGATATGTATAACAACTGTAGTGGGCTCACCTGCAAACAGGCGTCGGGCAACAATCGCGAATGCGGCGCACTTGTGACAATAAGCAAAGGTCATTATAGTGTTACGACCATACGATGTACGGGAATGAGTTATCAGCTGTCTAATCGTAGACAGCACAATGTCGAGCCTTAAACTGTAAGCCCGTATTGGTATTGTTTCTTTTATTTGGCTGTCGAACATAATTTATGGTTTGAAATATGATTTTATGTAAAATAATTGATATGAAAAAGCCGTCTTATAAGTTATGACCCCATTTCACCACACGCAAGTGGCAGAAATGACAATGATCAGCTGACGCATTTTTCTTGGCCGAAGTCAGAGCGCGCGGCCCGACGCACCACGCGTATTTGGAAATTCCGACCTCGACGAGCATCAGAAGCCACCTAACAGGCGTGTTCGAAACCGCAGGAGATGATGATGAACGGGTTTATCGAAACTTGATTGGATGAGCATATCGGTAATAGCGATTTCAGTGTGTGCATTTATTGTTCATAGTGGTGTGAAATGTGGTTGGGGTACGACCGACAACCCGTCGGGGCGAATTTCGCACTGGGGTACTCAAAATTTGAAGAATTTAAGACGTTTCCATGAGTTTTGAAGGTATGGATAAGTTCTAAAAATCCGGTTCTCCTTATCTGGGCCATTAACTCCATACGGTCCAAGAAAGCTGGCACACTACCTTTAAGGTGGGAGGGTCCCTTTAACTACACTCGCTCAGCCGCGCGATGTCCGTGCTCCCACCCCACCTCACTCCCCAGCCCTCGCCAGCCGCCGCGCCGCGCCGACCCGAGCCATGCCTCCGGGCTCGGCCCTCACCGCTGCGCTGACGTCACAGGCGGCCCACATCACCTTCCAGCCACCGACCCAGACCGGTGTCATACGGTGTGGGTACTGGGTAGGCTGTGCCGCTTGACAAGTAAGTGAAGCGGCACAGTCTACCGGTACCAGGCGGCTGCTGCCAATGCTGAGCCATAGGAACCCGGTGGATAAAGAGTTGTAGAACATCAATCTGCCCCCGAGTGTACCATCGATGGTTTTCAATAAATTACCAATTTACTCGCTTTCACAGCACATTTCTTGAATTGCCTGTGAACGGTGAAAATCTGACCTTTGACCTGACCTGTGACGTCATCGGTTTGACCTAGGTCAATGAAATTTGGTCACAAGGTAGTTCCCGGGTGGGGCTATCGAACGCCGTTTGAATTTTGAAAATCGGCCGGTAACTTTCCGAGATCTTAGGGGGGGGCCGATACGCCCCCCCCCCCCCCTACGGGTGGTAGGGTCCGCCGGTAGCCCTACGGGGCGCGGGTTAAAGTTCCACAACGTTTCCGGAGCACCGTACCCAAACTCAGTTCATGTTACAAGAAAAAACAGTAATAATGCCTCCTAATTTTGAATGAAATATAGGTATGAGTAATTTGATTTGGAAAGCAACAAATTTCCGCACATCATTTTAGCAAAATTAGGGGAAGCCGGGGAAGCCCGGGCGCGGGGGAAGCCCGGCCACCCCGTTTCCGGCTAAATGATTCACAATAAAATGCTCAACTGTTTGTCCTTTCAGCGTGGCAGCTAAGGTAACGCCAGCAAAAAAGTTAAAGCTAACAAAAATTGCATATTGTTAAATTTATAGCACAAAAATGATATTTTAAGGGTTTTTAGCTAAAAAGTGAGATATGTTGCACTGTTAATGTTATACCATACAGTACTAATATTTATACGAATGTTATGTAAGGACCGTTTAAGTGTTTGTCAGTGAGGGGAGACGAGGCAGGCTGGCTTAAGTATGACATTTTTTCGAATATCGCTGCTCTAAAATAAAAATTAGCACATTGGGGTAACCCCGGGCGAGTGGCCAAGCCTACCCCCAACCGAGAGCAATGCCACTAAACCACTGTTTTCCATGAGATAATAGGTACTGAGCAGGATTGGTTTACACCTAGATCAAAGATAAATTTCGAAAATAAACATGTTATCATAGACAAAGCCAGTCATGTCACTTAAGGTCAACTAGGGTCAAACTACGTTTTTGCAGATAACGCGACAGACAATGAAGCTAGAGCTTCAAAAATGGTGTCATTGTGTTCTTCTTCATCAGCCGAGTCGAGTGATATGCAATATGATGCATTAAGGTAAAAAGAAAAATGAATCTTAAGGAATTTTGAAATACACATTTTTTGTCAATTTTGCATCACGATTTTCATCGACCTGTACTGTATATGTGGTAGACGCTAGCTAAAATACCAGTAGTGACATAAACTCTAAGATGTCCAGAGCTAATCAGTACCTCAATATTTCACTTTCCGTTAATATTTGGAACACACATAATGATTTCATCAACTCGTTGTAAAGCGCTAGGGAGGTGGCCGGCGTTACCCCTATGCCGGGCTTACCCCAGAAAAATCAACACTTTTTTAAAACTCGATTTTCTCAACCTTATACTTATTCCACGAAACCGAATTTTTGGGAAAACACGGCCAATGAACTTAGCTAGCTAACAGGATATCAACATTTTATACAGCACGTATGGTATGTAATAAAAATGAAAAAGAGCTTACTATGCCGGGCTTCCCCCGGCTTCCCCTACTATTTTCTTCAGCCATCAGGTTACACAAAACTATAGTAAACTTTATGATCTAGTTTACACAAAACCAAAGCCCCGATTTTAACAAATGTAGATAAAATTTAAACAATTTTAAAAAATGTATCGTGGAGAAAATGAAAAGTGTAGATTTGTAAAGCCGGGATATTTCAATTTCACGGATTAGGCACTTAAAGAAATATCTTCACCTTTCTTTGAGCCACCAGCCTTCACCCAAGTTTTACACGAATGTAGTGAAGCAGACAATGTGGCAACTCAAAATTGTGATGGTTTGAGATAATTATGACGGTAAAAGAAAAAGCAACACAAGGTTCCTTACCCTCGTTTTTTCACATGGGTTCAGATGAGGCTTCAACTGTTGCCGACCTGAGGAGCTATAGGGACTTGAGCTTTCCAAAACTCAATTTCTAAGGGCACTGAGCAGTGTTTGGCTTTCACACGAATGCGATAGTAAGTTATATGAAGTTGACAAAGCAAGCAAAGCAAAGCATGATGCCCCGCGCGTCCGCCCGCGACCACGCCCCGCGTCCGACTCCCGACCGCCGCGTGACCCGAGGCGCCCGGCGGTCACGTGACCTACCGGCCGGGACTGCAAACGGCCTTCACCACCATTCTTGTATGACGTCATATCCTACTGAGGTGCTGATTGGTCGGAATTAGATACCTGAAGGTAATTATCTGCCGTAGTTATTTTTGTTTCATTGTTTTGCGTGTTTTCTTATATGAAATGTAATTAAAAAATTTGTCATATTTTAATCACCATTAAAACATAACTGAATAGGTATAAAAGAGAACTCGATATATACTTTCCTTGTTTTTAAGAATTCCGGAATTAGATACCCGAGGGAGCAAAAACCCTGTTTACATAGCATTTAGACATTTCCCTAGCTGGCCTAGAGATATCACAAAACTGGCCAGTGACCTTTTGCAACTACACAAGTGACTGTATTCAATGCTACGAGGAGCACTTTTTCGGAATTCAGGCATGATACATCAATAAATTGCAATAAATAGGTTATTTTCGGCTCGAAAAAAGGGTACTATTTCATGCGTACAAAGACTACTTGCAAGCACCATATCTGCTGCCATATCTCCCTGCACCCCTTCGTAAACACTTAGCATATTAGCTAAATCATGCTATATAAATCACAATATATGCAGATATTCCTTACAAAAACAAAATACAAAGCGATATATAATATAAACAAAAGTAAGATATAAAAGGCTGTAAAGAAAAACATCTTAGAAAACAAGTATTTGGCCCACCACTAATATCGAGTAGGGGAAAGTGGGGTAAGACGGGCAGGGTAGGAAAGACGGGCACCGGCCCTCTAGCCTAAACCCGTGGCGCCACCTATGACAGCTTGCGTCGACTAACTCGCCCGACGCTCTTTTCTTGGCCGGCGAAGGCACGGGTACGTATTGTCCGTCGTATTTGAAATATTATGGAAAAACTAAAAACGTATGTTGCACTCTAAGAGTAAAAATATTATATCGTAACGTTTTCTGACTCTATTGCTGGATTGTTTTTGATGAAACTGTTATGCCAGCTTTGTTATCAGATCTGATGTTACTGTGTATGTTCGCGAATTAATCCGTCAATATGGCGCCCGAAGGCTGCGTGTTTTTGTTGTCGGCGACGAAATGGGGTAAGACGGGCAAAATATAAAAAATTGCCCGTCTTACCCCAGTCACTATTTTGATCAAGAAATTGTTTTGTAGTGCATTTGGCCAAATTGCTGGCTGTTTTAGCCAGGTCTAAAATCTCGAGCATCAACCAGAGCGTGCCTTGAGAGAGCATGAAGGCCGATGTCAACGTCGAGGTCAAATTAGGTCACCGTAATTAGCCTTCTTTGATGCGTCGCTCTCATGGCTGATAGCCACCCCCCTCTCCAGCCCCCCCAAGCGATACCCCTGACCACACCCCACCCTCCCCTACCCTCAACCCCTCTTAATTGGCACGCCGCCACAAAATTGCTGAGAACATGAACTTCAGAATCGGAACAGTTTGTGAACTTTTGGTAATCTACAGTTCAAAGTTCAATTGACATTGCTTCAGTTCAGTTCAGTTCACTGCCTCCGATTCGCTTTGAAAGTTCAGTTCAGTTCAATCTGTTCCCGCAAGAGCCAAAGTTCAGTTCAATTCATTTCGTAGTTCACATAGTTCAGTTCAGTTCACCGAAAAGTTCGTAGAAAATAGAGGGCCACTCATGTCCTTCGGGGGTCGGAAACCGGAGTCGAATTCGGAGTCGGCCGGAGTCGGAGTCGATTTTTTCTCAAGCCGGAGTCGGAGTCAGAGTCGTTGGGAGTCGGAGTCGATTTTTTCTCAAGCTGGAGTCGGAGTTATAGATGCGATATACCTACTTGTTTTCGTGAGACATGAGGGATCAAATTTAAATACAAAATACAATAAGGCGAGCGGACAAATGTCCTAGCTCACCTGCAGGGAGTACAGGGACGATTGTCCTTGTGTCCCTCTCTCGGCTACCTGGTACCTACCTTGGGACGTCGCTGACGGGGGTCGGTGTTGTCCTTAACCCTCGCCCATGTAGGGGGGGGGGTTGGTGCAACCCCCCCCCAGAGGTTTTTCGGAAATAGTGCAAAAACGGCGGCGCGCAGCGCCGCCAAATTTTGGGTACCTTATGGGGCAAACCTTGCGCACCTTTTGGTAAAAAAAAATTGACCAGGTCATGTCAGGTCACGGAGTTATGACGTCACAAAGGGAACAGCCTCCGGCCGGATTTTCACAAACTGAGTGCCAACACCCGAGGTTTCCTGCCGGTGGTACGGACATCGGTTGATGGATCGTGATGAAACTTCCCATGCATGTTGGGGCAAGTATTGGCCATCGTGTGGTGCAAGAAACTTGACCGGGTCAGGTCAGGTCACGGAGCTATGACGTCACAAGAGGAACAGCGTCCGGTGCTATTTCTGGCAAGTGCCGGTAGCTCTATATTGCTAATTCTGGTCACCTCAATGGGAATATGCAGCAATATTAGCTTCTATAGGGAGCAAATGGACCTCCCAAATCCAAAAATACAATCAGATTTCAAAAATTTAAATTTTGATTTTTCGAATTTCTGCCGCCGACTGTGACATTGCCGACTTCCGGTGCTCCCAACGCGCCATTTTTAGAGCTAGGATAACGAAATACATACCAAACGATAGAGAATTGATCAAGGAACACGATAGTGAAGGTTTCAAGTCAACATCTCTCACCGTTTTGCCGCAATCGCCGCGGAAAATTGAAAAAGTTCGATTTTCGGAAAATTTGACCTTTGACCGGTCAAAAGTAGGTCAAATGTTGACCTAGGACCAAAAAATATACCACCAATCGCGAGATCTCGGCGAGAGCAATCCGTTGGTCTTTTCCGCTAAGCTCTACGACGCTCCGTTTTCAAACGCCAAGGGGGGGGGTCGCACCAACCCCCCCCCCCCTGCATGGGCGAAGGTGGCAGATCGGCGTTTACGGGCGAGGGTTAAGCTTTCCTTTTTTACTAGAGCTACATAGACTCATAGAGCTACATAGACTCATACATAGAGCTCTGACAGCCCGAGCCGAGTTTCCCGCTCCTTGTCGATAATTGACTTTGCCACTTAACCTTCCCTTCCCGCTCTCCCCTGGCTTTCTTCCCACCCTAGGCTGTCCCTCTCGTCTGCTACCTGTCACTTACCTTGCCGGAGTGTTCCTATCATTCGTTTCCTAAAATACCTGCTCTCCTTTCCTCAGATACTTACCATGCCTCGATCGTACACGAGAAAAACGTCAAGAGGTCAGTGGACGAGGGCGGCGATGTATGCCGCGTTGGAGGACGTCCAACAAGGGAAGTCAACTCTAAAGGCTTCTAAGGACCACGGTGTCCCTCGAAGCTCCCTGCAGCGCCGACTGTCGGGACAGTGTCCACTGAAGGCGCCACTGGGGCCACGTAAGCCGGTCTTCACCCCACAGCAAGAGCGCCAACTGAAAAATCATATCATCGAGATGGAAAGGATGTTCTTTGGATTGACACAGACGGATGCTCGCCGACTCGCGTTTCAGTACGCGGAAAAGAACAGGCTGAACCACAGGTTCAAGAACGGCATCGCCGGAAAAGACTGGCTAATAGGCTTTTTGAAACGCAACAAGGACTTGTCGCTGAGAACCCCCGAGGCGACCTCAGCGGCACGCGCGAAGGGGTTCAACAAGGAAGTGGTGTCGAAGTTTTTTGACATCCTGGTGGAGGCCGGCAAGAGCGTGAAGGGGCCACACGTCGTCTACAATGTAGATGAAACAGGAATCACGACAGTGCAAAGCAAGCCAAGCAGAGTGCTGGCGCAGAAGGGAAGGAAGCAAGTCGGAAGCTTGACGTCAGCAGAACGTGGGGAGCTGACGACAGCGGTCGTTTGTATGTCGGCAGTCGGCAACTTTGTTCCGCCGATGATGATCTTGCCGAGGGCCAGAGTGAACAAGAACCTTGAGGAAGGCGCACCACCCGGGACCGTATTCGAATACCATCCATCGGGCTGGATGCAGACCGACATCTTCACCCGCTGGTTCCAGCACTTCATCCGCCACGCAAAGCCCAGCGCGGAAGAACCAGCACTGCTCATACTGGATGGACATATGACGCACACCAGAAATCTGGATGTGATCGAGATGGCCAGGGCCAACCATGTCACCATCGTGGTCATCCCACCTCACACGAGCCACCGCCTTCAGCCGCTGGATGTGGGCTTCATGAAGCCTCTGAACACCTTCTACGTCCAAGCCATCGAAAAGTTCTTGAGGCAGAACCCGGGCCGAGTGGTCACGCTGTACCAAATCGCCCGACTGTTCGGCGAGGCCTACCTGAAGGCAGCAACCCCGGCAACGGCGATCAACGCATTCAAAAAATGCGGCATCTTCCCCATCGACATGGACGTATTCGCTGAAGAAGACTTCAGCCCGTCTGACGTGACGCATCCGGTGCGTCCGTCAACACTCGCCGCAGAAGAGGAGGCATCGAGTCTTTTGGACGAGCCGACAGCCGGGCCATCCGGTCTCCAGGCCAGCGAGACGACAGCCGGGCCATCCGGTCTCCAGGCCAGCGAGCCGACAGCCGGGCCATCCGGTCTCCAGGCCAGCGAGCCGACAGCCGGGCCATCCGGTCTCCAGGCCAGCGAGCCGACAGCCGGGCCATCCGGTCTCCAGCCCAGCGAGACGACAGCCGGGCCATCCGGTCTCCAGGCCAGCGAGCCGACAGCCGGGCCATCCGGTCTCCAGGCCAGCGAGCCGACAGCCGGGCCATCCGGTCTCCAGGCCAGCGAGACGACAGCCGGGCCATCCGGTCTCCAGGCCAGCGAGACGACAGCCGGGCCATCCGGTCTCCAGGCCAGCGAGCCGACAGCCGGGCCATCCGGTCTCCAGGCCAGCGAGACGACAGCCGGGCCATCCGGTCTCCAGCCCAGCGAGACGACAGCCGGGCCATCCGGTCTCCAGGCCAGCGAGACGACAGCCGGCACTACCTCGGAGATCCGCCCGTGCGATATACTGCCACTACCTCGGGCAAATCTGCCGGCAACCTCTGCTGGTGCCAGAAGACGGACCACCCCGGTAGCTGGGCCAGCTATATTAACCAGTTCGCCTGTCAAAAGGGCCCTGGAGAACAGCCTGACGAAACGGAAGCCCACACAAAGCAAGAAGAAGAGGACCAAAGCTTGCCGAAAGGGGAGCGGAAAGGAGCGAGGAGCCTGCGCTGCTGAAGCCGTTGTTCCCTGTTTGTACTGTGGCGAGTCCTTTGGTGACTCAGTAGCGGGCGAGGGGTGGGCATGCTGCACTTGTTGCAAAAAGTGGGCCCATGATGAATGCGCTGGACTGGATGACAACGATGCCAACTACGTGTGTGAGTTCTGTGCTCCGTAAAACATCAGTGTGGACTGTGATTCACTGGCACTGCGCACAGCTCGGCGGAATGGCGCGCACGCGCGCGCGTTCATTGTGTGAAACCGACACCTTTGTCAACGTTTAGCTTAAATAAGTGTTCATGTTTTGGTTGGTGTGTTCAAGTTTTGCATCCGTTTGCCCGACTGTTGGGTTTTGAAATATAGGCAGCTGCTGCTTTGTACTTGGTGTTTAGATAGGTGGAGGCGATTCTCCTATGGCTACTTAATTTCAATTTTCTGCAATAACTAGTAGACGGACACGTAGCGCCGCTGAACGCCATCACTGTGCACTGTGCAGCCGAAGCGGACACTTGACCCTCCCCCTTCCACGCCAGCGCGCTATCCCGACCCAGGCTAGGTCAGCTTATCGACCTTTCCAATGCCGAGTGAAACATTCACCATCGCAGATCGTACATTTTCCGAGCGGTAGCTCGCCGTGCGAAATACATAGTAAATAACATATTATGCCCGTCTTGCCCCCAGACAAAACCCGTCTTACCCTACCTAGTGGGGTAAGACGGGTTTTTGCAGTGTCTCGCTAAACATGTTATCATTTGAAAACTAATAGAGTTAGACCTTAGGTGTCAAAAGGGCAGCGAAAGAGAAATGTCTGAAGATGCCAGAGCCAAAGCGACAAAGCTATCAAAGCAATGACTTCAGAGATACAAGTCAACAAAACTAACATGCCCGTCATACCCCACTTTCCCCTACTGCTGTCTCTCGGCAGACAGCTCTGCACTCTGATTGGTGGAAATCAACGCTAACTAGTGCTGGGCAACGAAGTTATGACCAAGTACAGCATGCTTAGGAACGATGATGACGTAGTTGGGGGTGGTAGATTTAGCGTGAAGACCCACCAACAGATTATTTCCTGTCTTATTACTATTGGCAAAAATAGCGAAGTTGGGTTTATCAACAACAGCATTAAGGGTTCTTTTCTGAAAATATAAAAGGATTCATCAGACTTTTCTAAAAACATCAAAATATGACTTCTAAGTGGATCACCTGAACCGCCACAAAATAGCTTGAACGCCGTGGCTCCCTAATGACGTCATTTTCTGATTAGCAAATCAGCGCCGAGCAAGGCTTACTCTGATTGGTCAGAAAAATATCGGGAGTTTTATGTTGAGGGGACTGGAGTGCGCCTTTGGTTAGGAATTTTTCACGGCGGTGGTAAAATCCTCTGGCATATGCTCTGGCTTGTCTAGCAGTGCCATCTATAATAGAAGTCTTCAACTAGCAGTTTGGCACTTATGATCGCCTAGATGACGCTACCAATCGGTTTAGGTATTTGTTTGACTTGATGAATGAGCGCAGCGTGATTAAATAGGTAATTACTGACTCTCGAATCTGCTTAGAAAGTCATTTAGAGCGTATGCGATACTTGCTACCAAATATCTTACGCACTCAGTTTCTGCATGGTGTTTCCATGCCTTTTGAATCGATCAAGAAAATGTCACTGCTCAGAGGTTAAAGGTAAGCGGGAAAAGGGGTGTTACATATTTGATCTTTCTATAAATGAATGCAGAATATGAATAAATGCAATCCACTAAATATAAGCTGCAAGGAGTGCATCGAACTCAACAATCAGCTTTATTTTCATCGCTTTCATGGAAACGACTTAGTCTTATGCTTAAATGTTGGGTAAAAACTTTGCAATATTCCACTCATATGATGCCCAAATGTACGACGTACAATTCATTTGAAGCCCATGCGTCGTTTATTATCAAAACTACATAACATGAAGAGCATCATAAACTTGGCAGGCTTTTTCTATTTGGTGGCCAGAACTCCATTACCACATTTCTAGATTTTGTATTTGCTGCGCAGCATTTGTCGACATGGCGGAGGCCGAACACCTGAAAGTAGATCGAGCTGGCATGTGAATCTGGCAACTCCTATGTAAACGGGGCTAAAGAGGGAGCAAGTTGCCACGCTGATTTAATACCTCATAGTCGAAAGGTGGGCTACTAGAACCAAAAATTGCTGTGTTTGTAAATAAATAAGTGATTTGAGGGCAAAAGATGCCCGGATTTAAACTTCTAAAATTATTTTGAACATGAAATATTTCAGTTTGAGGGATGTTAAGGCCTCTAAGGGTAGGTACTTTTTAGGTATCAAATAAGTTCCTCTGCGAAAGTTCCATCGTGAAAACGGCCAAAAAGTACCTACTCTTTGAGGCCTTAACATCCCTCAAACTGAAATATTTTATGTTCAAAATAATTTTAGAAGTTTAAATCCGGGCATTCTTTGCCCTCAAATCACTTATTTATTTACAAACACAGCAATTTTCGGTTCTAGTAGCCCACCTTTCGACTATGAGGTATCAAATCAGCGTGGCAACTTGCTCCCTCGGGTATCTAATTCCGGAATTCTTAAAAACAAGGAAAGTATATATCGAGTTCTCTTTCATACCTATTCAGTTATGTTTTAATGGTGATTAGAATATGGCAAATTTTTTAATTACATTTTATATAAGAAAACACGCAAAACAATGAAACAAAAATAACTACGGCAGATAATTACCTTTAGGTATCTAATTCCGACCAATCAGCACCTCAGTAGGATATGACGTCATACAAGAATGGTGGTGAAGGCCGTTTGCAGTCCCGGCCGGTAGGTCACGTGACCGCCGGGCGCCTCGGGTCACGCGGCGGTCGGGAGTCGGACGCGGGGCGTGGTCGTGGGCGGACGCGCGGGGCATCATGCTTTGCTTTGCTTGCTTTGTCAACTTCATATAACTTACTATCGCATTCGTGTGAAAGCCAAACACTGCTCAGTGCCCTTAGAAATTGAGTTTTGGAAAGCTCAAGTCCCTATAGCTCCTCAGGTCGGCAACAGTTGAAGCCTCATCTGAACCCATGTGAAAAAAAACGAGGGTAAGGAACCTTGTGTTGCTTTTTCTTTTACCGTCATAATTATCTCAAACCATCACAATTTTGAGTTGCCACATTAACCCTGTTTACATAGCATTTAGACATTTCCCTAGATGGCTTAGAGATATCACAAAACTGGCCAGTGACCTTTTGCAACTACACAAGTGACTGTATTCAATGCTACAAAGACCACTTTCTCGGAATTCAGGCATAATACATCAATAAATTGCAATAAATAGGCTATTTTCGGCTCGAAAAAAGGGTACTATTTCATGCGTACAAAGACTATTTGCAAGCACCATATCTGCTGCCATATCTCCCTGCACCCCCTCGTAAACACTTTGCCATATTAGCTAAGTAAAGCTATATAAATCACAATATATGCAGATATACTTTACAAAAACAAAATATAAAACGATATATAATATAAACAAAAGTAAGATATAAAAGGCTTGAAAGAAAAACATCTTAGAAAACAAGTATTTGGCCCACCACTAATATCGAGTACTGCTGTCTCTCGGCAGACAGCTCTGCACTCTGATTGGCGGAAATCAAGGCTAACTAGTGCTGGGCAACGAAGTAATGACCAAGTACAGCATGCTTAGGAACGATGATGACGTAGTTGGGGGTGGTAGATTTAGCGTGAAGACCCATCAAGAGATGATTTCCTGGCTTATTACTATTGGCAAAAATAGCGAAGTTGGGTTTATCAACAACAACATTAAGGGTTCTTTTCTGAAAATATAAAAGCATTCATCCTAGACTTTTCTAAAAACATCAAAATATGACTTCTAAGTGGATCACTTGAACCGCCACAAAACAGCTTGAACGCCGTGGCTCCCTAATGACGTCATTTTCTGATTAGCAAATCAGCGCCGAGCAAGGCTTACTCTGATTGGTCAGAGAAATATCGGGAGTTTTATGTTGAGGGGACCGGAGTGCGCCTTTGGTTAGGAATTTTTCACGGCGGTGGTAAAATCCTCTGGCTTAGCTCTGGCTTGTCTAGCAGTGCCATCTATAATAGAAGTCTTCAACTAGCAGTTTGGCACTTATGATCGCCTAGATGACGCTACCAATCGGTTTAGGTATTTGACTTGATGAATGAGCGCAACGTGATTAGAGGTAATTAGGTACTGACTCTCGAATCTGCTTAAAAAGTCATTTAGAGCGTATGTGATACCTGCTACCAAATATCTTACGCACTCAGTTTCTGCTTGGTGTTTCCATGCCTTTTGAATCGATCAAGAAAATGTCACTGCTCAGAGGTTGAAGGTAAGCGGGAAAAGGGGTGTTATATATTTGATCTTTCTATAAATGAATGCAGAATATGAATAAATGCAATCCGCTAAATGTAAGCCGCAAGGAGTGCATCGAACATAACAATCAGCTTTATTTTCATCGTTTTCATGGAAACAACTCAGGGGTGGAGATCTGTCAAAATTTCAGCGGGGGTCCAGGCCGGGCAGATGGAGGCGGGCTGGATGCAGTACCGTTGACTTACATAGCAGTAATTCGTTTTCAGGGGGGTCCTGACACCCCGACCCCCCCCCCCCCCCGAGATCTCCACCTCTGAAACAACTTAGTCTTATGCTAAAATGTTGGGCAAAAACTTTGCAATATTCAACTCATATGATGCCCAAATGTACGACATACAATTCATTTGAAGCCCATGCGTCGTTTATTATCAAAACTACATAACATGAAGAGCGTCATAAACTTGGCAGGCTTTTTCTTTTTGGTGGCCAGCACTCCATTACCACATTTCTGGATTTTGTATTTGCTGCGCAGCATTTGTCGACATGGCGGAGGCCGAACACCTGAAAGTAGATCGAGCTGGCATGTGAATCTGGCAACTCCTATGTAAACGGGGCTATTGTCTGCTTCACTACATTCGTGTAAAACTTGGGTGAAGGCTGGTGGCTCAAAGAAAGGTGAAGATATTTCTTTAAGTGCCTAATCCGTGAAATATCCCGGCTTTACAAATCTACACTTTTCATTTTCTCCACGATATATTTTTTAAAATTGTTTAAATTTAATCTACATTTGTTAAAATCGGGGCTTTGGTTTTGTGTAAACTAGATCATAAAATTTACTATAGTTTTGTGTAACCTGATGGCTGAAGAAAATAGTAATTTTGCTAAAATGATGTGCGGAAATTTGTTGCTTTCCAAATCAAATTACTCATACCTATATTTCATTCAAAATTAGGAGGCATTATTACTGTTTTTTCTTGTAACATGAACTGAGTTTGGGTACGGTGCTCCGGAAACGTTGTGGAACTTTAAGCTAGCTAGAGCAGTTTCCATAAAAATTGTTTAGATAGTTGACATGGCTTGTTGACAACTCTTTTGCTGTTTCTAAAAAGTGAAAAAAAATATTTTCCTGCATTAAGCACACAAGGCATGTTATTCTCATAAGCTATCGAATGTGTGTGTGTTTTTTTTAAGCTTTTAAGCTGTAACTTCAGTTACTTCACTTTAGAACATATTGCCCAGAATGCGTCACTGATCATGAGCTGGTATATCATATCATATGTAGCAAATACATAAATGAGAATAGTGTGTCATGAATTTTTGTGCATGCTTCTGGATCATCTGTAATTATATCAAAGGCTCGGCTCAAGAGTGCCCTGCCGACCAGCTTATGCCCAACCCTTTCTGTCCGCAGAACGTCGCCTGCGACTCCCGCACGCCGTTTGCCCCGGCCGTCCGTACTGGTCTTCGCGCTGCGAGCCGCGCTGGAGTTCGCGGCGGCGTCGTGGAGCTCCCATCGGGACGGCGTGTGATGCCCGCGTCGAGCTTATAAGCCGTGAGCTTCGATTGGCGGCTCACGCGGTCACCAGCTGTATGTACAGCCTCGGCCCCGACGACCCCGCTAATGGCCGAGACCGGCATACCCCCGGCATGGGTCCGCTGTCCGGCGCAGCGCTGGCCGCCCGCATGCTATGCTACTTTTGGCTGTATCGCTACCCAGCGGGAGCGCGCTCCACGCTGCGGAAGAGGTACACGTTGCGACCCGACTGAGGACTGCAACCGGATGGTGACACGTCGGCCTCTGCGCCCTGGCCGGGGCAGGCGTGACCGACGTCACAGTGGAGGAACGCCCAAACAAGACCAACCCACCGTCGGAGCAGCATGGAAATATCATGTTCTGCCTGGACGTCGGACCCGGCGGCCGCAGTGTACAGTGGGTCTATTTAAGATCTCCAGAGCCACCACGTGGCGCTACGGTCGGGGTAGGGCGAGTCCAAATCCCGAGGGAAGTGAGGTCACCGGTCATTGTGGGGGAAGGAGGGAGGGGGAGTGACGCGGTATCACGGCGCATGGGGCGTGCGTAGCGCCGGGAGTGGGCCGCCCGCCACTGCGCCGAGGCTGAGGGGAGGGGATGATGGCTGCGGGTGCGTTCACTCCGGTATGGTGGTATCCTGTTCATGTGGAACCAGCAAGAATGCGACTGAAGGGAATCATTATCTCAAACAAACGGACAAGCGAGAGGCAGCGCCTGTTCCAGCCAAAATCTTGAACAATGATAATTGAAATCTAGGACGTATTAAAAACATGCAACTATTCAGTCGATAGTTGCATGATGACAGTCTTAGGCTTTCCTAAAATGTTATTTGAGTTGGGTATTTTTTTCATTTGGCACGTTCAGTTTTGATGAGTTTATCGGGTCGAAAAGAATCCGAAAAGAAAGAGTTAAAATGGCTCCAGGAAAATGACCAAAAATATTTTCTTTAAAAATGAAACTAAGCTAGACATTTATAAGCGATAACTTTGACTTTTTTGAGAGGATTTTGGGGAAAGATGTTGGCGAAAGATGTCATCGTGCTTGTCTGTGTTGCAGTAGAAGAAAAGGTTTTGGTTCGTGTCCAGAAAAAAAAAACAGACCCGGGAGTGGGGCTCGAACTCACGACATCGCGTTCAGCTCACAAGTTACCCAACCTAAACGCTACGAGCACCTATCGCCCTGCGCAGCTTGCTCAGTGCTACGGCTATAGTTCGGCCAAAGTGTCTGACGTCTGTCAATGTCACGAGGCGAAGCCCCTAGGTAATTGTCCGTCCCAGTAGCTCGGTCGGTAGGGCGTTGGACTCCGTGTGGTGAGAGCGCACGTCCCGGTTGCAAAAGTCCGGGTTCGAAACGCGATGTGTGCTTGACGTTTTTGAGCTCCTGACGGGTATGGTTGTGGTTGGTGGCAGGCCGCTGCCAGGCGAAGTCAGTGAGGGGATCGGCCCTGCGCGGCTATGTGCGCACGTTAACCCGGCAGGCGGTGGGCCTACCAGCCACCTTCCGCGCGGTGGGGGGGGCACTTTTTTGCCCCCCCCCCGTATCTCCGAAACTACTGGACGGATCCGGAAAATTCAAACGACGTTCGATAGCCCTGTAAAATTTGTCGAGGGAAACCAAATTTCATTGACCTCGGGGTCACCGATGACGTCACAGATCAGGTCAAAGATAAAATGTTTCACCGTTCACGGGGCTTCTAGGGAAAGCGCTATAACACCGAGTAAAACGCATTTTGTCGAAAATCAGCGATAAGGCGTCAGTTGTATAGTACATATGTTGCTATTAGAGGTCACTGGTCATACCAGGTCAGGTCACAGGTCAGGTCACCAAAGGTCACCAAGGGTCACCACATGAGCCCAACTTTACTAAGGTTATGTGATGCATGTTTTATGGCCAGTTTTTCATTTCCAACTCAATGGTGTTGGTTATAAGACCATCAGGTACGGTTTAGGTCACTTTCTGGTGGAGGTCAGGTCAAGGTCAGGTCAAAAAAGGTCAAATTTCAAAGTTGATATTTTTGCATAAAATGGGTATCGATTCGATGCAGCTCGTCACGGGGAGTCTAATGGTGGTCTTTGTTTTGCGCTACGAGGTCTAGAATTGCTAAAAATTGAGTTTGAAAATTTGACGTCATCAATTTTGAACAGTTTTTTCGCTATAACTTGGCCAAAAAAAGAGGTATCGATTTCAAATTTGGTATGTAGATAGAAGGCGGTAGGGGCTATCGCATATATTCCGGTTTTTTCGAAATTCAAAAAACTTTTTGGATTTTTAGGCTATTATATTCAAAAAATCTATTTTTTGATTTTTGGGGGTCAAAATCCAAAAAATTCGAAAAACCTAAATAGCAGTTTTGTAGCCCTCTTAATTCCACACCTTTTATGTCTGAAACATTTTTCTGTATCTCTAAAGCTGTAGGCCTGACAGCTCTTCCCGCGAAACCTTTTTTTGGGTCGAAAATGGCAAAAATGACGTCACTCTGACGTCAATAGCGGCCAACCTATCATAGCCTTTGGAAAAAATTTTGGTCGCCATGTGCGCTAGCTGCTCCCGGGAGGGTACTGAAAGTTTGGTGACGATCGGCGCAGCGGTTCTCGAGATATATCGAAAAAAACTAAAGGGGGGGCAAAAAAATGCCCCCCCCCCACCGCCTGGAAGGTTAAACTTTGGACTCTGAATTCTGCCATAGACCAGGAATTGCTTGATCGGAGGGTAAAGGGTAGGGTCAACGCAACAAGCTCAGCTTAGTGGGGACTCTTTCCTTATGATTCCTTTCATTCAAAAGGTTCGGGCCAAATTTATATTAAAAAAGGGGAGCCGAACCATGTTGGGTCGGGTTGAACCCGGTTGGACCTGTGTCTTACACGCAATCATGGTCAGAGAAAACAGAGGCCAATTTCGGGTCAAATATTTTTATTAAAGGGAGCCTCCCACCTTCAAAAAGTTTATGAATTGGCATGAAAGTGATGTCGCTCGGTTCAGAAAGAGCGAAAACGAATATCTACCAAATTTCACCGAAAAAACATTCACCGGTTTTCAAGATATTAGACTTTTACTTTTGTTTACTTTTTGGGATCTCCGCTGTTCCTAGCGACTTTATTTGGAAGCAATAGTTTGGCAGCTGAAAGTGCGGCACTTGTTGCGCGCAAAGCAGCATATACCACCGCGTGCTACAAAACGTTTTAGTCAAACATTTAAAAATCGCTAGATATCTGCGCTGACGTCACACATTCAGAGGGGTATTCCTATGCATTAGCCCCTCTGAATCAAAATGCTTCAATTTTGAAATTCAATATTTCCGATTTAAGGCATTTCTCGATGTTGTGAGTGCCGAAACCGGTAATTGTGAGTCAGGGACCCCATTTTGGCTATCTCAACTCAAATCTAATGTTAAGGTGGGAGGGTCCCTTTAACTGATCTTATTGTTTTTTTAGCTTACACGTATAATAACTTTAAGCCTTTTTTTAATCGAGACTTTATGCACAAAAATGTGGCATTCGTCCGCTTTTCCTCATCTCCTCTCAGCGACTTGATTTGACCTTAAATCTTACCAGCAAAAAAATAAAAATAAATCACCTGCGTGATAATTAGGTATTTGCCCAAGGGCGCTCTACGGAAAAAACGCCAGCCGGTCAAAAAATTGGCGAACGATACGATGTTTCTAGTGCTTGAATTATATTCAATGAAAATTTCAGGAGACATAAATAATCTTAATCCTACGGGCGCTTGGAGCATCCGCTAGCATTCCGTTGCCAGCTGCATTACCAGCATCATACTTGCATTACTTTAGGTTCATCATAGTTGACAGTAGATGAACCGGCCACAGCAAACCCATGCCTCATTATCCTTTCCTCCAAGCAGCCAAGCTAACCGGCCGCCCCGGCCCGGCCCACCACCGCGATATGGAACAACACTCGAGTGCGCCATTTGCCTGCGGCAGTGCCCAACCGCGCCGGGGCTGTTTGACAGGTCACCCGCACCGTGACCTCGCCAACCGCCCCCCCCCCTCCCGCCTACCTCCCCATCGGGCCCAGCTCGGTACTGACCTCCCCTTGAATTTGACATGGACTCGACTGAGGCTCAACGCCATCTAGTAACGTCTGGAGATCCTTACTAGATCCACTGTACCTGCACACGTGCGGAGAGGGGCGCTGGAGGCTACTCTGGAGCTTCTGCCATTCCGCGGCGCGACTGCTGGCAAAACGGCGGCGATTGAGGCGGTTGGGAACAGCTGCAGCAATGGTGATGGCGGTGATGGCGACATGGCGGTTTGGGACTTCATCTCAGCGCGGCCGCCGCCCAGGCGCCGCTGCGCCCGGCTGCTCAGCCACCTACCGGATGGCGGGTGGCCCTTACGGCCCTCACGCCCGTTCGGTCTGCGACCACGTTGTGGGGTGGCGGTCGCGGGGTTAGCGGCGTTGGACTTCGTCCTTTATCCAGACTGCACCGTACCATCTGAACGGATGGATCTGCCAAGAAAGATGACATCCAAGGCGGCTATGAGGCGATCACAAAGCTTCACCAAGAGCTTCTCCTTCATGGAGCCGGCCGGCCGTTAAGTCGCAAAGCCGGCTGCCGAGTGCCAACAGCTGCGTGCGCTGGCGCCGACGCGTTGTGGGCCGCGCTGCTGACGCCCAAGCTGCGATATCAACCATCTATGAATAAGTGGCAGCGGTGGCGGCTTGTCAGTTGTTTTAAGCCTTAACAGACGTTGCGAATAGCCCGCGTTGGAATCGCATGGTTGGCAACACAACGCAAGTAAAAATGGGCTTCCTTGATGAACCTACTTTTTAAGCATTGTAGCCTTTGTAATTTTGGATGTTTTGCTGTAGATATTATTTTCTACATATATACTATATAGGCACTCACGTGCTTTAAATCGCGCAATGCAATTGAACCATGGTAAAGACAATGATAAATGAACTGAGAGCTGACATGCCCCATGCTTTGTGTGTGTATGTGTGTGTGTTTTTTGTTTTGTTTTTTGGCGAGTCGATAAAAGTGGTTTTGGACACTGGATGAGTTTTTAGGGGTGTGGTGAGGGGGGATGTAATTCCACAGACCTTCTGTCAGATTCACTAATGCAGTAGGTCTGTGCGGTGTTTAGTTATCGGAGCATTCTTTGAAAGTCGTGAATAGGGCCACCGAGTACCTAAAGCCGTGATATTCCCCCACAAAAACTTCTTTTAAATAACCGGGGATAGGTACATGAGCAGAGTAAATGCTATTACGAACGCCTATCACAATGCTGAGCGAATAGGAAAATCCATAGATGGAGAATTGTGCCGAGTTACGGGTGCTCGGGCGCAGCCAATCCACCGTTACCCCAGCGGTGACCTTGACCCGCATCGTCTGTCTCGGCTCCAAAGCCAAACCGGCGTGGAATTGGGAGCGTTCGAGCACTCATGGTCTAGCGCAATTCTCCACCTAAATCCATTCCTGATACACATTTGCTTGCTCATAGTCATGTAACCCCGGTAAATTCACCCAACTTTCATATTGGTCGCTCCATAGACAGATGGCCACAGAGATCAACTTAAAAGGCCATTGTTGCATTCATTTAGTGGAGATCATTAAAGAGCCGTGACAGGCCACAAGTCGCGTGACATCATACGTGTAACGACCAATGACGTCGGCCTGCAAAACCCAATGGAAGCGGCTAGCAGCGTACAATAAAACAGGGCGCTGCTTTCTAAATGTCTGTCGTGCGCCATAAATGAATATATTCTTTGTAGCCTGGCAACTCAGTATCTTTTTTTAACTATTGTACTAGTATTTAATAATTTCATAATTTTATAATTGTGCTTACGCTTTATGTTGATATTAGTGATAAATCCTTAGATAAAGTAAATCGATGTGATTTTTAATAGAAAAATAGCAAACTAACGCACCATTCATTCGAAAGCTGGGGAACCTACTAAAAAGAACTACTAAAATTCCTGAGGAACCAAAGGATCAAATGGGGATTAAATAGATGCCTGCTATTCCGTCGTGAAAACGGCCAATAAGAACTTCTTGGGTGAAGACGAGACCAACACTCAAGCTCACATATTTTTAATGATACGGTAGTTTCTACCTACTACGCTACTTTCTCACATTCATATTTCTTAAGTGTTTTTGGGGGCCAAAATACATGTTGCCCCCTTTCAGGCTTGGGGGCATGACCCCGTGGCCCCCCTGGATCCGCTAGGCCGAAACTAACTAGGCCGTTTTCAAACGATCTGATATTTCAGGTCATGGTTTGCAAACGGCCGGTGTTTTCAGGCTGTTTCATATGCCCTGACTGGGCCAGGCCGTTTGCAAACGGACAATTTTCATACGGCCTGTAACATATATTTATATTTCACCATCTGTCGCAGCATCAAATGCTGATGTGGTGCACTCAAAAGCCGGAATTGGTCCTTGGATGCCGTAAGGACCCTTTTAAGAAATAAGTGACCCGACTGACCCCTTAGAGATTGGCCTGAGCTCTGACCGAAATAAGTCTTTTACCGTTTCACGGGAAGGGACAAAAAGGTCCCTGATATGCTTCTTGTACAATTACCAAACAAAACAAGCTTTTCAACGCCAACTCAGTGAGTGTTCCTAAAAAAATTATTGCGCATATTCCGTGAATGAAAAATTGCCGGGTCATGTCAGGTCAGGCTGCCAGAGCAAGTTTGTTAACTTGACAGTTCAATCGATATGTATGCAATAAGACCTTCTCGGGTGACGACAAGACATGACGACACTTTATGAAGGAAGCTAGTAAACCAGGTAGTTTCTCCATAGGCGCGGGAACCGGGGCAGTGGGGACAGCTTGCCCACCCCCCAACTATGGGGCCGTGGGGGCGGTGCCCCCACAACTTTCAGACGGAATACCCCATTTTTTGCAAATGTTTTCTTTTTTTTTTGTTGAAAAAAAGCCAAGGGATGAAAAATAAGTGGCCCAAAACCGGTGAGAAAACTAGATTCGGGGGGACCCTAGGTTGATCTCTGTTATGGTGTGCCCCCCCCCCCCCAGTCTGAAAGTAGTTCCCGCACCCCTGAGTTTCTCTACGCTATTGAATCACGCCGGTGTTTCTAACTTTTAGGTATCTACTACGCAACCTTCTCACATTAATTTTCCTTCAAGCGTTTTGGGAGGGGGGCCAAAAGATATGTTGGCCCCCCTTTCAGGCTTTTGGGGGGCCATGGCCCCGGTGGCCCCCTCCCTGAATCCACCAGTGGGGGGGCGGTGCCACCACAACTTTCAGACGGAATACCGCCCTTTTTGCAAATGTTTTCTTTTTTTTTGTTGAAAAAGCCAAGAGATGAAAAATAAGTGACCTAAAACCGGTGAGAAACTAGATTTGGGGGGACCCTAGGTTGATCTCTATTATGGTGTGCCCCCCCCCCCCCAGTCTGAAAGTAGTTCCCGCACCCCTGACTTTCTCTACGCTATTGAATCACGCTGCTGATTCTAGTAGGTATCTACTACGCAACCATCTCACATTAATTTTTCTTCAAGCGTTTGGGGGGGGGGCCAAAAGATATGTTGGCCCCCCCTTTCAGGCTTGTGGGGGGGCCATGGCCCCGGTGGCCCCCCCTGGATCCGCCAGTGCTTGGTCATCACGGGTGGTCCAAATCATTGTGATTCTGAAATATTTGGACTGTTCCTATGCGTACACACGGATCTAGAGTCATTTTCGTTTTTCTCCATTGACTTGTAATTGAAAGGTCACGCCACTGGCCTGACCTTAGGTCACCGATACAAACAAATCCGAGATATGCAAATTATAGGCGCCCATAACATCATGAAATCCACCAAGTTTAAAACCTCTCTGACAAACACTGCAGGCGGAACATGACTGCAAACTTTTTTAGGCTTTCTCTGCAGTCACTTGACCTGGTGACCTGACCTGACATAACCTGGGGTAAAAAATTTCAGACATTGTCCAAAATTGATGAACCAAAAGCTACCCCAAGTGGCGCGGCGCTACCCGCCGCGGTTTTTTATTTATACGCAAAAAACGCGACAGGGTGGTAACATATGCCCACCCCCCCCCCCCCCACTGGGACGAAGGATAAAATTATGTCCGTTCATTTAACAAAAGAAGGAATGAGGAAAAGGAAAGGGCATTTCAAAAATATTCAAATGTCATGATTGCAGCCCAATAAACATGTACTAGTAATACCTAATACGAGTATAGGGGAAGTTGGGGCAATGCCGGAGTTGGGGCAAAGCCGAAATTCGAGATATTTCGAAAACCGTACGACATGGATGCCACCTGTCAGTGATGCTCTGAAGCTTAAGTGACTACCAATTATCGCATGTTTGTTACCAGTCGTCATTCGGAATACTTCGGCTGTGAGGGCGCCAAGAGCGTTTTCAAGGTACGTTTCCTTTGTACTACATGCGTCTTCGAAGCTGCATTTCCTACTCATTATGCTACCGTTTGTCTGGCCAATTCGGTCAAGTAATCTTCAGCACGTCTTTGCATAAGTGTGCTGCCTATTTGAAATTTATACAGCACGTTGAAAAGTTATGGGCCTGCAAATGAAAGTATGGCTGGCTGGGGTAATGCCGAAAACGTGCAATTACGCGCGTTAAAGCACGCTACGTGAACTTTACCACTGTAGAATAGCAACGCGTATTTTTAGTCACACAAATTACACTTTTAACCGACACAACGGCCTGTTACCATAATGAATGATTTACCTGGCTTTTTCTTATTATATCACACAATTATAACTTCCAGTGTGCACCAAGCGTCCTCAAGCTCTTAACCCGCGCCCTGCTGGGGGGGTGTTTGAACACCCCCCCCCCCCTTGTGGTTTTTCGCGAATATCTCAAAAACGGCGGCGCGGAGCGCCGCCGAAGTTGGGGCAATGCCGGAGTTGGGGCAAAGCCGAAATTCGAGATATTTCGAAAACCGTACGACATGGATGCCACCTGTCAGTGATGCTCTGAAGCTTAAGTGACTACCAATTATCGCATGTTTGTTACCAGTCGTCATTCGGAATACTTCGGCTGTGAGGGCGCCAAGAGCGTTTTCAAGGTACGTTTCCTTTGTACTACATGCGTCTTCGAAGCTGCATTTCCTACTCATTATGCTACCGTTTGTCTGGCCAATTCGGTCAAGTAATCTTCAGCACGTCTTTGCATAAGTGTGCTGCCTATTTGAAATTTATACAGCACGTTGAAAAGTTATGGGCCTGCAAATGAAAGTATGGCTGGCTGGGGTAATGCCGAAAACGTGCAATTACGCGCGTTAAAGCACGCTACGTGAACTTTACCACTGTAGAATAGCAACGCGTATTTTTAGTCACACAAATTACACTTTTAACCGACACAACGGCCTGTTACCATAATGAATGATTTACCTGGCTTTTTCTTATTATATCACACAATTATAACTTCCAGTGTGCACCAAGCGTCCTCAAGCTCTTAACCCGCGCCCTGCTGGGGGGTGTTTGAACACCCCCCCTTGTGGTTTTTCGCGAATATCTCAAAAACGGCGGCGCGGAGCGCCGCCGTTTTTGGTACACCTTATCATACATCAATTCTACACATGTTGTGAAAATTTCAGACCAAGGTCATTCAAGGTCAGGTCACCAGGTCACTTGAAGTGACCTCACCTCATAAAAACTTTCAATGTCTGTCATAGCTACACCGAGTGACCGATTGCTTTGAAACTTTCAGCGATTGCTAAGAGCAATAGCATGTACAAAATGTATATCTCAGAATTTTGATATCGATGACCTAAGGTCAGGTCAATTTTGCGACCTCCCCATTATAAGTCAATGGGAGAAAATTGAAATGTGCCTCTTTTGGATGAAAGACATTATAAACACTCCCAAACACCGAATTACAAGTGGTTTAGACACACTGAACTTGAAAATGGTGTCCGTGACCCTTGTTTATGCCCTGAGGTCATCTAAGGTCACGAATGGTATTTAACAGTTTTTCACAAATAACTTTTGATAGAGGCGTGCTAGAGCGATGAAAACGCCTCAGATGTGTTCAGCTCGACGATACGGATCGACTGATATGCAACATGACCCTTTCCGGTCAGGTCATGACCTTGACCTGAGGTCAAATTTTCAAGTTGACCTTTCAAGGTTAAGTTATAATTCATTCGATGCGTCTTGACGAGAGGAACACGATGCCGGTAAAAGTAAGCTCGTACAAGGCTTGGGTCAAAAGTTATTGCAGAAAAACTGTTTTCGAAAAAATCGGCTATTTTTGCAGTTTTTGCCCCCTGCAGGCAAAACCGTTGACGTTAGGTCAAATCTGAGAGAATTACTCAGAAAGGGCGTTAATAGGGCTATCGAATGCGCTTTTCGGCGGCGCTGTAGCTCTATTGGTTCCCGAGTTATGCGTTGGCTTCTTGGAAATTTTCGACATTCGACCTGGAAATCGGCGAAATTTTGCCTTCAATGACCTCTGGTGACCTGACCTTTGACCTGACCAAAAAATTGACCGAAGTGATTTCGTCATTATTTTTGACGCTCTTTCGAACGCCGCCTTCCGCGTATCGCTACGTGGCCCAGGAGCCGAGTTACAAGGGGGGGTGTTCAAACACCCCCCCCCCCCCAGCAGGGCGTGGAAATCCAGGACCCCCAGCAGGGCGCGGGTTAAAAGGCGTGTCAGCTTTGACGAATTCTGGATAAAATTTCACATAAAATAGCAAAACATCAATTTCGGCATTCCCGTAGATTATTTCTCCCATTTTCGGCTTTCCCCGCAGTCCGGGGCAACGCCGAAAAAGTCACTTCTTTGATATTTTTAGTTTGTGCGCTTAACGGTATGCGAATTCATCAAATGCGCCTGGTATGTTTGAAAGGCAAAAGACTGGCCTCTCGAATGACGCCAACAAGAATAGCTTATGTTGTCTACCTTGCGATGCTACGGGCGTCAGAAAAAAAGTATTCGGCGTTCCCCCAACTTCCCCTATAATTCGCGATATACTTGATACCTTTCCTCAATGAACCGAACGACAGAGTGTTGTCAGTTCAGGCATACCTGTCCTCGTATTCTCGTCATTTTCGTTACGTTAGACTGTTGAAACAAGTAAGTGTTCGGCGGTTGTTACACTGAGAAAAAGTGAGAATACCGACCCTTCTTTGAGACCCGTGGTCCCTCTCATTTTCCCTATTCAAGTCAGACCCGCACACGTTTTCAGACCTTTTCCCGGTTTACAGGGTGTCCCAAAATAAATGCCACACCCTCCCACAACCTTCATTTTGCCTCCTAAGGCGCAATTTCAATATCATTTCGCCAGTACCAGCTCCCAAATCATATTGGCTACATTTAAGTCACGTGATCTTCGAAGTTTTGTGACTCTGATCGGTCAGGGGGTGAGCGGAGGTCTTTTCCGGGGCAGAGCCCGGCGCGCGCGTAAGTAGTAAGTACTATTGTTTCCAAATTAAGCTTGATTCTCGCTGTGCCGCACCGCTGCCTGTAGTGAATAGTGAATGCCCCAGCTGTGAGCGCCGAGACCGAGGATTTACGGGAAGGTAGACTGACTGCAGCACTCTGGTGTTCACCGGGATAGTCTACCATTTCAGGCTTATGTGGCCTGGCTAAACGAGCCGTGTCAGCCGCGCTGAGGCGGTGCCGGACATCGAGGCTTGGGACCGCGCCTGGGGCAGGGACGCCTGTGTGACCTTTGATTACGACACACCTGACTCGCATGTCCGTCAAGACAGCCCATATTCAGCCCAGATTCAGCCCGGATTCAGCCCAGATTCGGGACACCTCCGATCAAGCTGAAACTCGCACACAATGTAGGCCATGACATGCCCAATCCACAGTCTAGGTCATTCGGTGGCACTCCCAACCGTTTGACCTACAGAGGTCAGCAAAGGTCACGTGGCCAAAATTTTGCACAGCAGATTGTGGCCCACCCAGTAGAGCTAGAACGCTAAAAATGGCACCAATCGACTCGCCAGCATCTAATCTTACGTTCACAACTCTCATTTGACCTCTCAAGGTCATGTGATGACCTAAGGTCATTTGTGGGCTATGTCGAAAATACATTTGCACAGCAGTTTTCGAGTAGAGGAATTGACCGAATTCCAAATCAAAGCACATCATCAGGTAGCCCATAGGCCGTAGTAACTTTCCTTACAAACCGCTTCTCGATATGTGACCCCGTTTGACCTCGGCAGGTCAAAATGTGCAAATAAACGACACTCGATACGTCGCAGCACGGATTCAGCCCAGATTCGGGACACCTCCGATCAAGCTGAGACTCGCATACAATGTAGGCCATGACATGCCCCATCCACAGTCCAAGTCGTTCGGTGGCACTCCCAGCCGTTTGACCTACAGAGGTCAGCAAAGGTCACGTGGCCCAAATTTGCACAGCAGATTGTGGCCAACCCAGTAGAGCTAGAGCGCCAAAAATGGCACCAATCGACTCGCCAGCATGTAATCATACTTTCCCAACACTCATTTGACCTTTCAAGGTCATGCGATGACCTAAGGTCATTTGTAGGCTATGTCGAAAATACATTTGCACAGCAGTTTTCGAGTAGAGGGATTGACCGAATTCCAAATCAAAGCACATCATCGGGTAGCCCATAGGTCGTGGTAGCTTTCCTTAAAAACCGCTTCTCGATATGTGACCCCGTTTGACCTCGGCAGGTCAAACTGTGCAAATAAACGACACTCCATACGTCGCAGCCCGGATTCAGCCCAGATTCGGGACTTCTCCGATCAAGCTGAAAATCGCACAAAATATAGGTGCTGACATGTCCAATCCATAGTCTGAGTCATTCGGTGGCACTCCCAGCCGTTTGACCTACAGAGGTCAGCAAAGGTCACGTTGCCCAAATTTGCGCAGCAGATTGTGGCCCACCCAGTAGAGCTAGAGCGCTGAAAATGGCACCAATCGACTCGCCAGCATCTAATCTTACTTTGCCTAACTCATTTGACCTCTCAAAGTCATGCGATGACCTAAGGTCATTTGTGGGATATGTCGAAATACACTTGCACAGCAGTTTTCGAGTAGAGGGATTGACCGAATTCCAAATCAAAGCACATCATCGGGCAGCCCATAGGCCGTAGTATCTTTCCTTAAAAAACCCTCTACTCGAAAACTGCAGTGCAAGTGTATTTTCGACATAGCCCACAAATGACCTTAGGTCATCGCATGACCTTGAGAGGTCAAATGAGTGTTGGGAAAGTAAGATTAGATGCTGGCGAGTCGATTGGTGCCATTTTTAGCGTTCTAGCTCTACTGGGTGGGCCACAATCTGCTGTGCAAATTTTGGCCACGTGACTTTTGCTGACCTCTGTAGGTCAAACGGCTGGGAGTGCCACCGAATGACTCGGACTGTGGATTGGACATGTCAGCACCTACATCGTGTGCGATTTTCAGCTTGGTCGGAGACGTCCCGAATCTGGGCTGAATCCGGGCTGCGACGTATGGAGTGTCGTTTATTTGCACATTTTGACCTGCCGAGGTCAAACGGGGTCACATATCGAAAAGCAGTTTTTGAGGAAAGTTACTGCGGCCTATTGGCTACCCGATGATGTGCTTTGATTTGGAATTCGGTCAATCCCTCTACTCGAAAACTGCTGTGCAAGTGTATTTTCGACATAGACCACAAATGACCTTAGGTCATCGCATGACCTTGAGAGGTCAAAAGAGTGTTGGGAAAGTAAGATTAGATGCTGGCGAGTCGATTGGTGCCATTTTTAGCGCTCTAGCTGTACTGGGTGGGCCACAATCTGCTGTGCAAATTTGGGCAACGTGACCTTTGCTGACCTCTGTAGGTCAAATGGCTGGGAGTGCCACCAAATGACTCGGACTGTGTATTAAGCATGTCAGCACCTACATTGTGTGTGATTTTCAGCTTGGTCGTAGATGTGCCGAATCTGGGCTGAATCCGGGCTGGGGCGTATGGGGTGTCGTTTATTTGCACATTTTGACCTGCCGAAGTCAGACGGGGTCACATATCGAAAAGCGGTTTTTAATCAAAGATAATACGGCCTATGGGATACCCGATGATGTGCTTTGATTTGGAATTTGTTCAATCCCTCTACTCGAAAACTGCTGTGCAAGTGTATTTTCGACATAGCCCACAAATGACCTTAGGTCATCGCATGACCTTGAAAGGTCAAATGAGTGTTGGGAAAGTATGACTACATGCTGGCGAGTCGATTGGTGCCATTTTTGGCGCTCTAGCTTTACTGGGTGGGCCACAATCTGCTGTGCAAATTTTGGCCACGTGACCTTTGCTGACCTCTGTAGGTCAAACGGCTGGGAGTGCCACCGAATGACTCGGACTGTGGATTGGGCATGTCAGGGCCTACATTGTGTGCGATTTTCAGCTTTATCGGAGATGTCCCGAATCTGGGCTGAATCCGGGCTGCGACGTATGGAGTGTCATTTATTTGCACCTTTTGACCTGCAGAGGTCAAACGGGATCACATATCGAAAAGCGGTTTTTAAGGAAAGTTACTGCGGCCTATGGGCTACCCGATGATGTGCCTTGATTTGGAATTCGGTCAATCCCTCTACTCGAAAACTGCTGTGCAAGTATATTTTCGACATAGCCCACAAATGACCTTAGGTCATCGCATGACCTTGAGAGGTCAAATGAGAGTTAGGAAAGTAAGATTAGATGGTGGCGAGTCGATTGGTGCCTTTTTTAGCGCTCTAGCTCTACTGGGTGGGCCACAATCTGCTGTGCAAATTTGGGCCTCGTAACCTTTGCTGACCTCTGTAGGTGAAACGGTTGGGAGTGCCACCGAATGACTTGGACTGTGGATTGGGCATGTCACGGCCTACATTGTGAGCGAGTTTCAGCTTGATCAGAGGTGTCCCGAATCTGGGCTGAATCCGGGCTGAATCTGGGCTAAATATGGGCTGTCTTGACGGCCATCTGACTCGCTCGGTTACGGCGGGGCAAGACCGGCCGGGCCAGTCCGGCGAGCATGGCTGGATGAGCAGTACGGCATGCTATCTATGGTGGCAATGACACCGGACCTCATTGCTGAACACAATTTCAAGCGCGACAAAACCAGTTTTTTATATTCTACATGAGAATGAGTTGTAAGTAAGTTCTCGCTGGGTCAGCACTCACCAACCACTAAAAATGTTCAAACCATGCTTTCCGTAATTATACCTTTCTGTCCATAGCACCATCCGTTGGGTAGGTAATGTCAAATATCCTAGCCCTCGCCCGCACATGCCATTTTCCCATCCTAGAACGCACATGGGGGGGGGGTTGCCACCCCCCGCGCCATTTCGTTCCTGTTGGCGATAGAGCTTAGCGGTAAAGACCAAAAAGATTCTTTGGGAAGAGACGAATCCAATGATACCCAGTTTTACCTTCTCAAGTCAGTCATTGACCTTCCAGGTCAGGTCAAACTAAAAAATGTTGCTGTTTTGGGTCACCGTTGGATATCAAGTGCGCTGCTTAGGGTAGGGTGGGGCAAAGCGCCCACCCTAACTTTCCAGCCCCAGTATCTCTTTATCTTACAAATTTGAAAGACAACTAGGTAGCTGATCTGGTAGCTCATTACCTTGGCTTTCTTCGAATAACACATCAGAAACAAGTGGCATGCATGGTTTTTGAGATATGCCATCCGAATTGAGAGGACTACAAATCGGGCGTTTTGCCCCACCCATGGGGCATAGCGCCCATATGAGTGGGACATAACGCCCAGTCCTGAACGTTTCATTACACGCTCGGTACTCTGACAAAAGAATGCAGTATTTATCCATTCTCATTTCGTTTGACTTTAAATCGATAGATTACACCACTAAACACATCTTGAACACTGTTGTTACCACCCCACTCCTCATTCAGTCAACGGGCTGTCACCGCCTTGGAGAGCGGAGATTAGTTCGTGCGAATAAATTGTTCCAGGCGATACTAACCAGTATATTGCATTTCATAAGAATCCTGAGCATTAGAAACGTATCCCGACACTCACTTTCAGCCAAAAATGTTCGCAAATACCCGTACTGTATAACTCCCATTAGGGGTAAAACGCCCATGATGGGCGTTCTGCCCCACACCAAAGTGGGCGTATTACCCCAACAGCACATTCAAAACGAAGTCCACCAAAATTAAACGTGTGACGATTGTGTTGCAAACCAGTAAATGCTCAAAACATAGCTTAAATCCGCAGGTTCTGCGTAGCTAAATTCCATTGCCTACTTTAACCCTCGCCCGCACATGCCATTTTCCCATCCTAGAACGCACATGGGGGGGGGGGGTGGTTGCCACCCCCCGCGCCATTTCGTTCCTGTTGGAGATAGAGCTTAGCGGTAAGGACCAAAAAGATTCTTTGGGAAGAGACGAATCCAATGATACCCAGTTTTACCTTCTCAGGTCAGTCATTGACCTTCCAGGTCAGGTCAAACTAAAAAATGTTGCTGTTTTGGGTCACCGTTGGATATCAAGTGCGCTGCTTATCAAATACCGATGACGATGCTGTTTTCTGGTGCCAGGCCAGCTAGAACCTCTTTGTCACACTACCCGACCAGAATTTTGCGGCTGAGGTCATTTCAGGTCAAGTTAGGTCAAGGTCAATTATATGTGTTTGTATGTCTGTGTGTGTCTGTGTGTTTACTGATGTGTGCATCGATTGTTTTTGGGTCCATATTACATGAAATCATGCTCTGAGAAGCTTTTACCAAAAATGCAGTAAAAAAAAAAAACAAAAACAGTAAATTCAGCTTGCCTAAAACGCAATTATCTTAGATGACCTAGGTTGACCTTGACCCTGACCTTGACCCCTGTACATCGTCGAACAACATGTTGCATGATAGGTGGGAGGTAATACTGGCAAAAAAGGCCGAAATCAGGGTGTCAAAAGCTCGCAAGACCCATGGCAAACGCAAGATGTTGAGAATTGGCCATTTGGGTCATGACATGACCTGAAAAACAAGGTCATATCTCCGAAACCAAAAATAACAGAAACTTGAAATTTTCAGTGGACATCAAGAAAGGATAGAGGAGCAGCTATACGAAAAATCAGCGTTCTAGCGCTAAAAATGTTGAGTGCAGAGCAGAAAGACTACCTGGGGGGGGTGGCAACCACCCCCCCCCCCCATGTGCGGGCGAGGGTTAACCCGCGCGGGGCTGGGGTCTCCAGCCGAAATCGCGGGGCTGGGGTGGGTAAATTTTACTCCGCCCTGTTATCTCCCGAACTAATGGTCCGATTTGGAAAATTCAAACGCCAATCGAAAGATCTCATCACGAACAACTAAAAACATGTACTTAATTTAAAGTTTGAGCCTTGAGGTAAAGGTCAAGGTCAGGTCAAGGGTACAAATTGCAAGTTTCTACAGTATCGGCCTTGCACCGTAGTTGCCGAAGAATGGACTGATACTGATTGCCCAAAACGTGTTATTAGGCTACCAAGACAATATTCGCTGCATACAATATCATTCAGAGGTCAAGGTCAAGGTCAGGTCAGGTCAGGTCAGGTCACCAAAAACAAAATATAGAAAAGGACATGTGCGACACATGTTTTATGGGTCATTTTATTCATATAATTCAATAGGCACACTCAATAGGTGATATGGACCACATCTGGATTAATTTCAGGTCGAGGTCAGGTCAAGGTCAGGTCAAGTGAGGTCAAATTTTGAAGTTGGTTGTTAACCCTCGCATGTGTGCGGCGTTTGCCAGCTTCTAATGTGTAGGGGG
Organism: Amphibalanus amphitrite; assembly: GCF_019059575.1. Taxonomy (NCBI): domain Eukaryota; kingdom Metazoa; phylum Arthropoda; class Thecostraca; order Balanomorpha; family Balanidae; genus Amphibalanus; species Amphibalanus amphitrite. The sequence continues at coordinate 234,663 of NW_024881989.1, forward strand.
GGGGGGGCGGTTGGACCCCCCCTTGCCGTTTGGCCCCTGATCGAGCTAGAGCTTCGCGGAAAAAACGAGCGTGCTGCCCGTGACGAGAGGAAGCCGATGATACCCAATTTTAAGGTCCTAGGTCATTGGTTGACCTTCCAGGTCAGGTCAATGACCCAAAGTCGGGAAAATCGGGACCTGTTAGAAAGTCGTAAAGTGTGGCTGCTATGGGGTTTTTCGGGGTGCTGATCACGAATATCGTGTTAGTTTTGATCACAGATGATGTCTTGAAGCATTTAGACCAGGTCGGGTCAGGTCAGGTCAGGTCAACCAGTAGGCGTCGTGACGGGTATTCGTAGTACGTGTCAACCGCCTCTGACAGCTTCGTAACATGTTACGAAGTCACCAAAACTACTTCGTAAATGTTCAAATGGTTGCTAAATTCGAATTCAGCTCCAAAAACTAGCCTAGAAACATGTAAAACTCGAAAAAGTGACCCGAGGTCACCCGAGGTCACCAAAGGTCAATGACCTGACCTGACCTTCAGGTGACCTTGACACACACGGGAGTAACATCAAATCACATGTTTGAACGTTTGAAACCACGAAAAGCTTGCAAACACGCGGCTAGTGCGAGCCGACATACGCGAAATCGCGATTCCGGCCAAACATGGTCTCGGAAAAGAGGTCACAGGTCAAAGGTCATTTGAGTCAGGGTCATGAAATTTTCAGGGTAGGTGTAAAATTGATCAATGCGAGGGTACTGAAAGTTTCGTCGCGATCGGCCGCTTTTTACGCGAGCTATTCGCGAAAAACCATGGGGGGGTCCATCCGACCCCCCCCCCCCTACACATGCGAGGGTTAAGGCATATAAAGGTATCTATCTGATGCAGTTTTTCACGGCGAATCGAATGGTGCTATTTTTGTTTCCGTGCGAGGTCTAGAACTTCAAAAAAAAAAACATTTTTTTTCAAAATTTTTGTGTGTCGTGACGTCATGAAATTTCTAATAACTCCCACATTTTTAACCGATTCTTCTAAAAATTGGTATGTAGGTGCACATAGACCACATCGCTGACATATATTTCGTTTTTTTCGATACACTCAAAATGTTGGATTTTATAATTATTTTTTTTTAAATCAGTTTTTTTGAAAAAAATTGGGCAGAAATCCAAAATTTTTAAAACACCGAGATTGCCATTTGATAGAACAAAGTAGAATTACGTATAACCTTTTTGTTACGTCTTGATTCCTTTAAAAATGAAGATGTTAGCGGCGTTTGAAATTTTACCGTTTTTGAGGCGAAAATGGCGAACATGACGTCACTAAAACGTCAATTTCTCAAACATTATCCGACGGATTTCGCTCAAATTTTCAGGGAACGTGTCAAATTGATGTAAGAAAAGGTACTGAAAGTTTGGCGGCGCTACGCGCCGCCGTTTTTGAGTTATTGCAAAAATTCGCGAGGGTGGGTAAAATTTACCCCCCCCCAGCCCCGCGCGAGTAAATCTCTATCAAAGTTTTAGTAGTATGAAAACATGTAATATCTAAAAATTGTCTGAAATAAACTAATCTTTATCTTACGTCCAGAACAACCCACTTGTAGAACCGAAAAAGGGGGCAAAAGTAGATTCCTGCTCGTTCTTGAAAATGGCTATAGAGAATTCTTCGAAAAGTCGAACACTTCATAAAAAAGAGGGGTGGGCGTTTGACCCGCCCTGGGCGCTTTGCCCCACTCTACCCTATCATATACCGATGACGATGCTGTTTTCTGGTGCCAAGCCAGCTAGAACCTCTTTGTCATACTACCCGACCAGATTTTTGCTGCTGAGATCATTTCAGGTCAAGTTAGGTCAAGGTCAATTATATGTGTTTGTATGTCTGTGTGTGTCTGTGTGTATACTGATGTGTGCACCGATTGTTTTTGTGTCCATATTACATGAAATCATGATCTGAGAAGCTTTTACCAAAAATGCAGTCAAAAAACTTCACAAAAAATAAATTCAGCTTGCCTAAAACGCAATTATCTTAGATGACCTAGGTTGACCTTGACCCTGACCTTGACACCTGTACATCGTCGAACAACATGTTCCATGATAGGTGGGAGGTAAGACTGGCAAAAAAGGCCGAAATCAAGGTGTCAAAAGCCCACAAGGCCCATGGCAAACGCAAGATGTTGAGAATTGGCCATTTGGGTCATGACATGACCTGAAAAACAAGGTCATATCTCCGAAACCAAAAAGCACAGAAACTTTAGATTTTCAGTGGACATCAAGAAAGGATAGAGGAGCAGCTATACGAAAAATCAGCCTTCTAGCTCTAAAAATGTTGAGTGCAGAGCAGAAAGACTACCTGGGGGGTGGCAGCCACCCCCCCCCCCCCCATGTGCGGGTGAGGGCTAGCTACCATAATCTAAAAACGGCAGACATTGAAATAGAACTGCCCTTTAGTTTGCTCAATGCTTACGCTGTAGAGTATGTGACAAAATGATCAATGAACACTTTGCGCTAAGCGCATGTGTTGCAATTTCGCCTTATGTGTGCATGTGTGTTTTTGAAAACGTAACTCCACTGCGGTTCGAACACACGACACATCTACCCGAACTTCGCCGCTCCACCGTCGCGCCACCGAACCGCTACAACGGCTCGGGAACTGGGGCGGTGTGTGTGTAGCCGAGCGTTCGAGTTGCGCCTCTCCCCTCCCTCGCCGCCGGGCGGGTCAGCCCAAGGTCGGCCGTTTATGGCCCGCCGCACGCCTGCTGCCGGCCGGTCAGTCAGCTGACCGCCCGCGGCTGCTGGTGCTGTGCGGGTTGCCTACCTGCGAGTGGTCGTACGGCTCCGTCCGGCGCCGGCCCGGGTGGACTGAGAGAGTGAGTTGAGCTCGTGTCCCTGCCTTGGTCTGATCATGATGGGTATTGAGCTCACCATAAGCCAATACAGTGAGTGGTAGAGAACTACTATGCATTTCAGACCCCATGAGACCCTAATTTTCGGCGATAATTTATTTACTATTTGTCCAATTTGCTTCAAATTTTCACAATGCACATTTCAGCTCAAGCGCCAATTTTCGTCAATATGGTCTCTTAACAAAATATCAAATTTTAGGGTACTTGTCGTTGCCTCGTAATGTTAAAATCGGTTCCGTAAATCCGTCAGTGGAGTAGAGGCTATCCGTGCGTAGGTGTGACGTCACAAACACGTGACCATTAAGCTCCGCCCTCCCGGCGGACGGGGTAGTGACCTTGGCCGGTCAGTCGGCTGCGTGGAGCGGGCGGGGCAGTAGCTGTCGCACCGGGGCGGCTCGCATGGACCGTAGCTGCCGTGCAGTTGTCGTTGCAGCCGCGTAACATCATCGAATGAGCTAAATAGCGCGCATAAGTAACGCACCAGCTGAAGCCCTCGACTAATTGTATTTATCACAAATGTACGTACACCTGGTTCAGTCACAAAAAATATATATATATTTCCACACAAGATTAGGGGCTTGTGAAAAACGCGCATAGAAGACGCTGTTGATTTCAAATGATTGCGTAAGATTATGTATCGCGTCAGACTACGTCAAAATTGCAAAACAGAATCACCATCAACAGGATGCAATTTACTTATGAGTTTGATATATGAAATTTGATTAGCAATGTATGCCGGCGTGATCGATTTATATCATCCCGGTGCAACTAAGCATTGAACGCCTTCAGGACTAATCCATTTGATCATCGACTTAGGTTGAGGAGGTCGCCAGACTAACTTTACCCCCGGCCCCAGAGCTTGTGTGTTGAAGTGCAAACATGAAAAGTTAAAGCCTAGAGATAGTTACCTCAACATTGAGGACATACCTACTGTTACTTAAGTTTTACAAAAAAGATACGTGTTTATTGATGATCGTTCTCGTGTAGTGCCCAACGTCCGCCTGCCACACTGCTATTTCTTTTGTGCACGTCTTAACAATATAACACACACATGACACCGCGATAAAGGCCATTTCTACCATGCGACACATTACGCTTCTGCCCCACCCGGCGCCCCGCACCGCTTCACGAATCACGAATACGGTCGTTTCGCTGGAGCGATGCCCCTGGCAATCGGCCGTGCCCGAGACTCTTCATCCTACTTTGTTGCTTTCTGCGCCTTCCTCAGAAACATTTATTGACACTGCCAAATACATCAATATTTTTGGGTCAAGCAGAGGCTTACACATGATCTTATAGGTAATCGGGTAGTGACCTGGCCCAACCTGACGATGAGATAGGTGCAACTCCGGCTTAAATAAATGTTCAGAGTCCAAGAGTCTATCCATCTTTCCTTCTACGGCCGGTTCCGTTCCATGGTAGATCCTACCTTGATTCTGATCATTCTGAATATTCTGAGCTAGTTTGACGTTTAAATACCAAAATAAGGAGAAGAGGATACCAAATGCCCTCAAACGGATAATTTTTTGGCTTTCGTCCCGAAACAACTTTGCCGGCTTCACTTGTCTCCAGTATGTGGTCCCGCTCCGACCTCTCCGCGGTGCTGACACCGACTGAAGCGGCATAGACCCATCGCGGTCACGGCCAGTGGGCGGAGTTTAGTTGGGCCCGGCGCAACGTGATTGGCCAGCGCTCCTATCCAATCCGGTGCGGTAGCGAGCGAGCCTCTATCCGGGTGCAAAAACTGATTAACATTACGAGCCAACGACAAGTGCTCTAAATTTTGATATTTTGTTAAGAGACCATATTGACAAAAATTGGCGCTTGAGCTGAAATATCGTCTGCCAAAATTTCAAGCTAATTGGACAAAAATTGAAGAAATTATCGCCGAAAAGCAGGGTCTCATGGGGTCTGAAATGCATAGTAAGCCTTGACCTCGCCCGTAAACGGTGTTTTGCCACCTTCGCCCATGCAAGGCGGGTTGGTGCGACCCCCTCCCTGGCGTTTGAAAACGGAGCGTCGTAGAGCTTAGCGGAAAAGACCAACGGATTACTCTCAACGAGATCTCGCGATTGGTGGTATATGTTTTGGTCCTAGGTCAACATTTGACCTACTTATGACCGGTCAAAGGTCAAATTTTCGGAAAAATCTAACTTTTTCAAATTTCCGCGCCGATTGCGGCAAAACGGTAAGAGATATCGACTTGAAACCTTCACTATCGTGATCCTTGATCAATTCTCTATCGTTTGGTGTGTATTTCGATGTCATAAATCTAAACATGATGCGTTGGGAGCATCGGAAGTCTGCAAGGTCATTTGTGCATTGGGTCACGTCAGGCGTGTGACGTCACTGACCGGACCCTGACCCAAAATGAACTACAAGAAACAACCGACGATGCCTGAAATGGATAGCAAATTCGAATTCAGGGCATCAAAATACCCCGAAAAGGCATACAAGTGCAAAAAGTCATTACAGGTCAACCGAGGTCACTGACCTTACCTTGACCTTTAGTAACATTCAAAATGTCAACGGACATTGTGCCAATGTCAAATCAGCCAGTTATGATTCTAAAACAATCCATCAGTGTGTCAGGTCAGTCGGCATTTATACCAATGTGAAGCATTCTCCAATTTAGCGTAAATCTGGCCGGAGGTTGTTCCCTTTATGACGTCATAACTCCGTGACCTGACATGACCTTGACAAAAAAATACCAAAAGTTACGCAAAGGATGCCCCAGGCCATAGGGTACTGAAAATTTGAGCAGGCTATCTGAAACGGTTCGGCGTGTAGCTAAGAAAAACCTCAGGGGGGGGGGGGGGTTGCACCAACGAGTTAAAGCGGCGAGAGTTAAAGGGACCCTCCCACCTTCAACAAAGTTTATGAATTGGCATGAAAGTGATGTCGCTCGATTCAGAAAGAGCGAAAACGAATATCTACCAAATTTCACCGAAAAATATTCACCGGTTTTCAAGATATTACACTTTACTTTTGTTTACTTTTTTGGGATCTCTGCTGTTTCTAGCGACTTTATTCTAAAAGTGCGGCGTTTGCGGCAGATGTTGCGCGCAAATAGCATATACCAACGCGTGCTACAAAACGTTTTAGTCAAACATTTAAAAATCGTTAGATATTTGCGCTCACGTCACAAATTCAGAGGGGTATTCCTAACCATTAGCGCCTCTGAATCAAAATGCTGCAATTTTGAAATTCAATATTTTCCATTTAAGGCATTTCTCGATGTTGTGAGTGCCGAAACCGGTAAGTGTGAGCCAGGGACCCCATTTTGGCTATCTCAACTCAAATCTAATGTTAAGGTGGGAGGGTCCCTTTAACCCTCGCCCGCACATGCCATTTTCCCATCCTAGAACGCACATGGGGGGGGGGGGGTTGCCACCCCCCCCCCCCGCGCCATTTCGTTCCTGTTGGAGATAGAGCTTAGCAGTAAAGACCAAAAAGATTCTTTGGGAAGAGACGAATCCAATGATACCCAGTTTTACCTTCTCAGGTCAGTCATTGACCTTCCAGGTCAGGTCAAACTAAAAAATGTTGCTGTTTTGGGTCACCGTTGGATATCAAGTGTGCTGCTTATCAAATACCGATGACGATGCTGTTTTCTGGTGCCAAGCCAGCTAGAACCTCTTTGTCACACTTCCCGACCAGAATTTTGCTGCTGAGGTCATTTCAGGTCAAGTTAGGTCAAGGTCAATTATATGTGTTTGTATGTCTGTGTGTGTCTGTGTGTATACTGATGTGTGCACCGATTGTTTTTGGGTCCATATTACATGAAATCATGATCTGAGAAGCTTTTACCAAAAATGCAGTCAAAAAACCTCAAAAAAAAGTAATTTCAGCTTGCCTAAAACGCAATTATCTTAGATGACCTAGGTTGACCTTGACCCTGACCTTGACCCCTGTACATCGTCGAACAACATGTTCCATGATAGGTGGGAGGTAAGACTGGCAAAAAAGGCCGAAATCAGGGTGTCAAAAGCTCATAAGGCCCATGGCAAACGCAAGATGTTGAGAATTGGCCATTTGGGTCATGACATGACCTGAAAAACAAGGTCATATCTCCGAAACCAAAAACCACAGAAACTTGAAATTTTCAGTGGACATCAAGAAAGGATAGAGGAGCAGCTATACGAAAAATCAGCCCTCTAGCTCTAAAAATGTTGAGTGCAGAGCAGAAAGACTACCTGGGGGGGGGGGGGTGGCAACCACCCCCCCCCATGTGCGGGCGAGGGTTAAAGGGACCCTCCCACCTTAACATTAGTTTTGAGTTGAGATAGCCAAATTGGTGGCCATGGCCTGAAAATACCGGTTTGGGCACTCACAACATCGAAAAATGCTTTAATTCGGAGATATGGAATTTCAAACTTGCAGTTTTCGGATTCTAAGGGGCTAATGCATTGGTATGCCCCCTTAGAATTTGTGACGTCAGCGGAGATCTAACGATTTTTAAATCTTTTACTAAAACGTTTGGCAGCACGCGGTGGTATATGCTGCTTTGCGCGCAACAAATGCCGCACTTTCAAATAAAGTCGCTAGGAACAGCGGAGATCCCAAAAAGTAAACAAAAGTAAAAGTCTAATATCTTGAAAACCGGTGAATATTTTTCGATGAAATTTGGTAGATATTCATTTTTGCTCTTTCTGAACCGAGCGACATCACTTTCATGCCAATTCATTAACTTTTTTGAAGGTGGGAGGGTCCCTTTAATGTGGATAAAATAGCACCAGCAATTTGCGAGGAATACGTTACAATAGCTGAAAGCATTCTAACAAGTAACACATTACAATTTACAAGCCGACGTATTTGTTATTTTTACCTGAATGGACCAACATAACAGTAAGATTTAACAGTAACAGTAAGGTTTACAAATTCGTTGCACAAATGCAACGAACTTGTGCTGGTAAGTGGTATCGTTTTTTGTTTTGTTGGGTTAGGCCCTTTCGGTCCAATGAGACCATTTCAGAGTCGGGAGGATATAGGGGGAGACATTGGTCTGGGCAGGCACCCTAGTGAGTCGCCGGGGCTGAGCCCGACCAGAGGACAGGCCACCCAGCCCCAAGGCACTCACTGCACCCGGCTACGGGGTGCGCTCCCCGGGAGCAGCGGTGCCGCTCCAAGGGAGCAGCCCGCATGAGATAAAGTTGCCTGTCCAGACCGGAGGGGGGTGCGGCGTGGAGGAGAAGGATTTCAGTATCCTGAGGATAGAAGCACGGAACGGTGGAAGTGGTATCGGAGTTGGCATAGCATTTATAGCAGTCAGTGCCAGCTGTGTGACTGGCTCCCGGACGTTTGGCAGCGAGCCAACCACTGAACTCTATTACCGGGGTTACATGAGCGATCCGTTCCAAACACGCACTACGCTAATGCGCATCAGCTCCCCACAAACGTATCTACGGCACCGGTTACATGAGACTAATTCGTTTTATCTACGTCAAACGGATCTTGTTTGGCTCATCCGGGCTGACTCCTCGACGGCCGGTAATTCGCATCACAAACGGAATAGGATTAGCGTACAGTCATCCCAGCCAGCAATTCGCTTGGGCTGAACCGTGGCAAGCGTCGGGCAGCTTGGGCTTAGCTTGGGTTTGCCCACTTTGATCAAAACCATTGTATTTTTTACTAGGGCTGAGCTGGGGCATGCCGCAGCTATGCCCACGTGCGGATAGCAGTAGCTCAGCCCGACATCTGCCCGCGCATCCAAAACAGGCTTAACTTGGGCGGAGCGCGGGCTGATCAAGCTGGCTGTGTCCTTCGGCTAACTGGAGTAAAGCCGGAGCTTAGCCATACTTGTTCGGCTGTTCGCGCATGCGCAGTTCTGCGCCAATCATGTGCAGCGTTTGTGACAGTCTGTGCGCTGTGCGACGAAACGACACACCGGTGTTGGGGCATTTGGTGATTGATGTTTGGGCGCGTGTGACAGCGCGAAGAAGGGATAGTGCTCACTGCTCTTATCAAGTGGACTGGCATAGAGTTTTACGGTAGGTAAGTGTATTGAATGGTGCGCTTGATCGTATGTAAACGTCATGATTTTGACTGAGTTTGACGCCATCAAACATGAAGCTGAATAGCTGTTCAGCCTGGCGACTTATACCCTCGCTCAGAAAAGCTGCATTCCGTGCCTTTATATCTTTGTGAAATACCAGCACTTCTGACCCAGGAAAATGAAATACAAAACACAAATATTTATCTACTTATCACCCATGGCCGTCACCACCACTAGGGACACTAGGGACATTGTCCCTAGAAGTTTTGAAATCATCGAAAACTACTAGGGATTGTCCCTAGAAGTTTTTGGAGCTCCATTTGCTGGGGACACGCAAAGAACCCGGGACACGATAATGGCCGCAACTTGCTCAGTTCTCCCAACACATATTGTGAACGGTGGCGTCAACAGATCGCCACGGTAAATAAAAAGGCCCGCGAGCGGTGTGCCTCCCCACAGATATGACGGTGCCCTACAGGCACGTGTGTGTGGTCGCCGTAAAGCTGGATACGGCAGGCCGGCACTCGTCCAAGAAATTGGTCGAGTTTGTTTCCTGGTCACCCGAGGAGACACCCGAGCCGATTCTGGAGGTGCCCAGCATGATTGCTGAAACGAACTCGGCTGGTTACATCCAGGCCCAGCTTATAAACCCGACCGATAACGACATGCAGCTGCGCCGCGCCGGTTACGAGCTGGGGCAGACTCAGCTGTATGAGGGGCTGGTCGCCATAGTGCGCGTGGACCCGGTGGGAGGTCAGGATCAGGGCGGTACTGGGCCACCGCTCTGGGCCGGCCGCTGCGCTGGTCAAGCCAACATTTCCTAAATCTCATTCCTAAAATTCCCTCTGGAACATCTGAGTGGGGATCGGAGACGGCGGGTAGAGGGGGGTGGGGGTATCAGGGTCATGCCCCTCAAAGGAAAATCAGGGAGCCATCATATCATTTGCCCCCCCCCCCGCAAAAAAAAAAACAAGCGATGGGCCCCCATGGGCGTACGGGAACCCGGCCCTTATTCGATTGTCACGAGGCTCAAGAAACACACGCTAGCTATTAACAGCTCCCATACCGGTCTTTGAGGGTCCTACACTGACCTCTGATGACCCTTCCGTGGTGGTCAAGCGCCCACCGACCGTGAGGGACCCGCATTGACCTCTGATGGCCTTCTGCTGGCATTTAACCCGCGCCCTGGTGGGGTCCGTTTATAACGCGACCTGGTGGGGGGGGGGCTATTTTTTGCCCCCCTCGTATCTCCGAAACCACTGGACGGATCCGCAAAATTCAAACGGCGTTCGAAAGGCCTGTCAAATTTGTCGAAGGAAACCAAATTTCATTGACCTCGGGGTCACCGATGACGTCACAGGTCAGGTCAAAGATGAAATGTTTCACCGTTCACGGGTCTTCTAGGGAATGCGCTATAACACCAAGGAAAACGCATTTTGTCGAGAATCAGCGGTAGGGCGTCAGTTGCCTAGTAGATATGTTGCTATTAGAGGTCACTGGCAATACCAGGTCAGGTCACAGGTCAGGTCACCAAGGGTCACAGGTCAGGTCACATGAGCCCAACTTTACTAAGGTTGTGTGATACATGTTTTATGGCCAATTTTTCATTTCCAACTCAATGGTGTTGGTTATAAGACTATCAGGTACGGCTTAGGTCACTTTCTGGTGAAGTTCAGGCCAAGATCAGGTCAAGGTCAGGCCAAAAAAGGTCAAATTTTAAAGTTGATAGTTTTGCATAAAATGGGTATTGATTCGATGCAGCTCGTCACGGGGAGTCTAATGGTGGTCTTTGTTTTGCGCTACGGGGTCTAAAATTGCTAAAAATTGAGTTTGAAAATTTGACGTCATCAATTTTGAACAGTTTTTTCGCTATAACTTCGCCAAAAAAAGGTATCGATCTCAAATTTGGTATGTATATCGAAGAGCGCAGGGACTATCACATATATTCCGGTTTTTTTTTTCGAAATTCGAATTTTTTTTTTGGAATTTTTTTGAGTTTTTCTAAAAAAATCAATTTTTTTGATTTTTGGGGGTCAAAATCCAAAAATTTTAAAAATCCGAGATAGTAGTTTTGTAGCCCTGTCCAATCTACAGCTTTTATGTCTTTATCATTTTTCTGTATTTGCAAAGCTATAGGCCTGACAGCTCTTCCCGCGAAACCCTTTTTTGGGTCGAAAACGGCAGAACATGACGTCACTCTGACGTCATTTCCGGCCAATCTATCATAGCCTTTGGAAAAATTTTTGGTCACAATGTGTAAAATTGATGTCCGGGAGGGTACTGAAAGTTTGGTGACGATCAGCGCAGCGGTTCTGGAGATATATCGAAAAGTCTGGAGGGGGGGGGGGGGCAAAAAATAGCCCCCCACCAGGTCGCGGGTTAAGGGCCCCTAAACCGGCCTCAGGGGCCCATCCGGCGTCTGAGGGCTCACATCGGTCTCTGGTGGCATCATTTCTGTCTCTGGAGTACCAAGACTAGCCTTTAGGTGTCCCTGAGGGCCCTATACTGGATTTTGAAGACCCGATGCCGGCCTCCAAGAACCCGCATCGGCCTCTGAGTGCCTATGTTGACATTTGGGGCCCTCTGCTGGTCTCTGGGGTCCAACGCTGGCTCATGCAGGTCTTTTAGGACCCCACACTGACCTCTGATGCCCCAATGCTGGCCTGTAAGGGCCCATATAAGGCTCTGAGGGTCCCGCACTGGATTCTGAAGACCCGGGTGTCAGCCTCTAACGGCCCGCATCGGCCTCTGAGGGCCCATCTTGGCCTCTGGGGGCCTTCTGCTGGCATCTGGGGTCCAACGCCAGCCCACGCCGTTCTTTAGGGCCCGCACTGACCCTTGAGGGTTTCATGCTTGCCTATAGGGACCCACATTAGCCTCTGAGAGCCCAAGTCGGCCTCTGGTGGTCTCAAATTGCCATTAGGCGGACCTGTATTGGTCTCTGAGTGTCTTAAACTGGTCTCTGAGGCCCCAAACCGACCTCTAAGCACACCGGCCTCTGATGGTTCAGTTTTTGTCTTTGAGACCCAGGACTGGCCCTTATGTGCCTCTGAGGGCCCCGTACTGGCTTCTGAAGGATCGATGCCGGTCTCTGAGGACCCATACCAGTATTTAAGAGCCTCACACTAGGTCCAATTTTGTTCTCTGGGACCCAAGGCTTACCTTTGGGCGTCACGAACTGGCCTTTGAGGGCCCACACCGGCCTCTGGGGCCCCATAGCAGCCTTTGAGGCCGGTTACGGAACCCAAATGCTCCTCATGACTTGTGAGGGATGCATTGAGGCTGCTCGATTTCGAGTTCGAGGTGCGGTATCGCCCGGGACCCGAAATACCGCACGTGGATGGACTGATCCGTTTGTCTTGGAAGACAATGAAAGAAGGGCAAAGCCAAAAAGTGACCGCAGATATTGGCCTCGACTCGTGCACTCGGTCGGTTTGTACCGTCATTGAGATGGGAATCAAACCGCTGAGTGCCGAAGACCTGCGAGTAGAGTGGCTCAAGGATGAGCTCAGTAGTTGGAGCCGATTATACGATTTAATGCCGATTCTGAAAGTACCAATGTGTCACATGCATAGGCACTAGGCAGTAGGATGTGGGCACGCGTTTCATGATCGAAGAATAGATATGCCTACTACCGCGTACCCTCTTCATTTTTTTCCAAAATAAATCTAAATTAGTCTACCTAGTTTTTAAATTAAAGTCGCCGAAATCCAACGGGGAACGCAGATTTGGGGTAGGTGGGTATTGGCGACCAGACTCAAGCAAAGGTTTGTGACGATGCCCTGGAAAAGTGTCCCTAGAAGTTCTGAAACCGTGGTGACGCCGCTGTTATCACCGAGCACGTTCATTCTCTGTCCGCATTTAAATCAAATGAACATTTTATACGGATCAATGAGAAGTGTTTTTACAGTATTAATGCATCAATAAGTTATTTTTCAAGCAAACATGCAATGTAAATTAAACCAATTAATCTCTTTTCAGGTACGTACCATTAGAGCAAATGGTTCCAAAAAAATGGAATAGTTATACAAACCAGGACCGGGTGGACGCCGCAGTCGCCCTCGCCAAGTGGTTTAGCGGAAACTGCCTGCTTATAATTAAGTAGGTATACCTACATATACGGAAACTGCGCCGAAAGCTGGCCGACCACCTACTGCAGATGTGTGTGTGTGTGTGTGTGTGGAGGAGCCAGACGCCTCCAAAGCTCCCATTCACCAGAGTGAAGTTCCTTATAAACGATTGTTTGCTTATTGCTTTATGTCTTATGAGCGATTACTTGCTGTCCTTACTTTATGCTTTCAGTTGAGTGTTTAACCAAGTATTATGAACGGGGAGGGAGGCTAGCGGGCCTTGTGATTGTTTTATAGTTTTGATGGCGTTTTTTCATGACTCATGCCATATTACTGCTGCAGTTTGCAGTCCACTGTTTCATCTATTTGTATTTCATTTGACGTGTCTGTAGTCGTTTGAAATATACATTCAATCAAAGTCAACCACTACTTTCCTTTTGCAATGCTCGAGCCTCGATGACCGGTTAACAGAGCATTGAGTGACCGTAACAATTTTAAATATGCATTGAAACCGCACAACCTGCTGAAAGTGCATTGGCTGCTCCTTGCTACTTGATCCAGTGTGAAGCAAAAGCAAGATGAAGTCAAGTCGAGACTTGAGAAAAAAGGAGCCATCACTCGAGCCGAACCCGAGCAAAGCCACAGCAGTTTGCAATGTATAAACCCTATTCACTTCTATGGCTTAAGTCGGGATAGACAGGGCACACAGAGTGGGCTTGCCGGAGTTCAGCCCGCTCGGGCCCAGAGTAATCTCCATTATATAAATGGATTCACTGGTCGGGCTTAAATCGGGCTAACGCCAATCGTCGCTCAACTAGGGCTAAACTACAGCTGTCCGGAGCTCGCAGAGCGGGCATACCTCCGGCAGAGCATGGGCTTTAGTCGGCGTATTTGTGTCATACGCCGACTTTAGCCCAAGCCCTAGCCGACTTTAGCCCGACTAAAAATCTCGGGCAATCCGCACTTGAGCCTGCTTGGGCCCGGAGCAAAATTGCTGGCTGGGATGGCGCAGTTGCGGCATTTACCGGGACGACTGAACTAAATTTTGAATACTTTTATCATTTGATAGGCTCAAAAACATTTAAAATTAACATGAAATCAAAAAATGAGAACAAAGTTTTCTTGTTTTAAGTCAGTGGGCACTGATTCGCGATGCAGCGACAGCATGGTGGTCAGAAAAATTATCTATCAAAATATTTCATTCATTTTATTTCACATGCAAAGACTAAACCAAAATACCGACTTTTTTTTGCTATTTTCTACGAGGCAGCCAATAAAAAAATGCTTAGTATTTTGCATTTTGACGCTTCCAGTCAGCAAAGAATAGTTCTTGTGAAATACGTCCCGAATCGTGTGCCTCGGTTACATGAGCGACCCGTTCCAAATACGCACTACGCTAATTCGCATCAGCTCCCCAAGAACGCATTCAGTGCACATACTACATGAGCAAATTCGTATCAGTGACGTCAAACGGATCTAGTTTGGCCATGGATGAAGGAGAACCTTTCTTTCATCCATGGTTTGGCTCTCGGCCCGATGCGCATTACAAACGGAATAGCATACAAATGTGGCGCACTTCCGTAGCAATAGAGGTGACTGAATTAAAAACTTAATATCTTATGTCTTTTTTGCATTTAATCTGCTCAAAACATTCTCAATTAACTTAAGTTGTCTTGCTTTGACTCATTGAGCACTTGCCTCTCTTGATTCGTCTGTAGTGCTGTCAGAAAAATGTTTCAACTGAAAGTACTTTGATATTTTCTTTTTGGTTTTCACTATATTTATTTTTGAAAACTTGACAAAATACCGACATATTTTTTTTAATTATTAGGTATTTCAAAAGAAGCAAATGAAAAAAATACCTATTATTTTGCATTTTAATGTTTCTTTTGGGAAAGAAATAGTTCCTGTAATACGTATGTATCTTGGTCCTATTCGCTTCTAAGCCTCTTTCCCTGCGGATTTTGTTCGGACCGCCGATTCGTATTAGCAGGTGGATACATGAGTCGGTAGTCGGCTCCTGATTCGCATTAGCGGTGAATCCGATCGTGATACATACGTATTTGCTTTGCTCATGTAACCGCGGATTGGATCGCCGATTCGTACTAGCAGGTGGCTACATGAGTCGGTATCGGCAATGCGTTCCTAATTCGAATTAGCGGCTAAATACGTATTTACTGTGCTCATGTAACCCCGATATATAATGTGGAAGGCGCATCGGCCGCCAGATGGTGTCCAACGGTGCCGCCATGTTGCGCAGACCAGAAGGCGGCCGCCGCATGTTTTGGGGAATAGGGAATTCAGGACCTCGATTTACGTTTGCGGCCGCTGCATCCGTTACGTTCAAGCTATGTAAACACGGAACCCGGCATTTCACGCAGAATTGAGTGGAGAACAAGATGAAAACTTAAATTTGCTTAACCCGCGCCGGGCCGGTGCTATCCCTCGCGAGCCCGGGGGGGGGGCGTTTTTCGCCCCCCCCCTGGCGAATATTTGCAATAACTCCCGAACGCTTAGGGATAGGAAGGCGAAACTGTTAGTACCTTTTCTCCCATCAATTTGACATCTTCTGAAGTAAAAAATTTGGACCTAGCCCCCTTGATGACGTCACAAGGTTCATTTTTCTAGACCCCTGCACGGCAAACTTCGGCGTCACAGACGCAAACTTCAAATAGCTGCTAAAAATAGAGTTTTAGAGATAAAGACAAATTACGAGCACGGATGTGTAGCGTTTGACCTAGAGAAAAATAGAAAAATAGTTTTGGTGACCTGAGGTCAGAGGTCAGGTCAACGACCCCGAAATGTGGTTTTAGTTTTTCGCAAATAACTTCGGCAAAAATGGTCCTAGAGCTACGGCAGTGGTACCATCGCATTCGCCTTGTCAAGCCGCGTCGAATGATATATATTTTGCTCGGAAAAGGTCAAGTTTCATGTTGACCTCATGTGACCTCGAATGACCTCTGGTTGACCTTGACACATGAAAGGTCGTTTATGATGGATTTGTACCCGCTGATCACGAATCTGGCATCTATTTTCCTCTAAGCCAGGGGCGGCGCCACGGGTTTTCGATAGGGGGGGGGGACGGGGACCTGCCTGACCGAAAATCCCAAAAGTAGATACTGATCGTGTATGCAAAAAAAAAAAAAACGAGGCACGTAACGCCGCGAAACTTGGTAAAGCCCAAAACACATCGAATGGTGCATCCCGTTTCCAAACTTATCCTAGGACACCTAAGATCGATCACCTTTTCAAGCATCCTTGCCTCTAAATCAAAATTTGCAGTCTTGCCAACTCAAAGCTGGTTTCCTACAAGCTGCGAATTACTTAGGTATGATGAGTAGCAGTGCCAACCATTCTTACGTTTCGTACTTTCAAATTTTCAATCTTACGTCTGGTCAGCTTCATGGCTTCACCATCATATAGTCATGGAGGAAAAGTGGGAATGTCTTCTGCTCTGACAAGTGCGCCAAAACTGCAATATAATTTCAGAATCATGACATCACCACCACCACCTGATCCATATGCAACGGGCAGGGTGCAGCTAATGGCTAGCCTTCAGTGGTCATGTCATCGGTGGTCACTGAAAAGGTCATGCTAGGTCATGGAAGGTCACCAGCCATTATTTGATCACACTTTCTGATGGATTTTACTTACCAAGAGCTTCGCGGGAAAAACGAGCGCATGCATCGTTGAAAAAAAATGAGTGAAAGGGTCTCGGGTCCGGCGACCTCTGCAGGTGAAATGCCCCAGGGTAGGATTCCGATTTTCACAGCCACTGACGTAAGAAGGGGAGTGGGGGGGGGGTTGGCTCGATTAGACCCCCAGCCGTTCGGCCGCCGACCGAACTTAGTTTTGCAGAAAAAAAACGAGTGCTATCGAACCCCTTGACGAGAGGGAACCGATGCTACCCAATTATAAGGTCTTGGGCTACTGCGTGCTTTTTTTGGTCCTGCCTGTGATCTATCCGAACACTTCTCCCCACAAGTGCTGGGGTTAAATGGCATAGATTTCAAATGGTTCCTGTGGTAGAACTGCCATGCTTGAATTCAGGGGCGTCGACACCGGTCCGACTTTTCCGACTAGTCGGACCACTTTTTCGACTAGGCGGTGCCCTGCTGTGGCTCGCGGGGGCCCCTGCTGCAGACCGCGGGGGCCCTACTGCGGCTCGGGGGGCCCTGCTAGAGACCGCGGGGGCCCTGCTGCGCCTCTGGGGCCCTGCTAGACACCGCGGGGCCCTGCTGCGGCCCGCGGGGTCCCCTTCTGCGGCCGCGGGGGGCCCCTGTTGGGGCTCTCGAGGGCCCCTGCTGCGGCCACGGGGGCCCCTGGGGGCCCCCACCGGTGGGGGCCCCCCGAGAAAAAGTCGGACCAGTTTTCCTTACGCGTCGACGCCCCTGCTTGAATTCGACTAATTAGGAATGGAAAATATCCATATAGTAGCGGAAATCTATGGAATTTCAGTAAACTTGGTTTTGTCGGCAATGGGGTCTGGCAGTGGGGTGGGGAGGTAATAACCCTGCCTGGCGCCCCAAAGGGGGGGGGGCACGATCCCCGAGGCCCTGCCGATCACCTTATAACTACAGGCATCACAGCTCCACACCTTTTGCAGATGGCCAGGACCCCCTGCGATACATCACAATTCACAACAGCAATCTTTATTCAGAACCTGCCTTGATTAACCAACGATGCATTAAATGCGACGGATAAATCTACAATGCATTATTATCAACTATTGAACGGGCCTCGCCGATAGGGGGGTACTGTACCCCCCTAACTTTCGATAGCGGGGGACCTGTCCCCCCCCGTCCCCCCCGGTGGCGCCGCCCATGCTCTAAGCCTTCATTTAGAGCTTCCGGATGGCAAAATTGTCTTATTTATTATTACTAACTTGAATCAGTGAAATAGCCTCTAGCAGGGATACTCTTCTGTGACCTTGACCTTTGAGCAGCCTTGTATCGTAAGATGAACCACAAATAGGGAACTGATAAGCCTCAAAACATTTCAAAACATCTTGGAAGTTAGCACGCAAGATGTGCGAAAAAGTGCCAAGTTTGAGGTCAATTTTGAGCGTGACCTTGACCTTGACCTTTGATTTGGAGCACCGTTTCAGAATCCTCAGATTCTCTTCTTTCGTTTGACACCCAATTTTGCCGGTTTGATGCAGTCTGCCGTCCTCTAGAAGGCTTACTTTGAGATCACTACACATGTGCCGGTTTTGGCCTTTGACCTTGACCTCTGACCTTGAAAATTGACCTGAGGTCAAAAATTTTAGGTGCATTAGAATCGTCTCGTAAGGACCTTTCGTTTGGTATCGCTTTTGTTTCCGTAGCTCCCTTATTTACGGAGTTAGACAGGGGGGGGGGGGCGAAAAACGCCCCCCCCGGGCTGCGGTGGTTGGGATTACCCCCCGGGCCCGGCCGGGCTATGAGATTCCATGCCGGGCCGGGGGGTCTGAACACCCCCCTTCTAACTCGGCTCCTGGGCCACGTAGCGACACGCGGTAAGCGGCAATCGAAAGAACGTCCAAAATAAGGACGAAAACACTTCGGTCATTTTTTTGGATCAGGTCAAAGGTCAGGTCACCAGAGGTCACCAAAGGCAAAATGTTGACTATTTCAACAGTTTGGAAACTGCCGACGGCTATCTCGGGAACCGATAGAGCTACAGCGCCGCGGAAAAGCGCATTCGATAGCCCTTTTACAGACCTTTCTGAGTAATATTCTCATATTTGACCTCAGGTCAACGGTTTAGCCTCCAGAAGGCAAAAACTCCAAAAATAGCCGTTTTTACGAAAACGTTTTTTCGGCAATAACTTTTGACTCAAAAGAGCCATGACATTACTTTTGCCAGCATCGTGTTCCTCTCAATGAGACGCGTCGAATGAACTATAAGTCGACCTTGAAAGGTCAACTTAAAAATTTGACCTCAGGTCAAGGTCATGACCTGACCGGAAAAGGTCATGTTGCATATCAGTCGATCCGCAACGTCGTGCCGAACACATCTAAGGCGTTTTCAGCGCTCTAACACGCCTCTATCAGAAGTTATTAGCGAAAAACTGTTAGATTCTGTTCGTAACCTGAGATGACCTCGGGGACATCACGAAGGGTCACAGTTGCCATTTTCCGGTTCAGTGTGTCAATCTTACCTACATCCCGATGTTTGAGAGTGTCTAGAATAGCGTTCGTGCAAAACAGACGCTTTTCAAATTTCTCCCATTGACTTATGTATACCTAATGGAGAGGCCGCAAAATTGACCAGACCTTAGGTCACCGATATCAAAATTCCAAGATATGCATTTTATAGATAATGTTGCTCTAATCAATCGCTGAAAGTTTCAAAGCAATCGATCAATCGGTGTAGCTATGACGAGAATTCTTATTTTTTCTGAGGTGAGGTCACTTGGCAGTTGGCGTGACCTGGTGACCTGACCTAAGGCGACCTGGGTCTGAAATTTTCACAACATGTGCCGAAAAGATGCCCGAATAGGTGTGCAAAAATTGGCGTATCTGCGAAAAACCGCAGGGAGGGGGCCGGCTTTGTCTACTGCAAAACAATCAGCTAAAAATTTAACATTAGGAACATTATTTCAGCAATATGATGCCTTTGCATATAATATACAACTCATTTAAAAACGATGCGTTTTAAACCACAAAACACAGCACCAAATGTCAAAGCACTTTAGTCTATACATGTATTTTTAATTTCGTGGCCACCACTCATTGCCACATTTTGCTGTGTTTTGTATTTGCTGCGCAGTAATTGTCCAGATGGCGGAGGCCGACCACTTGATATCAATATTGATATAGGCAAGGAGTTCTATAGCCTTGGGCAAGGCCCTAAAAACAATAGGGCCTTGAAGGATCGCAAGGCCCTATGAAGGATCGTAATGGCGCGGGTTCTTGTGCTCTGAGGTAGTAGTCGTTTTTGAATCAATTTTTCTAGTGTTTCAAGGTAAGATTTTGCAGGAAACTTGGTGTAAATGTGAAGAGTAAGTGTTTTATAAGATGGGATGACACTAAGCAGATTGAATTAACTACAATTAAAACGCTAGGTTACGATGGCCTCTCCGACCAATGACTTGGCTGCATTCCTCGGCAAAGCACGCATTCCTCTGCAAGGCACTCTTCTAAACCAGAAATGGAATATCTTCGTCTAGGGTGGTGTTGGGCCGTAAAAGCTTCTGATTTTGTGCTAGTCTCAGCTCAAGCTACAAAACTGCTATTCCAGTTCAAAACCCCATGTTAAAAGTGAGCTAATTCCGTTAAGTTTGGACCATTTACAATTCAGAGTACCAGTACAACTCTTAGGTGCTTTATTTGTCTTTCAACCATCAACATCTGGCATCTTCATGTGACGCCAGGCCTACTAATAGGTACCTATTTATCGTTATCAGATTGCTTGGTTTCCTGTCATTATTTTCCTTTATAGTGGCTGACTTCTTAGTTCTTCAGCAGTTGGGTTTGTAATGCACTATGAAATACTGATGGGATGACATTTTATTTTAGGTGTTTTCATGGTTGTCACTTGTCAGTAGCGGTGGGACACCTTCAATTAAGGGGGGCACTGCTGACTTTTGGCCCCATTCTTTCCATGCAACGCCCATAGGGCTAATCTTAAAATGCCAAAATCAAGGGGGCATGGTGTCACAGTGCCCTCCCCATTCCACCGCCTATGACGGTTGACAGTTTTACAATGTACAAGTATTTTTAAATGTGTTGAGTATTACTATTGTCCATCACATTATTTGCATATGCAATTATCCCTCATAAGAATGCTATATTGGTTATTGAATTTCCAGCTGGTCAAAACTGGAAACTTGACTTGGGTTGTGTCACCAACTAGGGGGCTTTGAATCTGTGTTCCTTTTTTGCATGGCATAAGGTTGAGGTAGGTATGTTCCGTGAGCATTCATTTAGTCATTGTACAATTAGATATGCTAATTGAGAAAAAATGTGAAGATGTTGTCTTGTCCTCCATCATTCTGGCAGAAATTCTCAACCATGCCAGCCTTTGACGTGGGGTGGGTGATACCTAATTGTCAAAAGTCATGGGCCACTTTTCCTTATTTAATCACTTATCTGATCAGACTTGTAAGCAAAATTTGCATGAATATCTCATGAGCTGGCAAGCCTACTGACTTCACAAATGGGTGGCAGCACCTCAGATGCCTGCAGCTGCTATTACAATACCAAAACTCATGTTGTGTAGCAAGTATGCGGCACCAAGCTAATCTAATCAACATTTTTCAGCCAAAGCTAACAAATGTCCAGATTGGGAAAAGTACATTCACAATGCCAAACACCTCAGGGACTCTATTGCACTGAAGTTAGTTGTAAACGATTTTGCACCAAAATTTTGGCATCATTTGCACTGAAGTTTTCAGCTAATCTGTGCCAAATTTCAACCTTTTTACCATTTAAGCACATGCACATCGTAAGTTATGCAGCCTTATGCTAAAAAGTTGTATAATAAATAATAAAGAGACAGGAGACTGGATGAAAAACAAGTTGAACAAGAATGTTTATCCATCAGGAGCTCAGAGTTCTTCAAACTGAAATGAGAGATGACAAGACTGCTACACCTATGGCTATGGTACTGAAATGCTACATTTGGGTGCACCAGTCATTGCTCTTTCACGTATCCTCTCTATAGATGGCCTTGGTATCCTCTTCCTATTTGCCACTACTAGGAAGTAGGAAGGTATGTCATTTTTTGCTCTCAGCAGGGGTGTAATTTTATATCTCTTTGTGGGGGCAAATGCACCCACAATCCTGAATAATGCCCCCAGGCCCACAATGATGAAAAGGCACCCACAAGTCTTTTACAAGCGCCCTATCGCGAGCATGGCGCCCTTTGCATGCTCTAACGGCGTCCTCCTGACAGTCACGCGTTCCTGGATACATAGACCACTATATAGGGGAGAGTGGGGAAAGATGCCGAGGGTTTGACTATGTCATATATTATTCGAAAATGACGATCGGAAAGCCAAAACTTGGAGTTTCAACGGAAGCCGACATCATTTTTCTCCAAAAATATCACACTTTCGTGCCTGAAACATGATAACTTTTTTGCTATTAAACATTTTCCTGAAGAAGTGAAAGGGGGCATCTTACCCCACAGGGTGGAAAAGACGCCCCCTGGCGTTGGGTAAGATGCCCCCTGCACTATAAGTGACAAAAATAGGCACGTGAATCGCCTGAACGAATCAGTAGTCACTTCGAGCCTGCAGTAGACACCAAACGTCATCGTAAGGGCCCTCAAAAGTAGTCGTAAGGGGCTTCAGAGGTCATCGTTAGGGCCATCATAGTCCAGCGTGGCCAAACAAGCCTCCGTGGTGGCGTTCGGAGACCACTGTGGGGCCCTTATAGGTCTTCATGATGCTTGAGGGCCCTCAAGCCCATCGTGGGGACCTCAGATGCCAGCACGGCCCGTGGAGCCAACGTGGGAGCTGTTTCGACCGCCGGTTCCAAAAGAAGCAACTGAATGATAAAACACAATATATTGATGATAATTTACCGGTTTTAACAGTAACAGAAGCAGCCGGCAGGAAGAAAACAAAATAGACTTGATCTCAGGAGATAATAAGCAAGTAAATTCGATCAATTCGATCAAATAATCAAAATTCCTTATGTTTCTTCTCAATAAAACAAAATTCAAACTAAATTCCAACTTGATTCAAAATCTCCCAAAAAACTCTTCGTGATCCAATTTTCAAATTATTTCGAATGACCAGCGCTCGTGCTGGTTGATCTTCTATGCCACGCTCCTACAGAGTCCATAGCTTACTATTTTCTGTTCCGCGCTTCAACAGTCCCGCCTTTAAAACCACTTCACTGGTTTTAATCTTCTACTGACGGGTGGCAGGCACCACGAGGACCATCTTGTTCACAGGGCGCTTCAATGTCCTTCCACCGGTGGATACAGTTGCTGAGCGCACCAATCCATCACTGCTGATTTTCAGCGCCTTTATCAATCCAAAGGGCCAACTTCCTCGTGGAACGGATTTGTCGACGAGGACGACCACATCACCCACCATCAGGTTCCGCATTGAACGTTGGTCCATAGGTCTCTCTTGTAGCAGAGGAAGATAAGACTTTTTCCATCGCGCCCAGAACTGCTCAGCTAGATACTGTGCTTGTCTCCAATGCTTTTTGCTGAGCAAATCGTCTTTCTGAAAAAGACCAATTGGGATTTCTGTATTTCTCAATATCAGGATATCGTTCGGGGTCAGGGGACGCTGGTCTCTTGGGTCAGCTGACACTGGCGTCAAAGGACGACTGTTCAAAATGAACTCCACTTCGCAAAGAAACGTTTGCAGAGTCTCGTCGGTTAACTTTTGCAGGTGTAAGATGAAGTCCAAAATTTTTCTTGTGCTCTTAATCATGCGCTCCCATGCTCCCCCAAAGTTTGATGCATGGGGAGGGTTGCATATCCATTGTACGTTCCGCTTCAACATTTCTGTCTGTATTTCAGAGCCTTTCTCAGCCAAATGAGCCAGTTCCCTGGCAAGCTCACGCTTTGCTCCCACAAAGTTTGAGCCCTGATCTGACCTTACCACTTTCACTGCGCCTCTTCTCGCTAGGAATCTTCTGAACGCGCAAATGAAGGAGTCCGTTGATAAACTACTGGCGACTTCTAAATGAACAGCTCTTGTGCTCAGGCAGGAGAATATGACGCCATATCTCTTGATTTGGCTTCGGCCTCTCATGACAAAGAACGGACCGAACAGGTCTGTGCCTGTGTAGGTGAACGGCGGTTCGAGGGCACTCACTCGATCTTGGGGTAGATCGGCCATCTTCTGTTTTTCAGGCGGCCGCCTGATTCTCTTGCATTGCAGACAATCGGATAGAACCCTTCGGACTGCGCTATTTCCCTTTACAATCCAAAACGTCTTCCTCAATTCCGATAGGACATGCTCCCTTCCTCCATGTCCCAGCTCTGCATGTACTTTCTGTATCAACATATCTGTAACTCTTCCCTTTGCAGGCAGGATAATGGGGTGCTTCACAGTGTAAGTAAAGGAGGAATTTTCTAGACGCCCACCAACTCGTAGCAGCCCATCATGTATCTCAGGATCTAGGCGGTAGATGTCGCTGTTTCGCCGTAACAGCCCCGTTTTTAAATCAACTTTCTCTCGTTGGAACGAACTGTCTTGTTCGTGAGTCAGAATGATCTTCTCCGCCTCCAAAAGCTCCTTCATCTGTATATTGCCGCTACTATCCTGTTTGCCTCTGAGACGGGATTTCAAACGAAGGAGCCATGCCACAGCATGGGTCAGCCTCCACCAAGATGAGTAATGGTTTATCAATTTTCGGATGGGGTGCGGTTCCGCAGCGGCGTCCGTCAGCGCCACCGAACACGTGGTTGCTTTAACCTGTTTTACCTCTGGGTCATTATCTGGCACAGTATCATCGCTGCCGTCTGTAACTTGTATGTCCTTTGTATCCCATAGGAAGTGAGGTCCGTCGAGCCATTGCTTGTTTCTGATAAATTGGGGGCCATCCAGTCCACGAGAAACATGATCTGCAGGGTTATCCGCTGAGCTCACGTGGCCCCACTGACTTGGTTGTGATCCATCGTGGATAACAGCAAGGCGATTTGCAACAAAGACGTGAAATCTCGAAGAGACATTACGGATATACCGTAATACCGCAGTGCTGTCCGTCCAAAAGAAAATTCGATCAACAGAAATGCGTAGGGCTCGCGTCATGGAGTGATTCACCTTTACAGCGAGAGCAGCTGCTGACAGCTCGAGTCTTGGGATGGAGATGCTTTTCATTGGTGCCAACCTGGATTTGCTTCCGAGCAGCAGGCATTCAACCCGCCCATTGCTGTCAACTAGTCTGATATACGATGCGGTACCGTAGCCCTTCTCGCTTGCGTCAGCAAAATGGTGAAGTTCTACAACTTCGACCGCTCCCAAGGCAGGGGATTTGAAGCATCTTCGTACTCGGAAGGTAGATAGCAATGGAAGATGCCGTAGCCAACTATCCCACGCTCTGCGGTTACTGAGTGGAATTTCCTGATCCCATCCGATGTGTAATCGATTTAGTTCTTGTAGTAAGATTTTGGCGGTCATAATCAAGGGAGAAGCCAGACCCAAAGGGTCATAAATTGAAGCCACCGCCGACAAAATGCCTCTCCGAGTAGGAGGCGTCTCTATCAGACGTGTAATATCTACGTCGAAGCCAAAGAAGTCTTCTTCTACATGCCAGAAAATTCCTAGAGCTCGCTCTGGGGGCAGCGTTTCCTGTTTTATGTCCAATGTCTTGATTTGTTTTGAACGATCTGCCATGGGTATAGCGCACAAAACCGTTCTGCTGTTACTGATAACCTTTGATAGGCGGAATCCACCCATCGCACAAAGCTTTTGTAAGTCTTTCAGCATCTGAATCGCCTTTTCTTCTGTTGCAACAGATTTTAGGCAGTCATCCACGTAGAAATTATCAAATATGATTTCTGGAACATCTGAATTGAAATATTTCCCGAAGTCTACAGCGGTTCTTCGAAGGGCGTAATTTGCACAACTAGGAGATGATGTAGCTCCAAAAATGTGTCGTGTCATCCTATATTCTTCAGGATCAGCATTCGAATTCATATCTCCATTAGGCCACCACAGGAACCGAAAAAGGTTGCGATCATTTTGAGGAACCTTTACCATCATAAACATTGACTCAATGTCTGCCATTACTGCCACCCTTTCTTCGCGAAACCGAAGCAGCACGTCGACCAGAGAATTTGTTAGGTCTGGGCCTTGCAGAAGTTCATCATTCAGACTACTACCTTGATACCGTGCCGCACAATCGAACACAATGCGTATCTTGTTCGGTTTCCGGGGATGATACACTCCGTGGTGAGGTAAATACCAAACTCTTTCATTTGATTGTCTTTCGTCATTCGGGACCTTTTCTGCAAACCCTTGTGCAATGAGTTCGTTCATTTGAGCAGCATAATCCCGACCAAAATTGGAATTTTTGATGCATTTTTTCGTTATAGACGCCAATCTTCTTAGCGCCATTGGACGGTTATTAGGAAGAATCAGTTTCTTTTGTCGTACTGGCAAATCAATTTGGAAGTGGCCATCTTCCGTTCTTGAGCAGGATGCGTCTACTTGGGCGCGCCATTCACGATCTTCAACCGATGGCCCCCTTTCTTCTGTAGCCAGTGTTCCATTTATTTCGTTAATTTTCTCCCAGTCCGTGGTTGCTAAAATACTATTAACATTGGAGCTGGGTAGTTCACCTACCCCACTAAGAAGCCAGCCAAATCTTGTTCGTACGGCAAACGGGCCGCCATTCTCACTGTTCACAACCTCCAACGGCTCCATTGCCAGAGCTGCGTTATTCCCTAACAGGAGGCCCACTTCCCCTTCAATTTGCTGTATGTGCACACCTTGATCTTGAAGGTATTGGAATTCATCGACTCTTGACTGAATATCATTTTGATGGACTGGAATATCGTCCAAAGTTAGTAAGGGTGGTAGAGGAAGGCATGTATTTTCTGCCAGGTCCTTGATCTTCATTCCTCTAGCAACGTAACTTGGCAAACGTGTTTGGGTTTGTATGGTAGTTAAATTTATTGTTGCCGTTTCTTCTAAACTGTAGTCAAGCTGGCGTAATAGTGAATGAGAGCAGAAAGAATGCGTCGATCCAGAATCCATGAAAGCGTTGGTTTTCACTGTTTTTGTTCCCCATGTTATTAACACCGGCACGACGTGTAGTTTACATCCACTAACAGGGAGATGCGTTGAACGAACATGCAAAGAGACAACATCTCCGTTGTTTGTCATTCTCTGTCTATGTAGTGAAGTGGGATGTCTACCTTCGCAAATTTTGCATTTCTTTCTTTGAATACATTTTGCCGACGTGTGCCCCTTCACCAAACAACCAAAACAAAGGCCATTTTCCATTACAAACCGTTGCTTTTCTTCGCTTGGTAAATCCGACAGCTTTTTACATTCTGCTGCATCATGAATTTCGTTGCAAAACGCACACGTTTTAGTTGAGGAAGCATTGCTTCCAGCCATCGTCTTCACCTTTGTTGCCTTCAAATCGTAACAACTTGTGTCTGGAAACAGCTGTTTCCCGTACCAGTGATTTCCGTTCACTCTTGCCAATCTTTCGATAAACACAACAAAATCTTCGAAGTTGGGGCATCTACTTTGATTTTGATCAATGAGGTCTGCTTCATCTCGCCACTTTTCTGTAGCATACGGAGGTAAACGGCACAGCATATGTCGAATGGCCCTGGCGTCAACTTCTGCCAAACCTGATGGAATATTTTTTAACGAATTAAGACATCCTCTCAAAAAGATAGCAAATTCGTCCAGTCCGGATACGTCGTTCGAATGAATGGGGGGCCAAGAAATAATTTTAGAGACTAAAGCTGTAGCAACTTTCGATTTATCTCCATATCGCTTGTCAAGGAGACTGCGCGCTTCTCGATAACCTTCTCCTGGTGGTAAATGTAAGCATGTCTTCACGATGTCATTAGGTTTGCCAGAAGTCATCTGATCTAAATAATACAATTTTTCTTCCTCGTCATCCGTTCTAGATGCAATGTTATTTTGAAACTGTCGAAGAAAACTTGAATATCTCATTATATCGCCGCTGAATGTTTCCATCGTCATTTTTGGCAGGTGAATACGCTTTAACAGGCCCATCGAGTCTTGTGTGTGCTTTGACTCAGGCTCGTTTCGTTCAGTATCGCTGTCGTTCGTGTCGTTCTTGTTTTGATCGTGTTTCGTGTTCGTATTCGCTGCAACATTGTAGTTAGTTTTCGATGTCGAAGGATTTGATTCGGGACGATAATAATCAGCTTTCGATGTCGATGGTTTCGATTCCGCATATTTCATAAAGACGGCTTCTTGAGCCTTGGACTGTTCAATTTCCATTTCCAAGTTAAGCTCAGATAATTTGCTTTTTTGTTCACTGATTTGGGTAAGCAATGTGTTTCTCTTTTTCACAGCTGCTAATTTTGCTGTCAGTGCTGCTGTTCGAGCTTCCTGAAGTATCGAAGGAGAAAGCTGTCTGTTTGATATGACCGAATCATAGCTACCATCTGATGACTGCAACTCGTCATCGCATGCGAGAACGTCTTCGACACTGGATTTGGGTTGTTCTAGGAACTTGGTGATTGCATTCAAAATGGTGTCTTCTAATCTTGCTCGTTCTTCATTGCTCAGATTTTCCATGGTAGTCTCACAGGTCAACGTTACGTTAGAAAGTAATTTAGAACATTTACGTTATTACGATTGACTGTACTTACTTATAATTGTTAGCTGTTAAAACTGTTTCGACCGCCGGTTCCAAAAGAAGCAACTGAATGATAAAACACAATATATTGATGATAATTTACCGGTTTTAACAGTAACAGAAGCAGCCGGCAGGAAGAAAACAAAATAGACTTGATCTCAGGAGATAATAAGCAAGTAAATTCGATCAATTCGATCAAATAATCAAAATTCCTTATGTTTCTTCTCAATAAAACAAAATTCAAACTAAATTCCAACTTGATTCAAAATCTCCCAAAAAACTCTTCGTGATCCAATTTTCAAATTATTTCGAATGACCAGCGCTCGTGCTGGTTGATCTTCTATGCCACGCTCCTACAGAGTCCATAGCTTACTATTTTCTGTTCCGCGCCTCAAAGGATGTCGTGAGGGGCCCTGGAACCAATAATGGGGCCCACAGAGGCCGTCGTGAGGGCTCTCAGAGTTAGATGCCGCCTAAAAAGTCGCTGTGTGGGCCGAGAGACCGGCATGGGGAGCACCCGACCGTACCAGACTCTCAATAGTCCCAGATCGGCTTTTGTCTCTCATCACAAGTATGTAATAAATGATTTGACGGGCTGCTTGAAGGACAGCCTACGGATTTAGGGGGGCGTCTTTCCCCATCAGGACAGGGGGCATCTTACCCCAAGGTACCGAAGTAACATTAAATCAGCACAATTTGTTAGCCATAAATCTACACCCTGAAACAAACTGTTTGGGACACAGTACACGCATGTTAATGCATCACGTCTATAGCAAGGGACGCAAAAAATATCTACCTTCTTTGATATTTACAATGTTTTGACACCAAAATATTTTTTGAAAGCAGCAAATAAAAAACATGCGATCACCAGCCAGCCGCTGCCCAACTGAGCTTCGCAAATTTTTGTGCAGTTAACAAGGCAGGCTTCCGCTTTACGCTAAGAACATTCATTTCCAGGTTCGATTCTTTGTTTTCCCGCTAGAGGGGGTGGGGCGTCTTTCCCACCCTGGGCATCTTACCCCACTCTCCCCTACCTGGACTGTGCACAGACATTAGGGACCTGCCATCATAGTTAGGCGGCGGAACGGGAGGGGGGGGGCACCGGGGCACTGTGCCCCCTTGAATTCTGCAAGGGGGGCACCAATAGCAAGGTGCCCCCCTTAAATTTGATGTATTAGTACTAGGGGCGGATGCGGCAAAACTCCAAGGGGAGGGTCATGAATCGAAGTTGTGCGCCTACCTATACCCAAAATTAAAACCTCAACGGATTTCGGCCACTTAATTTTGGTGGTGCCCTATTTTCAATTTTTTATTTTCTTTATTTTTGGTTAGTCGTGTGATGACTGGTGCCCCTGCTAGGCCGCTGGTGCCCCTGGAAAGACTGTGGTACCTACCTACCCTGTCCCCTGACAAGCCTACGGTGGGCCCTGCACATGACTTAGGTGCCCATGGGCCCTGACAGGCCGGTGGTGCCCCTGACAGGCCTGTGGTGTCCTTGCTAGGCCTGTGGTGTCCCTGCGCCTTGGCAGGTCTGTGGTGCCCCTGGCGAGCCTGTGGTGCCCCTGTTAGAACGCAGGTGCCCTTGACAGGTTTGTGGTGCCCCTGACAATCCTAAAGTGCCAACGACAGGCTTGTGGTGCCCTTGACAGGCCCATGGTGCCCTTGCGAGGCCTGAGGTTCCCCTGCGAAGCCGATAGTGCCCCTGGCAGGCCTCTGGTGCCCCTGGCAGGTCTGTGGTGCCCCTGGAAGACCTGTAGTGCTTTTGCTAGGCCGATGGTGCTCCTGACAGGCCTGTGGTGCCACTTACAGGCCCGTGGTGCCCCTGCTAGGCCTGTGGTACCCCTGGCGGGCCTGTGGTGCCCCTGTCGGCTGTCAGGCCTGTGGTGCTCCTGGCAGGCATGTGGTCATGACCCATGTGACATCCCCCCTGGGATTTGCCACTGATTAGTACTGCGATGGAATCTTGGTAATTTGATACATGTAGGATTAATGGAATTTATCAAACGAGAATAAGGAAGAGACAAACACATAGGTACAGGGACCCGCAGTTGCTTCTGTACACACTAGTATTTCAGCGTATTCTTTGCCTGTGACACCGTTGGAGGCGAATTGGGAAATGATTGTGTGCTTATTGAAACCACCATCTGAAGGGCTTTAAACTGATGTGCTGCTCTCCTAATTCAGTGAACTTTTTATGGCTATATCAGCAAAACATTGTTTTCAGCGCTTTTTCCTGCCCCATTCCTTCTGAAACCTGGAACCGCTTATTCCATTTACTCCTGCCATCTGACGATGGTCGTGCTGACTACTAGTTCCGGCGCTAGTTACTGCTCCAGTTTTGCACCCGGCACAAACTCAGGCGGCACCGGGCCGTGGCTCGACCAGGGAGGGTCGGACCGAGCCGACTGCCTGGGGCGCGGTTAGATCGGACGCCCTGCTGGGGAAGGGGACGGGCGTGAGGGGAGGGGAGGAGGTGGTCACGTGGTCCGTCCAAGCTCGCAGACGACCTGTCCTGCGCCCAGCCATGTTCCGTGATCCAAAATGGCACGAGAGCTGTGGAATGCCTGGAGGAGACGCTTCGAAAGCGAACTTCAGCAGCACTAATTTAGCATATTCTGTGGAGATAAATGAGTATTATCTTAATCCAGAAAAAAATTGTATGCCCAAGCTGTATAAGCTGTATCTTTTTAAAAGTTGTAAATAGGATTATTTTAGGGACTTATAGGTTTCGTATACACAGTGAATTGTGTTACATTAAGCCGTTTCGCTGTTATGGTTACTAACTGAAGAGTTGTCCTTTTTTCTCACAGGGAATGACAATACAATAACAATACGAATAAAACCAGACGTTTCGCACAAAAAAGTGCCTCCATCAGTGGCAAGAAATAAGTAAGTAGGCATACATGTTTTCTCTCGATAAAATCGATGAAGTAGTTATCTTTATTTTTTAAAGATATATTTTCAGCAGTTTTTTAAGCACATCATGGAAGCTTATAAACATTTGTGTATTTTATCGGCAACACGGCTGGCCATACCGAGACGGTGCCGCATTTAGTTCTCATCGATGTTAAACCTATACACTTATTTTTCTCCACTGACGAAGGCACGTTGTTGTCCGAAACGTTTGGTTTTATTCGCATTGTTTTTATATTGTCATTGTCCGTGAGAAAAACATGCTCATATGGACTGATCTCAGTTCATGTAGAAATTGTTGCACATTCATCAACACAGATAAAATAAATATTAGCCCTCAGTCCTCACCACACATATAAGTAGAGGTAAGTAGACCGCGCCCCCGTTTTTCACCAAAAAATCGCGGCAAAGCGAAAGATTACGACGATTCTTTGGTGCCCTGGAGTTAATCAATTTTACAACTTCCCGGAAAATTAAATAGCCCTTATCATTTTTGCATCTTGTCTGAGAATTTTAAATCCCTGAACCAAATTACCTTTAACCTGTGATTATTTTTTTTAAAGATCATGTCAGGCCAGAATAGCAATTGAAAGTCAGCGCACATCTTCTGTGTGTTTCCATAGTCGTTTCGTGATTAGCAACGTGACAACATGTGAAATATACTATCTAATGTTTGTCTCATTGATTGTTGTGGGTGCCAAGGTCACGTGAGACTCAGGTTAAGGTCATTTACTTGAAATGATCTTAGTTAACTTCCTTAAATTTACACCTTTTTACTGTGGTTTTTAGGAAGTGTTGGTTTGAAATTTAGCACCCATTTTAGCATTTGAAAACTAGGCATACTTAGGTATCAGTTATAGTGCCTATGCAATATGTTGCAAGGCTGTAAGTGCTGGTTAACATTCTATGGATAGCCGGCAGAACGCCTAATGGGTGATCTGGCGTGACCCGTCCTACCCCAAATGCTTTGATACATCATCTTTGATCAAAGCAAGTGCAAATTCGGAGTCAGAAGCAAGCCAAGTCTCAGCAAACTTCACTTGTAGAAATTCTAGCAGGACCCAATTTTCCGTGCTTTTGGGTTATTAACCTGATCTGGGAGGTCAACCAGTGACCTAGGATCTCAGCATTGACCAGGACATAAAAATAATTGGCTTTCTCTCGTCAGCGATGACCAGGACCCTCAAATCATCGGATTTCTCTCGTCACGAGCAGCTCGCTCTTTTTTATTTTTCAGCGAAGGTCTGGCTCTTTTTATCAAGGGCCGAATGGCTGAGGGTTTCTACGCCCCTCCGCTACATGTAAGACGCTGAAAAGAAATGCCTAAATGGGTGAGGGTTAAATATCGATTGGTTTTTAAGTGTCGAAGCCCGAAGCACTTTAATTTACTTCGATAGCAGTTTTTAAGACCAACGAGCTCGAATACTATAACTTCTTGAACAATGTAAGCACCACATAAAATGAATCGTGAGAGAAGCGGCTCAAGATTAAGGAGCTATGAGACACTTAATAAAAAACGGCATAGATTAGAAACTGCACCTAACTTGCACTGGTTTTTAAATCTTTTCGTTGCAGACAGGTAGATTAAATGTTAGGATTTAAATTTTAGGATTAAATTTTAGGATTTTTACCATCCAATTCCATTCATAAAAGAAGCCAGTGACAAAATTGTTCATTTTAGATAAGTGTGAAATACAAACTCAATAAAAATTTAATGATACGGCAAACTTGACAGCTTTTATAATGAACAGACAAATAACTTTAACAAATCAAGGTTGAGAGCCCCAAATAGGGGAGAGTGAGGTAAGATGAGCCAAGGGGCAAGTTTAGCCACCCCATGTTTCTCAGCTCCTATGGCGCTAATTGACTTGAGCTTCCATGTGCCGTTCGCTTACGATGCTGCAGTCTTTCACGTGAGACGGCAACGTTCTCACGCTCAGCACCCGGTAACATGTGGTATCGCCCCTGATAACTAAGACATGTTTTGCTGGCTCATAAACTGTCCCCCCCGAAAAAAAATAAACGAAACCGATCATCTGCGAAAAGAACTATTGAGCTCCAACCAAGGTGACGAATCGATTTATAGGTATGCAGGATGACTAACGATGCCACTTTTTGACTTCTTGTGTCAAATAAATTCCATCATCTGGATAGCACGTCAACATTCTATTTGACATTTTGCAACAAACGTATACTATTTGGCGCGACTAGCCTCATACAGGGTGGGGCAGCATAATCGGGAATGCTTTTTGGGCTCTGATCATGAGTAGGCATGGCATTATTTTTATAAATTATATTATGGCAATGAAACGCCCAAAAGTTGTGCATCATCTGACATGACTACATCCATGAGCATGCAACTTCCTGGAAAAGAGCAGCAAAATAGTTCGACGGTGCTCCAAGTGCTTTGCGCGCGCCCATAGACACTAATGTTAAACAAGTAAAACAAGAACATTTTGTTTAAAACCCTGCAATTCCACGTAAAGGTTGCTGGGCAGGTCAACGTGTTATCACGGACGATAAGGATTGTGTGGGGATACTTAGGACAACAGGTTAACGTAATCGTCGTAAAATAACTCTTAGCAGAGGACATACAAGATGACTCACTTGAATATAAGGAAGAAGCACTTGAGCATATTAAAAAGAAACAATGTTCAAAACTTCAGCGACAAAAAATCTTATCACCGACTGGAATACGATAAAAAAAGAATGGCATGCCATATAGGGGATTGTATCGAGAATATTCCAGCGGTCATGCAAAGTAAACATCCTGTTGGGGTGATGGACCTATGGGTGGTCTTCAAGGGAGGTGCACGTGGTGCACCCTACTTCATCGAGCCCGGATAAAATGAGCACCTCTGGTAAATACAACCGCACTCTGGCAGACTCACGTGGAGCCGTCGGAAGAGAGGATCACTGACGGTCCAAATCACGTCTTACGAGGACTCTGTCCGTGCTGGTACTGCAGTGAGGACGACATGTTATTGTGTAGGGCACCTCCACCTGAGATGAACCAAAAACTTCTGGTCCTTCAACTCCGCCGATTTAAATCCGACCAAATTCTTTACATGGAGCGTTTTTTGGTAGAAGTTTAATGAACAACTTATCATCAGTAAAAACAGTCTTCAGTGCAAGGTACGAAGCTGATGGGCGATCATGGACAAGCAGGAGGTTGCACGTGCATGCGCGTGCTTTTGGACCCGCCTTGAGAAGGTCATCGACGCCGAGGGCGGTCAAATAGGATGAGGGATAGGTAAAAGGTGACCGATTGATAGGATGTTGCTAAAATAGTGCTTGGAGCTATATTTTTAGATTCATGACCAAATAATCCCGTTTGATATTTATTCCCGATTATGCTGCCCCACCCTGTAAATGTTCTGAAACTAAAACCGTTTCTTCGCAATTAACTTGGACCACATCATCCCAGCTTATGCACGACAAAAATAAAATAATGCTTCAGGATCACTGGCCTGAATTCCAATGCTTAAGGTTTACTCAAAATCGGTGTGGCTGAGGCACTCTTCGCTACATCTCGTGACGGCCACCATTGTGTTGCATTTTTTCGGTAAGCTATAAGTTAATAAGGAAAGGATTGGTGAGTGGGTTGAAAACAGCCCTCACCCTCCACCCCCCTTCTTCTGGAAACGTAAGTAACCGAAAGATCTGGCGATGGTTTATCAACCCCGTCTGCCGCCGCGCTGCGAGGCCTCGATTCGTTCGGTATGTGGCTTCCTGAGCGGTCCTCCCCGGAGGCAAGGTGAAAGGTCATGGCCTGTATCAGAAATTTATACGTTGCTGAATATGTTTTATAGTTCTTCCAAGGTCTTGGACACCGTTTTATTATATCGGATAAACATTGCACTTTCTTGTCAATCAATACATTTAAAGAAAACTTGATCATAATCTTATACTGCGGCAATTGTAGTTCTGCTTACGGTTGCCTTTTTATGATACGGGCCACCACCACCTCCACTGCGCTGGAGCTCAGACGTTCTACCCCTCCCCGCTACGGACCGGCCCTCGGGCTAGGTGTGTTAGTACTGAGCGCAAACCTGTAGTAGTCACGTGACTTTCATTCACGTAGCGGGAACGGAAGCTATAGGCGATACCAAGGACGGGCTCTGGGGAGGCAAACGGCGCGGAAAAATAGCACGATTGTAGTTTTGGAAGAATATCTGTTGCGGTAAGAGGAATTATACAAAACATACGTCCTAGGAGCAAACATGTGTTATTCCTCCATACTTTGCGCTACATTTCCTTTCTCCAATGGCCAGCACTTAGCAAATAATAGCGCAATTCTAAATTGGTAATATATGTGTACAGTAGCAACTGCGGGTCCCTGTACTTGAGGATCAGCTAACCTTCGCCCGCACATGCCATTTTCCCATCCTAGAACGCACATGGGGGGGGGGTTGCCACCCCCCGCGCCATTTCGTTCCTGTTGGAGATAGAGCTTAGCGGTAAGGACCAAAAAGATTCTTTGGGAAGAGACGAATCCAATGATACCCAGTTTTACCTTCTCAGGTCAGTCATTGACCTTCCAGGTCAGGTCAAACTAAAGAATGTTGCTGTTTTGGGTCACCGTTGGATATCAAGTGCGCTGCTTATCAATATACCGATGACGATGCTGTTTTCTGATGCCAAGCCAGCTAGAACCTCTGTCACACTACCCGACCAGATTTTTGCTGCTGAGGTCATTTCAGGTCAAGTTAGGTCAAGGTCAATTATTTGTGTTTGTATGTCTGTGTGTGTCTGTCTCTGTGTGTATACTGATGTGTGTACCGGTTGTTTTTGTGTCCATATTACATGAAATCATGATCTGAGAAGCTTTTACCAAAAATGCAGTCAAAAAACTTCACAAAAAGTTAATTCAGCTTGCCTAAAACGCAATTATCTTAGATGACCTAGGTTGACCTTGACCCTGACCTTGACACCTGTACATCGTCGAACAACATCTTCCATGATAGGTGGGAGGTAAGACTGGCAAAAAAGGCCGAAATCAAGGTGTCAAAAGCTCACAAGGCCCATGGCAAACGCAAGATGTTGAGAATTGGCCATTTGGGTCATGACATGACCTGAAAAACAAGGTCATATCTCCGAAACCAAAAATCACAGAAACTTGAAATTTTCAGTGGACATCAAGAAAGGATAGAGGAGCAGCTATACGAAAAATCAGCCTTCTAGCTTTAAAAATGTTGAGTGCAGAGCAGAAAGACTACCTGGGGGGTGGGGGTGGCAACCACCACCATGTGCGGGCGAGGGTTAAAGTCAACCACACATACGGGGGTGACCTGCAATTTTCGTTTAGTAAAAAAAAAAAACATCGTGTCAGGGCTATGACGAAAAATAAGTGGCCTAAATCCGATGAGAAAACAGGATTTGGGGGTACCCTAGGTTTGGCTCCTTTAGCTGGTGCCCCCCCCCCCCCTTGTCTCAAATCGTTCCGCCGCCTATGCCTGCCATTAGGCCTAGGGCCCTAACTTTCAAACGCCATCACAGCCAAATCATTCGCCATATGATAATGTGCTTTGTGAAGCAACACCTCTAGTCAATTTGTAGTCTTTTCTATATCTTACTTTGGGCAAAAACTTAGTAATAGTAGCACAAACATTGAAAAATAAAGGGCGTGTTTTGCCCAGGGTTTCGGAGTCGTGGTAGCGCTGTTCCGACTCGGACTCCGACTCCGGGCTCCTGACCGACTCCGACTCCGACTCCGACTCCGACTCCGACTCCGACTCCGACTCCGGGTCTGATACGAATGGCAATGGCGGCCGCCAAAATTTTGCGTGATATTACGCCACGTGCTAGGTATACGTGCACGGGGAGAACGCTCTCACTCTCCGGTTTCTTTCGTGCAGTCACCATTTCTCCCACGTGGACGCAGCTGAATCCACAAGAGGTTGCGGCCAGCGTGGAAAGCCGCCGAGAAGCGCGAGAGGCGGCCGTATCACGAACACGAGCATCGCCATCATGTCAGTCATTCCTATGTGTTGATACTTTTTGGAACATAAACGAAGAAAATAAAAATACAGTTGTCATTTAGTCTTTGACTCGTCAAATACTTCAGATAGTGGAAGTTATAACAGGCATGCAAAATACGACTACTAAGTTATCTTGAACCTTGTAAGATCCAATTTTTGTCATTTAGAACAAAAACAAGATGAGTGCAATTTTCATCGCCGGAAGCGAATTCTACCACGGGCAACTGGTAAAAAAAAAAAAACTGAAAAGTGATATCACAGATTCTAGTTATTTTCCGGAGTCGGATTCGAGGCAGCTTGACCGACTCCGACTCCGACTCCGACTCCTGGCTGCTTGCCACGACTCCGGGCGACTCCGACTCCGACTCCGACTCCGAAACCCTGGTTTATTTCTTTGATGATTTAACATGGTTGGATGATGGATCCCAGCTCATTTTCACGAGAATTAGCAAAGTTTCACAGGAATGTAGCGAATATTTTTTTGCAAGATTATTGTTGTTTTTACCACATGCCGAGATATCCGAGGTAGATATTCGTTTTCGCTCTTTCTGAACCGAGCGACATCACTTTCATGCCAATTCATTAACTTTTTTGAAGGTGGGAGGGTCCCTTTAACATTAGCACGTGCATTTGGGAAATGACTTCGGCCCGCCTCGGCTAATGTTGAAGGTATTTGGCACGTACTTGGGAAACGATTCTGTCCCAAGGCCCTAGGTATATAGAAGGTGTGCTCATTAGGTCGAAGCAGCGATTTCCGTGACGTCACAGGTACGAAGGGTCGGACGGCTGTAATGCAATCCTATGGAAAATGACCCAACTTTAGGGCTCTCCCACATAGCTGCCAGACTCGACACCAAGGTAGAAATTATATCGCATAAAAGCTCGAATCAAGACGAACAAAAAACCTATCTGACGTTTTTACGTCTTACTAACGGCTTAGACTCTATTCAAGTATATTCAGAGCTCTGCATTAGCTCACTTTTTCTGCCGTCAATGCCACTACAAATGCCTAGTCGGCGCACGTGCGCTTGTCGAGCGGGGACCACCAGTCGGGCGATTCGGAGCTGCCACCCAATCAGAACGCCGCAATGCCGTGACGTCATTGGTCGCACACGATACGTTACGGAGATAGGGATGAGACAGCCCTGATTCTGCCCTAGGGCTTTTTGATTTTCCCATACGCCGAGATATCCCTTTAGCATTATCCTAGCCGTGCGGGAAACATTTGCACGTGATCTTTCCTGCACTGTTTTCCGGCACGGGTTGATGACCTACAGTTCGGGTGATTTTTTGATAAAAATCTTAAAAAAAGGTGATTTTAATAATTAAATTGTGAGTTTCTGAATAGATATTAAACGATGTATGGGAAATATCTTACTGAACTTGCTCTGGGATGAAAAATGGAAACCTCGGTCTTCAAAAAATCTCCGGCACTCGGCTACGCCTCGTGCCTACAATTTTTTAAAGACCTCGGTTTCCATTTTTCTTTCCCAGAGCCGTTCAGTAGTATTATATATTCCCAGACAAAGTCTCACTGAATATTCTGAGCGGAAGAACCACTTCCAAAGAAGATGTTTACAGACTGTGTTCACTAACAGCAACAGCAACAGTGGCTGCGTGTTTACTTACTTTTGCTGTCAACGTAATTCAACCAAACAGGGTTATCGTTCCAATGCCAATGTATTTATTCTTGTGATTTTCAACGTGCATTGTGCAATGTGTCATGTGTCATAGCATGATTGTGTATCTCATGTAGAACAATCACTTCTTGCCGGTCACTGAGAACCCCTGCCGGCTTGTAGAGAGTTCGGGTCAGCAGCTCTAAAGCCTAAAGGCCCCACGGCCCACACCCGTCTGTAACGGCTCCACACCAGCGTCTATGAGGGCCCACAGCAACGCCTGTAAGGACCCTCATCGGCGCCTCTGAGAGAATCACACTAGCTCCTTTGAGCGCCCACACCGGCACCTGCATGGCGGCCCCATACCGGGGCCTCTAAAGGCCCCTTACCGGCGGCTCTGAGGGCCCTACGCCGGTGATTCTGAGGGTGCTACCGATAACCGAAGGCACCACACATTACACAAGCGCTTAGTGTCGCTGAGCTTTAATCCCACACCGGCCCTCCGAGGGCGCCACGTCAGTGCACTCATTGCCCCACACCCCTCCCTCACACCCAGAGCGGGTAAACTGTGTTATACCTGTAGCAACGATTTTACCACCGTTGTACGTTATGTATTTCTCAAAGTTGACTCAAAATGGTCCAGTATATAATCTGGCCTGTTAAACTTTGGCCAAGGTCAGGCCGAAATCAAAGCGGGATGACAATAGCAGATGTTGTCAAATCGATACTGTATCAGCAGAAACCATTCAGATGGCAAGGAAAATGCTGTGTGTGGATGTTTAGATGTATAAAGGAAACAAGAAGGAAAGAAGTCCGGAAAAGGGAGGAAAGATCTTTTCTCGCTGCCTCAATGTTGAGGGGGCGCCGCCCCCTCGGCTCCCAAGTTGGGGGGCAAGCGCCCCCGCTGCCCCCCCTGTTCCTGGGTCTATGCTTCATCTTATTCTCCCATTCATTCATTCATTCGTTCATTCATTTATTCATTCTCTTATTAATTCAGTCAGTCATTCAGCCAGTCATTCTTTCATGAATACCTACCCCTTAATCATTAGCATTGGGATTCAGATTTTCAAATCATAGATAGCTGGAGGGATGATATGCACGTTTTTTAGAGATGATGGTTGTTTTATTTTTCAAATGTGTCCACGACGCTTTATATTGTCATTGTTGCGATTGTCATTGTTGCGTTGCGATACAAATTGCACATACTGGTACCCTAACTAAAGCCTGAAGAGAAGAAATTGATCGGTCAAAAACTCTAGCTCTGGCGTGATTGCAAACTTTTCTGAGGTAGGGTCACCAAACCGCCTCTGGTGACCTGACCTGAGGTCAGATCAACTCAAAATTTTCAGACATGTTGCGTAGAAGCCTTTTAGGAAAAGTCAGAAAATTTGAGCTTCCTAGCTCAACGCGTTTGGGAGAAATAGCCGAAAAACCTCAGGGGGGGGGCTCCTGAGGCCCCCCCCCGCCAGGAATAGGGTTAAGGTCCTTGGTCCTTCCGCCTCCTTCAAGAGGGCAATGACAAGTGTCGAGAAAATTGGGACCCGCAATAACTTCTTGAAGTGAGATTTTATGGCTCAAGATGATATCCATGTGCATGAAAAAGCTCATAAGCCAACGGTCATTATGGGTCCAGAGGCCAGTTTTACCAACAGAAAAATAGCCGCCTGCCGGAATTTTTTGCCTAAAGATCGTTTCACATATGGAGCGTAAACGGTAAAGCCCTATCCGCTTACGAGCCCATCGCGTTTACGCTCCGCATGTGAAGCGGTCTTGAGGCAAAAACTCCGGCAGGGGGTTATTTTTCTGTTAGTAAAACTGGTCTCAGGTCATATTTTCCGGGCTAGTAAAAAAAAAAAATGATGGGCTCGAGGGTACAATTTGGTCGTGATCCAATGCCTTTTACGTGAGCTTTTAACGAAAAACCACCCGCCGTACAAGGGTTAAATGGGATATAGCGTAGGCGGCGGAACGGGGAGGGCACCGGGGCACCGTGCACCCTTTGATTTTTGCATTTTAACATTAGCCCTATGGGCGTTGCATGGAAAGAATGGGACCAAAAGTCGGCAGTGCCCCCTCCCCCTCCCCCTTAATTGAAGGTGTTCCGCCGCTACTGGGATATAGGTATTAAATGTTTTGTGGAGGAAGTGTCATATATTAACCCGGCAGGCGGTGGGCCTACCAGCCACCTTCCGCGCGGTGGGGGGGGGGGGGGCACTTTCCCCCCGTATCTCCGAAACTACTGGACGGATCCGGAAAATTCAAACGGCGTTCGATAGCCCTGTCCAATTTGTCGAGGGAAACCAAATTTCATTGACCTCGGGGTCACCGATGACGTCACAGGTCAGGTCAAAGATAAAATGTTTCACCGTTCATGGGGCTTCTAGGGAAAGCGCTATAACACCGAGTAAAACGCATTTTGTCGAAAATCAGCGATAAAGCGTCAGTTGTCTAGTACATATGTTGCTATTAGAGGTCACTGGTCATACCAGGTCAGGTCACAGGTCAGGTCACGGAAGGTCACCAAGGGTCACCACATGAGCCCAACTTTACTAAGGTTATGCGATGCATGTTTTATGGCCAGTTTTTCATTTCCAACTCAATGGTGTTGGTTATAAGACCATCAGGTACGGTTTAGGTCACTTTCTGGTGGAGGTCAGGTCAAAAAAGGTCAAATTTCAAAGTTGACATTTTTGCATAAAATGGGTATCGATTCGAATACCCATTCATAAAATGGGTATTCGATATCGATTCGATTCGACCTGACCTGACCTTGACCTTGACCTCTGAATGATATTGTATGCAACGAATATTGTCTTGGTAGCCTAAGAACACGTTTTGAGCAATCAGTCTCAGTCCATTCTTCGGCAACTACGGTGCAAGGCCGATACTGATACTGTAGAAACTTGCAATTTGTACTAGTGATGTTAATTACAGAAAATCGGAATACCGATACCAAACCAAATACCAACCAAAACCGTGGGGAAATACCAAAACCGAACCAACTTCGAAAGATGAAGGAAATACCAACTTTTTACCAATTTCTTAGCCTCTTATACATTAGTAAGGGTTCATAATAACATAAAGAGCATGTGCGACACATGTTTTATGGGTCAATTTATTCATAGAATTCAATAGACACACTCAATAGGTGACATGGTCCACATCTGGATGAATTTCAGGTCGAGGTCAGGTCAAGGTCAGGTCAAGTGAGGTCAAATTTTGAAATTGGTTATTAAGCCCTAAAAAGGTGTCTATTTGATGCAGTTTTTCACGGCGAATCGAATGGTGCTATTTTTGTTTCCGTACGAGGTCTAGAACTTCCAAAAAACGCATTTTTCAAAAAAATGTTTGTCATGACGTCATAAAATTTTGAATAACTCCCACATTTTTGAACCGATTCTTCTAAAAATTGGTATGTAG
Source organism: Amphibalanus amphitrite (assembly GCF_019059575.1). NCBI lineage: Eukaryota > Metazoa > Arthropoda > Thecostraca > Balanomorpha > Balanidae > Amphibalanus > Amphibalanus amphitrite. The sequence continues at coordinate 276,794 of NW_024881989.1, forward strand.
GTGCACATCGACCACTTCTCTGACATATATTCCGTTTTTTATACACGCAAAATTTCGGATTTTACAATTAGGGGAAGCCGGGGGAAGCCCGGGCGCGGGGGAAGCCCGGCCACCTCGTTTCCGGCTAAATTATTCACAATAAAATGCTCAACTGTTTGTCCTTTCAGCGTGGCAGCTAAGGTAACGCCAGCAAAAAGTTAAGGCTAACAGAAATTGCATATTGTTAAAGTTATAGCGCAAAAATGATATTTTAAGGGTTTTTAGCTAAAAAGTGAGATATGTTGCAGTGTTAATGTTATACCATACAGTACTAATATTTATACGAATGTTATGTAAGGACCGTTTAAGTGTTTGTAGTGAGGGGTGACGAGGCAGGCTGGCTTAAGTATGACATTTTTTTTCGAATATCGCTGTTCTAAAATAAAAATTAGCACATTGGGGTAACCCCGGGCGAGTGGCCAAGCTTACCCCCAACCGAGAGCAATGCCACTAAACCATTGTTTTCCATGAGATAATAGGTACTGAGCAGGATTGGTTTACACCTAGATCAAAGATAAAATTCGAAAATAAACATGTTATCATAGACAAAGCCAGTCATGTCACTTAAGTTCAACTAGGGTCAAACTACGTTTTTGCAGATAACGCGACAGACAATGAAGCTAGAGCTTCAAAAATGGTGTCGTTGTGTTCTTCTTCATCAGCCGAGTCGAATGATATGCAATATGATGCATTAAGGGAAAAAGAAAAATAAATTTTAAGGAATTTTGAAATACACATTTTTTGTGAATTTTGCATCACGATTTTCATCGACCTGTACTGTATATGTGGTAGACGCTAGCTAAAATACCAGTAGTGAAATAAACTCTAAGATGTCCAGAGCTAATCAGTACCTTAATATTTCACTTTCCGTTAATGTTTGGAAGACACATAATGGTTTCATCAACTCGTTGTAAAGCGCTGGGGAGGTGGCCGGCGTTACCCCTATGCCGGGCTCACCCCAGAAAATTCAACACTTTTTTAAAACTCGATTTTCTTTACCTTATACTCATTCCACGAAACCGAATTTTTGGGAAAACACGGCCAATGAACTTAGCTAGCTAACAGGCTATCAACATTTTATACAGCACGTATGGTATGTAATAAAAATGAAAAAGAGCATACTATGCCGGGCTTCCCCCGGCTTCCCCTATTTTCCGAAAAAAGTCAGTTTTTTGAAAAAAAAATTGGGCCAAAATCATTTTTTTTCAAAAAACCGAGATAGCAACTTGATAGACAAAGTAGAATCACGCATAACCTTTTTTGTTACGCCTTGATTCCCTTAAAAATGAAGATGTTAGCGGCGTTTGAAATTTTGCCGTTTTTGAGGCGAAAATGGCGAACAAGACGTCACAAAAACGTCATTTTCTCCAAAAAATCCGAATGATTTCGCTCAAATTTTCAGGGAACGTGTCAAATTGATGTAAGAAAAGGTACTGAAAGTTTGGTGGCGCTGCGCGACGCCGTTTTTGAGATATTGCAAAAATTCGCGAGGGGGGGTAAAATGTACCCACCCACAGCCCCGCGCGGGTTAACCCGCGCATGACTGGGGGCAGGGGGCTCTACAGAGCTCCCTCCGGTTTTTCGGTAATATCTTCTAAACCGTTTGACGGATCAACACAAAAATTGCGGTACCCTCAGAGGCATTACTTTTACACCTTGTGATAATATTTCAACTTTCTAGCTACTAGAGTTTGGCGGAAAATGACGTCGAAGTGACGCCATGTCGGCCGATTTTGATGCAAAATATTAAATTACGGCTAACGCTCTGAATAGCGCAGTTTTTAAGCTAGATCCAATTTCTTTGCATGAGTAGACTAAAAATACACGTAGCTATCCAACTGCTATCTCGAATTTTCAATTTTTTTTTGAAAATTTCAAAGAATATGTATTAAAGGGACCCTCCCACCTTCAAAAAACTTTATGAATTGGCATGAAAGTGATGTCGCTCGGTTCACAAAGAGCGAAAACGAATATCTACCAAATTTCACCGAAAAATATTCACCGGTTTTCAAGATATTAGACTTTTACTTTTGTTTACTTTTTTGGAATCTCCGCTGTTTCTAGCGACTTTATTTTAGAAGTGCGGCGTTTGCGGCAGATGTTGCGCGCAAATAGCATATACCACCGCGTACTACAAAACGTTTTAGTCAAACATTTAAAAATCGTTAGCTATTTGCGCTGACGTCACACATTCAGAGGGGTATTCCTAAGCATTAGCCCCTCTGAATCAAAATGCTGCAATTTTGAAATTCAATATTTCCGATTTAAGGCATTTCTCGATGTTGTGAGTGCCGAAACCGGTAATTGTGAGCCAGGGACCCCATTTTGGCTATCTCAACTCAAATCTAATGTTAAGGTGGGAGGGTCCCTTTAACAATTACAAAATATGTATATTTTTTATTTTTATTTTTTAATTTCGCAAAAAAGAAACAGTAAAAATGTGATAGAACACACACTCATAAACTACTCTAGCAAGTTTTAGCCCAATTTCTTCGAAAATAGCCAAGTTATTTGCATAATTGTTAAAATTTCACAATTATATCAAAATAATATATTTTTAAAACCATTTTTCAGCACGTTTTTGACATCGCAAGGTCACGTCATCAAAATTTCCACAAATTGAAAATCCGAGACAGCCAAAATGGTCTTTGGTTGAATGCGAGTTGAACGATATAAAGTCATAGAAATCATAGAAATAGAAATAGATCATCATAGAAAACTAATAGTTTCTGAGTTATAAGCCGCCAAACATAGGGTTGCAGCGTGACCTCCAGGCCCGAGGCTATATCTCGGAAACCGTTGTTCGAAGAAAAAAATCCTTGCCACAGTTGGCTTCCCCGCCCATCACAACCCCATTATAGACCAGTATTAAACGAAATATAAAATATGTGGGTGTCATTTTTTTTTATCGATCTATCGTAGAATGCCCCTACTGCTGTTCCGTAGTCACTCCTGTGCACTCTACAACTCTTCTTGAGCCCCCCCCCCCCCCCCGGTCGGCTCAGCACAACTACCTACCGGCCGCCCCGCAGAGTCAAATGGAGGCACTCCGACACGATTAGTTTCTGAGTCACCTACTCAGCTCAGCCAATGACTCGGTAGTCCAGTCACCTACTCAGTCCAGCCAATGACTCAGTAGTCCAGTCACTGACTCGCTGACTCAGTCCAACTCCAGTCATTGACTCGTTAGTCCAGCCACCGACGGTGGACATATAGTCCACAAATCAATATTGCCACATAAATGCCACCGCACTCCGCAGATATTGCTGTGGCATGTAGGTCAGGTCAGATTATGTTTTGTTCTATATTAGCCGTGAAAAGACATTTGCGACGAGCGTGTAACGTGGACTGGTGTTGCATGTTCGATATACGAACACGTCATTATATCTTTCCAGGCGGGTGGGGGAGGCATTTTTTGCCCCCCCCCCCTTTAGTTTTTTTTTTCGATATATCTCCAGAACTGCTGCGCCGATCGTCACCAACCTTTCAGTATCCCCCCGTGAATAGCTTTTGCACATTGTGACAAAAATTGTTCCAAAGTCTATGATAGGTTGGCCGCTAATGACGTCGGAGTGACGTCATTTTTGCCATTTTCGACCCAAAAACAGGTTTCGCGGGAAGAGCTGTCAGGCCTACAGCCTTAGAGATACAGAAAAGTGCTTTGGACATAAAAGGTGTAGAATTAGGGGAAGATGGGGGAACACCGCCCTTTGGGGAACACCGCCCACTCCGATATCAGAAATATAAAAAGGTCTAGGGCGACAGCTGACTTGTCTTTTGGTAGCGTAACGTCAACAGAAGTGCAGGTATGGGCAGTGCACCGCATATAGTTATTTTATTTGACAGATATTAGTCCTGAAGTAGTATTTTTTTGCCATAATTAGGACTGATCCTAGCATAACGTGCTCCTGCTCGAGCGAAATTTTTGTCGTGCTGCCATATTGAAGGAAAATGGAAACACTTGGGTAACACCGCCCACTTGGGCAATTTGGTATTTAATAGCACATTGTGACACCAAGTCTAAGAGTGGCGCATTTCAAATAAAGAAAGAACGTTGTTGCTATGTCTTCTTTTTAGTAGATCATGCAAAATTTCGAGAAAAAAATGAAATTTTGAGACTTTAAGTCGTCTAGCTATATAAATGAGTGCTACATTGTACAAGAGATATAATAAAATCGTTTCCACTGCATTTTATAGATATACTAAAATGCCTCGATATTTACGATAAGAAGAACAACTTAATAGTCCAGAAACCTGCAAACTTCGTTGCCTGCTGAGCCCGGGCGGTGTTACCCAACGGTCGGTGTTACCCCGAAAAATGTAGACATTTACTTAATGTGGAATAATGCAATTATGGACGACACTACAAGAAAACAACTGGCTGATATGTATGTAAAATTGATGCAACAATCCAATGAAACTGAGAGATTGATCATTTAGCCGAAAAATACGTGACTAGACCCTAAAAGGTTGAGGGGGTCGGTATTCCCCCATCTTCCCCCAACAGGGCTACAAAATTACAATTTCAGATTTTTTGAAATTTTGGATTTTGACCCCCAAAAATCAAAAATAGATTTATTGAATATAATAGCCGGAAAATCCAAAAATGCTGTTCGAAACCCCGGAATATGTGTGATAGTACCTACCGTCTTCTATACACATACCAAATTTGAGATTGATACTTCTTTTTTTGGCCAAGTTATAGCGAAAAAACTTCAAAATTGGTGACGTCAAATTTTCAAACTCACTTTTTAGCAAGTCTAGAACTCGCAGCGCAAAACAAAGACCACAATTAGACTCGCCCTGGCGAGCTGCATCGAATCAATACCTATTTTGTGCAAAACTATCAACTTCGAAATTTGACCTTTTTTACCTGACCTGACCTCCACCAGAAAGTGATCTAAACCGTACCTGATGGTCTTATAACCAACACCACTGAGTTGGAATTGAAAAATTGGCCATAAAACACGCATCGCACAACCTTAGTTAAGTTGGGTTCATGTGCTGACCCTTGGTGACCTAACCTGTGACCTGACCTGGTATTATCAGTGACCTATAATAGCAGCATATGTACTAGACAACTGACGTCCTATCGCTGATTTTCGACAAAATGCGTTTTATTCGATGTTATAGCGCATTCCCTAGAAGACCCGTGAACGGTGAAACAATTTATCTTTGACCTGACATGTGACGTCATCGGTGACCCCGAGTTCAATGAAATTTGGTTTCCTTCGAAAAATTTGACAGGGTATCGAACACTGTTTGAATTCTACGGATCCGTCCAGTAGTTCAGGAGATACGGGGGGGGGCAAAAATGCCCCCCCCCCCACCACCACCACCGCGCGGAAGCTGGCCGGGAGGCCCATCGTCTGCCGGGATATACATTATACACCTGTCACTGACTTAGTCCATTGTCTGACTCAATAGGTAGTCTAGTCACCTACTCAGTAGTCTATTCACTGACTCAATCCAGTTGTGGGCTTAGTACTTTGTAGTCCATTCACAGCTCAGTATGTAGTCCAGTTACCTTCTCAATAGTCACCGACTCAGTGCAGTTACAGCCTCAGTGCCGTCACCGACTCAGTAGTCCAGTCACCGACCCGCTGACTCAGTCCAGTCAGTCAGCCGATTCACCGGCTCGGCCCCGTCACGAGCTCGTCGGGAGTCGGCTCTCACAGGGTCGGACACTGGCCCTGTGAACCCTCACAGGGTCGGACACTGGCCCTGTGAACCCTCACAGGGTCGGACACTGGCCCTGTGAACCCTCACAGGCGCCAGTGGAACGCGTCGGTATACCTACGGAAACGGAATGGCACTCACCCTGAGCCTTCCTGCACTCAGGGATAAAATACGATACAGATACCGAGCCGCCCAAACTCTGGTCAAAGATACCACACACTCAGCCACCCGGACTCCGAGAAAAACAGCATCTTCACACCCAGACTCGGGGAAAAGCTGCAACACAGACCCGTACTCCGGGAAACAGATACAATAACTAGACGCAGTGGTACAATAACTCGCCCCGATTCCGGACAACAGGTGGACGCCGCACGGTTGGGCCGCTGCACTGTTCTCTACGGGCCGTCCATTGGGGAGGTGAGGCTGCTGCTGCTGCTACTGCGCCGCGGCCCTCACCCGCTGAACACGTTCACTGCTGCGCGCCGAGCGGTGGCCCCACTCCCCTCCGCCGGGCGGTGCGCCGCGCCCGCCGCGCCTCCAGCGGCCATCACAGTATGTTGAGGTTGCAGTGCCGGCCGCCAGGTGGCCGCTCAGCCGGTGCCCTCGGCGAACAGGTCAGCGATGTGGTAGCGCTCCGTCCTGTAGTCCATGGCCGCGCCGGAGTCGGAGTCCGCCAGGGCGGCCGGGTCGGGACTCCGCAGCCACGCACCTGCCCGCAGCGACACAGGTGAGCACTGAGCACCCACACCCACACCCACACCCAGGAAACACCTAATGGTCTGGACATAGGCAGGTTACAGGAGACGGGGAGCGCAGGGAGGGCAGGCAGATTCTTCCCCCCCCCCCCCCCAGTCCAAGATCCGAACAGATGACTATAACAAGACAGAGAAAACGGCAATCAAAAGCTCTCAAGAAGACGGCTGTTTGGAGCACAAACGTTTCTCGAACGTCACATGTCAGATCACTGGCGGATCCAGGGCATGAGCGCGGCGGGAGAGGGGGGGGGGGGGCAGGGGTGAAGGTAGTTTTATATCTCTTTGTGGGGGCAAATACACCCACAATCCTGAATGATGCCCCCATTCCCCACTATGGTGAAAATGCACCATCAAGTCTTTTACAAGCGTCCTTTCGAGAGCACGGCGCCTTTCGCATGCTCTAACGACGTCTTCCTGACTGTCTCGCGTTCCTGGATAATATAGCGTTTTTAATCACTCGGCGCCCTTCTGGGAGAATGGTGCCCTTTTGACAGCACTGCGCCATTCTCATGGTCTAACGGCGCCGGCTCCTGACCGTCTCGCCCTCTCCGTCCACCGTGCATCCCTCGACTGTTCGGCGCCATTCTGGCCTCTCAGCGCCCCTGGACCACATAGCGTTTTCAATCACTCCATGGGTGTAGTTTTCCAAAAATCATTGGGGGTGCTCAATAGCTTTCAGAAAGGCATTCCATAGCTTTTGTAGTTTTTTTTTAGCTGTTCTTTTTTACTGTAGCCATCAGGCATCATGCAAGAAATGATGTTAAATCGGTTCGAGAGCTTGTTTTAATAGCGCCACTGTAAAACAATTTTGGCTCACCCAATGCATTAACCCGCGCGGGGCTGGGGTCTCCACTCTCCAGCCGAACGCGCGGGGCTGGGGGGATAAATTTTACCCCCCTGTTATCTCCCGAACTATTGGTCCGATTTGGAAAATTCAAACGCCAATCGAAAGATCTCATCACGAATAACTAAAAACATGCACTTAATTTAAAGTTTGAGGTCAAGGTCAGGTCAAGGGTACAAATTGCAAGTTTCTACAGTATCGGCCTTGCACCGTAGTTGCTGAAGAATGGAGTCATGGACTGAGACTGATTGCCCAAAACGTGTTTGGGCCTGACCTTGGCCATAAGTTTGGCAGGCCAGATTTTGTACTGGACCATTTTGAGTCAACTTTGAGAAATACATAACGTACAACGGTGGTAAAATCGTTGCTATAGGTATAACACAGCTTACCCGCTCCGGGTGTGAGGGAGGGGTGTGGGGCAATGAGTGCACTGACGTGGCGCCCTCGGAGGGCCGGTATGGGATTAAAGCTCAGCTACACTAAGGGCTTGTGTGGTGCCTTCAGTTATCGGTGGCACCCTCAGAATCACCGGCGTAGGGCCCTCAGAGCCGCCGGTAAGGGAGGCACCGGTGTAGGGCCGCCATGCAGGTGCCGGTGTGGGCGATCAGAGGTGCTAGTGTGATTCTCTCAGAGGCGCCGATGAGGGTCCTTACAGGCGTTGCTCCGGGCCCTCATAGACGCTGGTGTAGAGCCGTTACAGACGGGTGTGGGGCCTTTAGAGCTGCTAACGCGAACTCTCTACAAGCCGGCAGGGGGTCTCAGTGACCGGCAAGGGGTCCTTATTAGGCCGGCAGAAGAAGTCCTGCGGGGTCCTAAGAGACCGGCATGATACTGTCAGACGCCGGTGGGGCCCTCAGGGTCACCGTTGTGGGGCCCTCAAGTCATCAGTGGGTGGCCTTTAGATGCGCAGGTGTTGGGTGGGTCCTCAGAGCCGCCGATATAGGACTTTGGCACTGGTGTAGGCACTCAGAGTTGGGGGTGTGAAACCCTCAGAGACACCGGTGTGGGCCCTTATAAGCACCGACGAGGGCCCCATAGTTGCCGTTATGGGGCCCTCAGAAAAATAAGTGTGGGACCATCACAGGTGGGAAATGCCCCTAGAACTTTCCCTCATTGGCCGGTAAGACCTCTCAGAGGCTAGTAAAGGCTGAAGCAGACTCTTTCCGCGTTCAGGAAATCGCATGCGAGAGCCTATTCAAAAACATTGTAATTCCTCTCGCATCAATCGCTCGCGGGAGGTGCGTGCGATTGATGCGAGCGTGCTTCCATGTATTTGAATAGGCTCTCGCATGCGATTTCCTGACTGCGGAAAGAGTCCGTTTCAGGCTTAACGGGCCTTTGGAGACCACCGAGGTGTCCTTAAAAGCCGCAAGAGGCCCTCAGAAGTCGGCGTGGGGCCCTTATGGAGACCTTAGTGTGGCTATTTAGGGCCCATGAGGTGCTCTAAAGAGCCACACGGGGCCCTTCTGAGTAGAAATATGGCCATCGTTAACCCTCAGCGGTCAAATGGCGCCGCAGGGCCTCTCGGACCCAAGGGTCCCTTTGAACCCGATGGGGGGAGGGGAAACGTGTCCCCTTACACCCCTAGCTATGCCACTGTTTTATATGCATCATGTCAGGTATTTTAGGCTCCCCCCCCCCAACTTGAAAATCGTTCCCGGGCCCCTGATAATATCAGATGTAATGTTAACACAAATATCATGCATCTTAATTTGTGGTGATTTATTCAATGTATATTCTCTTAGTCACTGAATTGAGTAAGCATAGTATTTGCATGATTCACTGGGCTCATTACAGTACTAGGAGATGGACATTCTGATTATTGAGGGCCTTGAGTCAGCTGGGAATGTTTTGAGGAGGCTGGGGGTGCTTTAAGAAGGCAGGGGGTGCTGAGCTCAGGATTGGGGGTGCTTGAGCACCCACAAAGAGATATAAAGTTACGCTTATGAATCACTCGGTGCCATTCTAAGAGAATGCGCCCCTTTACATGGTCTCACGGCGCCCTCGTAACCGTCTGGCGCCCTTTTGTCCCCACCAACTTAGCACTTCTGACTATCCGACGCCCTTCTGGGCTGGCCTCTCAGCGCCCCTGGACCATATAGCGTTTTCAATCACGATTCACTCAGCGCCCTTCTAGAAGAATGTGCCCCTTTTCATGGTCTCACGGCGCCCTCGTAACCGTCTGGCGCCCCTACGTCCCCACCAACTTAACCCTAGAACGCCTAGGGGGGGGGGGTATATCACCCCCCCTGAGGTTTTTTCGAAGTGCACGCTAAACGGCTTGTCGTAGCGGGCTGAAATTTTCAATACCCTCTGGAGCAACCTTTGCGCATCTTTTGCCGAAAAAAATTGATCGGGTCATGTCAGGTCACGGAGGTATGACGTCATAAGAGGTACAGCCTCCGGCCGACAGTTACCAAACGTGTGCGCCGAATCCCTAGGTTTTCTGCCGGTGATACCCACATTGTTTGATGGATCATGATGAAACTTCCCATGCATGTTGGGGCAAGCATTGGCTATCGTGAGGTGCAAGAAAATTGACCGGGTCAGGTCAGGTCACGGAGCTATGACGTCACAAGAGGAACAGCGTCCGGTACTATTTTTGAAAAGCGCCCGAACCACTATTTTGCTAATTCTTGTCACCTCAATGGAAATATGCAGTAATATTAGCTTCTATAGGGAGCAAATGGACCTCCCAAATCCAAAAATACAATCAGATTTCAAAAATTTAAATTTTGATTTTTCGAATTTCTGCCGCCGACTGTGACCTTGCCGACTTCCGGCGCTCCCAACGCGCCATTTTTAGAGCTAGGGAAACGAAATACATACCACACGATAGAGAATTGATTAAGGAACACGATAGTGAAGGTTTCAAGTCGATATCTCCCACCGTTTTGCCGCAATCGCCGCGGAAAGTTGAAAAAGTTTGATTTTTTTCGGAAAATTTGACCTTTGACCGGTCATAAGTAGGTCAAATGTTGACCTAGGACCAAAAAATATACCACCAATCGCGAGATCTCGTTGAGAGCAATCCGTTGGTTTTTTCCGCTAAGCTCTACGACCTTCCGTTTCGAAACGCCAGGGGGGGTCGTAACAACCCCCCCCCCCCCCTGGTCGTTCGTGTTATGAGAAATGGCCTGGTCGTGCGAGGGTTAACATTAACTGACTGTGTGGCGCCCTTCTAACCTCTCTGCGTCCGTGGATCACATAGCATTTTTAATCACCTGTCGCCCTTCTGGGAGAATGGCGCCTTTTGACAGCACTGTGCCCATCTCATGGTCTTTCAGCGCCCATCTCGCTGACCATCTCGCGCCCTTATGTCTCTGTCCACTTCTGTCGCAGTTAACCCGCGACCTGGTGGGGGGGGGGGGCTATTTTTTGCCCCCCCTCCAGACTTTTCAATATATCTCCAGAACCGCTGCGCCGATCGTCACCAAACTTTCAGTACCCTCCCGGACATCAATTTTACACATTGTGACCAAAAATTTTTCCTAAAGCTATGATAGGTTGGCCGGAAATGACGTCAGAGTGACGTCATGTTCTGCCGTTTTCGACCCAAAAAAGGGTTTCGCGGGAAGAGCTGTCAGGCCTATAGCTTTGCAAATACAGAAAAATGATAAAGACATAAAAGCTGTAGATTGGACAGGGCTACAAAACTGCTATCTCGGATGTTTGAAATTTTTGGATTTTGACCCCCAAAAATCAAAAAATAGATTTTTTGGATATAATAATCGAAAAATCAAAAAAGTTTTTTGAATTTCGCAAAAACCGGAATATATGTGATAGTCCTTACCGCCATCCATCCATATACCAAATTTGAGATTGATACCTCTTTTTTTGGCGAAGTTATAGCGAAAAAACTGTTCAAAATTGATGACGTCAAATTTTCAAACTCATTTTTTAGCAATTCTAGACCCCGTAGCGCAAAACAAAGACCACCATTAGACTCCCCGTGACGAGCTGCATCGAATCAATACCCATTTTATGTAAATCTATCAACTTTAAAATTTGACCTTTTTTGGCCTGACCTTGACCTGACCTTGACCTGAACTTCACTAGAAAGTGACCTAAGCCGTACCTGATAGTCTTATAACCAACACCATTGAGTTGGAAATGAAAAATTGGCCATAAAACATGTATCACACAACCTTAGTAAAGCTGGGCTCATGTGACCTGACCTGTGACCCTTGGTGACCTCACCTGTGACCTGACCTGGTATTGCCAGTGACCTCTAATAGCAACATATCTTCTAGGCAACTGCCACCCTACCGCTGATTCTCGACAAAATGCGTTTTCCTCGGTGTTATAGCGCATTCCCTAGAAGACCCGTGAACGGTGAAACATGTCATCTTTGACCTGACCTGTGACGTCATCGGTGACCCCGAGGTCAATTAAATTTGGTTTCCTTCGACAAATTTGACAGGCCTTTCGAACGCCGTTTGAATTTTGCGGATCCGTCCAGTAGTTTCGGAGATACGAGGGGGGGCAAAAAATAGCCCCCCCCCCCCCCACCAGGTCGCGTTATAAACAGACCCCACCAGGGCGCGGGTTAAACTGAGAAAAGGACTTCAAAACGTGTGGTCTGATTTGAATAGGGAAAATGAGAAGGGTCACAGAGAAGGGTCGGTGTTGTCACTTTTTCTCAGTGTGGTTTCCAGCAATGATAACGGAATTCCATCTCATACGAGTCCGTGCATGGGTTTCACTTGAGAATGGTGATGCCGATTAGCGAACTTTTTGCGTAGATATTCTCGCCTGAGAACACCATTCTCCGGTTAATTAAAACGGGAAAAGGACTTAAAACGTGTAGTCTGACTTGAATAGGAAAAATGAGAAGGGCTACGGGTCTCAGATAAGGGTCGGTGATCTCACTTTTTTCTCAGTGTAACGACCGCCGTACACTTACCTGTTCCAGCAGTCTAACGAAAATGACGAGAATACAAGGCCAGGTATGCCTGACCTGACACAATACTCTGTCGTTTGGTTCAGTCAGGAAAGGTATCAAGTATATCGCAAATTATTAACCCGCGCCCTGATGGGGTCTGCCGAGCAACGCGGTCTGATGGGGGGGGGGGCATTTTGCCCCCCCCCCCTAAGATCTCGAGAACCACGCAACATAGCGACAAGCGGTAAACGGCGTTGGATAGCCCCAGGCATTGGTAAAATCCTTTTTGAAAGGATTGCATTCCCAATCCACATTCCTAGTGCCGAAGTGGATTGCATTCCTACCCGCAATCCCCTTTTTTCACTTGGATTGAGATCAAATCCGCAATCCTTTTTTTGCAATCCTGTTGTATTATTATGTGCGCTAGTGGATCTGGGGGGAGGGAGGGGGGCATAGGGCCGTGCCTCCATCCCCAAATCACCCATTTCTAGTACCTAGTCTTGCGAGTAATTCCTATCTAAGGCACAGGTATTTTATGGGAAATATTTTTTGCCTCAAACACCCCCACATTGAAACCTCTACCCAACCAGTGTTTTATATTTTTGAAACTCGCCCTGAAATACGTAACTTTGCCCTTCCTATGTAGTTCATCAGCGTATATTATTTTGAGCGTTTAAATTAAAAGCGTTTAAATTATTTCAAGTTTAGATGTAAAGCCCTTGATAACAAAGTACATTAAAGGGACTATCCCACCTTTAACATGGGGTTTGAGTTGAGATAGCCAAGTTTGCGGCGAGGTTCAGAAACCACTGTCTATCTAGGTTGCAACCCCCGCGGCCTCTTGGTGTTGAAGAAATTCGTTCCCTTCATTTGAAAATGGGCCTTGCACAAGGCCCTATCTTCAACATGCAGCGACCGTTAGTGTGACGTCACCTCGTTTAGTCATTCTGATTTAAATGGGTTTGTTCGTTGAAAAATCGCTTAAAACTTGGTCTGAACTTTGTTGTGGTGCCTACAGAGTAAAAAGAATCGGCTTTATGACAGTAATGTGGCCTGGGGAAGGAGGTAATTTTGGGCTGTGACGTCACATATTTGAAAGTTTGTGTTTGGAATATGGGAAGCCTAAGATGTTTAATGAAAAATAAATGCCAGAACCGTGTTCCTGGTCATCCAATCTATAAAGTCGGGCACAATTTAACTGGTTTTAACAACATTTTAGAAGGTGGGATAGTCCCTTTAAGCCGATGAAGCCGATCTAATAATTTTCAATCGCAACAAACCATTTCAAAGCACTAATCAAACACAATCCGGATTGGATTGCAAAAAATGGAAGTATGATGCAATCCAATCCGCAATCAAATCCTGTTTTTTGGAATGGATTTCAAATCCAGGTGCAGTCCACCAAAAAGGAATGCAATCAGGATTTTGCAATCCTGCAATCACAATCCTACCGATGCCTGGATAGCCCCAACGGGGAACTACCTTGTGACCCAATTTCATTGACCTCGGTCAAACCGATGACGTCACAGGTCAGGTCAAAGGTCGAATTTTCACCGTTTAGAGACATTTCAAGAAATGCGTTGTAAAATCGAGTAAAATGCATTTCATTGAAAATCATCGATGGGGAAATGTTCTTCAAACACATATTTTGCTATTTGGGGTCACGGATACCAGGTCAGGTCACAGAGGTCAGGTCACTGGGGGGTCACAATATGAAAGTGTCGTGTGATACATGTTTTATGGTCCATTTTACATGACAAATGCGATAATGTGGGTCAGGCAGACTTTTGGGCCAGCTTAGGTCACGTTTTGGTCAAGGTCAGGTCAAGGTCAGGTCAAGGTCAGGTCAAGGTCAGGTCAAATTAGGTCAAATTTCAAAGTTGATATTTTTGCATAAAATGGGTATCGATTCGATGCAGCTCGTCACGGGGAGTTCAATGGTGGTCTCCGTTTTGCGCTACGAGGTCTAGAATTGCTAAAAATTGAGTTCAAAAATTTGACGTCATCAATTTTTTAACAGTTTTTTTTTCACTATAACTTGGCCAAAAACAGAGGTATCGATCTAAAATTTGGTATGTATATCGAAGAGCGCAGGTACTATCACATATATACCGGTTTTTTCGAAATTCGAAAAAAAAATTGGATTTTTTTTAGTTTTTCTAAAAAAATCATTTTTTTATTTTTGGGGGTCAAAATCCCAAAATTTCGAAAATCCCAGATAGCAGTTTTGTAGCGCCGTCTTTTCTCTACACAACCACATAAAGAACTTTAAAATTGCTTGTTGACTGTAGAATTGGTGAGCGTTTCAATATGTCATGTTTTTTGCTCATTTTTACTCGAACATGACCTCAGTTTGACCTCAATAACTCCTGACCTGAGGTGACCTGTGACTTGAAATTTTGTGTGAAGGTGTCAAATTGATGCCCGGTAAGGTACCCAAAATTTGGCGGCGCTGCGCGCCGTCGTTTTCTCGCTATTTAAGAAAAACCACAGGAGGGCCAAAATGGCCCCCATCAGGGCGTGGGTTAATTACATGTTTATTGAGTTGCAATCATGACATTTGCATAGGTAGGTACTTTTGAAAGGGAATTTGTTTCCCCTTTACTTTTCCTCATTCTTTCGTTTATTAAATGGACGGTAATAATTCTAACATGCACTTCATGCAACGACACTTTTCAGTTTGAAACACTTGATAAACATATTAGTTTTGTTGTCCATATAGTTAACCCTCGCCGGCACAGGCCATTTTGAGTCCTTCGACGGCACAAGGGGGGGGGGGTACGATCCCCTCGCATTTGGCCCCTGATGGAGCTAGAGCTTCGCGGAAAAAACGAGCGTGCTGCCCGTCACGTGAGGAAGCCAATGATACCCAATTTTAAGGTCATAGGTCATCGGTTGACCTTCCATGTCAGGTCATTGATAAAAAAATCGGGAATATCGGGACCTGTTAGAAAGTCGTAAAGTGTGGCTGCTATGGGGTTTTCCGGGGTTGCTGATCACGAATATCGTGTTAGTTTTGATCACAGATGATGTCGTTAAGCGTTTAGATCAGGTTGGGTCAGGTCAGGTCAGGTAGGTCAACCGGTAGGGGTCGTGACGGGTATTCGTAGTACCTGTCATCCACCTCTGACAGCCTCGTAACATGTTACAAACGCACCAAAACTACTTCGTAAATGTTCAAATGGTTGCTAAATTTGAATTCAGCTCCAAAAAATAGCCTAGAAACATGTAAAACTCGAAAAAGTGAACCGAGCTCACCAAAGGTCAATGGCCTGACCCGACCTTCAGGTGACCTTGACACTCACCCTAATGCATGGGAGCAACATCAAATCACATGTTTGAACGTTTGAAACCACGAAAAGCTTGCAAACGCCCGGCTAATGCGAGCCGACATACGCCGAATTGCGATTCCGGCCAAACATGGTCTCGGAAAAGAGGTCACAGGTCAAAGGTCATTTAGGTCAGGGTCATGAAATTTTCAGGGTAGGTGTACAATTGATCAATGCGAGGGTACTGAAAGTTCCGTCGCGATCGGTAGCTTTTTACGCGAGTTATTCGCGAAAAACCTTAGGGGGTTGCATCAACCCCCCCTTTTTTTTTGCTCCGCCAGCCTAAAGCCAGTCTGGAGCCGGGGGTCATTACATCTGGCAATTTTGGCCAGGAACAAAGTTTTACGTTAAGCCGGTTTATGTGAACCCGGAAGCAATAGCAACGTGGGAGCCTATCCTTAGTGTGTGTGAGCAAATCTAATGGGGGAACTTACTTTTGCCGAAGTGCCGAAAAAGCCGGAACAAAACACAGATGAAGAAACGGTAACATTTATTTACATCACATATTCATACACTTGTGTAAGGTGTCAGTGTACTGGTGTGGGGTGTATTGGTCAGGGAAAAAGTCCTAAATAACAAAAAACCTGACGCCTATTGCAAAGGGGAAAACCCCGCGCTGAAGCCAAAGAGCGCGGGGAAAAAAACCCTACGGTTGTTTAATCTAATGTGTAGGAGGTAAAAGGGAAGGGATTATTGGTGCCAATCGGAATTTCTTTTCTTGGAATTCCAAGTTTTGTCCAATTCCAATTTGGAATTTGGACGGAATTCTTAACATTTTTTGGAAATTAATCGGAACACAAGGCCTTTAAAATTTAAAATTTTGAAACGGAGGCCTTTAAAACGCTTTTAAACACTTTTAAAATTTACGCAAAAAATGCAAAAATCGTTAAAAATTGGAATAGCCCCCGCTTTGGACAAAATTGGAAATTTACTTGGCAATTTCTTGGAATTGGATCGGAATTGGAATTGAAATTTCATGAAATTGGCACCACTAGAAGGGATAATGACGGCCCCGTGCTGGGGAGGGGCGCCCGGCGACCACAGGCGTAAACACCTTGGCTGCCAGTCGGCGTTGGCTCTCAACGACTCCGCCTTAGCGGGTCGGAGAGCGCAATAGGGGGCCGCCAGTTACACATGCCAGTTACACAGTGCAGGAAACATCAATGGCTAGAGCGCGAGCACACGATGCAATCAAAAGGAAAATGTAAATAAACGACCGGGATTTAGGTTGTACGAGTAAGGAACTGGGCGCCGCGTTACTATCGTCCCCACGGCGCCCACTCATGCCCGTGCTCGGGGTTCCTTTTGTCTCAGTGAGGTGGTTTCTATATGCTGTTAATAAGACGTGCCTCCTGGAGAAAGATAAAAAGCAAATCATGAAGCTCTGGATGATGGTCGCCAAGGATAGTTGGCAAATCCAGACTGAGGCCATGTGTGGTAATGTGTCTTATAATGTGTCTTCTGTGGTGCTGTAGGCGTGGGCAGTGGAGTATGAAGTGTTGTATTGTGTATCTTGGATGTGTGGGGCAATAGTGACATATTGGAGGTGGTACACGGTCGTATATATGCGAGTGTGTAAGATACGAGTGTCCTAGCCTCAGTCTGGCCAGCACGGTTTCTTTTTGTCTTGTAGGTTGATTTGAAGAAGAGAAATGGGAAATTGATGGTTTAATCGGATAGAGATGTGGATGTTTGATTGTGTCCCAGTCTCTTTGTCGAAGTTGCATAAAGGAGACGTAAATATGGTTGATGAAATCTATAACTGGAAGAGGAAGATGATTTCGAGACGAGAAGAGGAGTCCAGTTTTGGCAAGGTTATCTGCCCGTTCGTTACCTTGGATCCCCATATGTGCGGGGATCCAGAGGATTCTTACTTCTTTCTTTTCTTTCTGTAGAGCAATCAGCTGCTTTTTTATTTTGTATACCAAAGGATGTGTTTCCGTTTTTCTTGTCGTCAGAGTCCTAACAGAGGAAGCCGAGTCTGTGCATATCACTGCTTTCTGAAAATGTTTGCTTGCAATATATTTAAGAGCTGAACTAATCGCTATCAATTCAGCGCTGAATATGCTGTGGCTGTCGTGAAGTCTGTTTGTTTTTTCATAATTTTGCGAAGTTATAGCTGCGGCAGAGTGTCCGTCTTTCCGTGAACCATCGGTATAAATATATGCGTCTGCCTGATGTTCTTCTTTGTATTCAAAGAACAGCTGTTGTGCTTCCTCTTTTGTAATTTTTGTCTTTTTATCGGTAAATAGGAAATCGATATGCTTGATTTGTTGTAAGAAGAAAGAGGAAAGTGGAGGTGAGGGCATGATGTTCGGATGGGATATTCGAAAGACGTTAAGTACCATTTGAATTCGAGAGGCGATAACCAGGCGGCGTCTTTGAGGAGCAGTCGGCTGCAGATCTTCAGTGTAACGGTTATTTAGTATTTTATATGTGTGGTGAGAGGGGAAGGAACACGACCGAGCGAAGAACCGAAGGAGCTGGTATTTCCGACGCTGTACAAGTAGAGGCAGATTTAGTTCAATATGGAGACATATTATGTTTGTCGTGGACATCGCGCCCGCAACTATGCGGAGTGCTTTGTTCTGGATTATTTGCAATGACTCAATTTTCTTAGAAGCTATATCATCAAATAGAAAAGCATTATAATCCAAGATAGGGCGAATTAGGGAAATGTATAGTCTGAGAAGTGTGCTTCTATCTGCGCCCCACTTCTTACCAGCTATACATTTAAGTATGTTTATACGTCTTTCGCAGCGTTGGGCTATATCTTCGAAGTGTTTATTGAATGTGAGTTTATTGTCTAGGGTGACTCCCAAATATTTAAATTGGTTTACATATTCAATAGGTATGTTGTTTATCTGTAGTCTAGGGGGGTTAGTAAAACGGCTTCTAGGGGGAGCGAATATCATTGCCACTGTTTTAATTGGGGACACGGTAAGTCCCCATTTGTCGCACCACTTTCTAATATCATCAAGTGCTGTGTTCATGTAAGCATACGCCGTTTGTACAGATGAATCAGTAACCCAGACGGCTATGTCATCGGCATATATTGAAAATTTAAGTTTAGCATTATGTGTTTCTATTATGTCATCAATCATTACAAGGAAAAGGGTCGGGGACAACACACTGCCTTGTGGTAGCCCGTGCTCCTGTCGGAAAGGGGGTGAATACAGGGTATATAGAACAACGGGTACACCAACGACGCGGAAAGCGCCCATTTTACCTGGATGAGTTGCATGGTAGGTGATATATTTTTTGAATATGGAAAAAATAGAGTATTCTATTCTGACGAGTAAAGCCGAATTCATAAAGCAGTTATTTTTAAATTATATGTACCAGAAATAACATACCAACCATAGTTTAAAACTTAGTCTAAAGTTAGTTGAAAAGCGTATAGTTGATACTAAGATGGAAGGAATCAATGGAAGGCGGAAATGGCGCAGTTGTTTCATTCTTAAAATGTGTTCGCAAGCAGGATTTACGTGATGCTAGCGACATCTATGAATGTAATCGGGGACGCTGATTGGCTGATCGAGTCCGTGAGCAGTATCACTAATGTACGCCAGTACAGGGTTAAGGCAATGTGCGCATGCGCAGGAACTTGTGCTCTCATGGAGGGGATATTGGTACCTCGGGCAGCGCCCAATGCTTTTTGGACCTGTTATGGCCTCTGCATCGAAAAACGCCAGATAAAAAGGTTGTAGAGGAAGCTTCAGGCTACCTTTCCCCACAATAATATTGGCACTTTATCTTTTAGGTTACGTGTGAGGCTCGCTTGAAATAGGTCGATTTAACATGGAAACCCTATGGGGTAGTAGTTTTTGAGCGCCCATTTGGCCTAATGCTACCAACTGTTACTGGCTACCCCTGGGTGAATATGTGTTGCCGCATCTTACGTTAAAAGTTCGGTTGCTCAGAAAGTTCGTAATGTATGAGGCCATTCTGCCCCGCAATCCTTTTTTATGAAGTTTTATTTGAAGGGCAATTTTATTTACTTTATCGAATGCGTTTTGGAGATCAATAAAGACAGCAAGGGTATATTTTCTTGTTTGAAAACCACGTTGGATATCATCTACAATGTATGTTATATTGTCTGCAGTTGATCGGCCGTGACGAAAGCCATTTTGAAACGGAGAGAGAAGGGAGTTCGTTTCTAGGTAAGCCCTAATTCGCCCATTGACCATACGTTCCATTATTTTAGAGGCACACTCCACTGCCGTACTGAGCGGCGGGGTCAGATTCGGGTCGGAGCGCTGCCCTGGTCCAGCCTGAGGTCCCGAGCAGCGGGGGTTAGTCCCCCGGACGGCGTCGGCGTATCGACGCTCGCTCGGGATAGAGTGCCCGGCCGGGCGGGGTGGAGGGGCGGAGGGCGACTTCCGGTTCAGTTTCTCCTTGTGGAAGTGCCACGCCGGGCACTTCTTATCCCAGGCGGGATGAGGGCCGCCACAGTGGGCGCACTGGACCTCCTCACTCTGGCACTCATCCGAACTGTGTCCCAGTGTGGCACAGCGGAGACAGTTTGCCTTTTTGGAACGGCAGGTCGATTGGAGGTGCCCGTAACGTCCGCAGCGCCGGCAGAGTCGCGGGTTCACCTCCCACGGGCTCACAGTCAGGACCTCGTAGCCGGCGTACACGGCAGCGGGACACTCGAGGCCAAGGAACCTCAGCTTAAGCAGCGGGTTTGGGTTAGGCCCCTTAGATCGGAGGCGCGTCACCTCTACTACTCCTTGTGAGCGGAGCTCCGCCTGAATCTCGGCCTCCTCGATGTACTGGAGTGCTGGGGAGTAGCAAGTGCCCGCCACGGTGTTTAGGCGGGTAGCCGGGGCGGCCGTAACGGCCGTGCCACAGAAGGTGGTGATGCTCAGGGCGAGCCGAGCCTGGTCCTTGTTAAAAACCCTGATCAATATGTTGCCTGACCGGATCACTTTTGCGTTTACGCACGGGCCGATTAGTAGGTCCATCTCCCTCTGCAATTTAAATGGGGAGAGGCGGCGGAACGAGCCATCCGGAGTCAAATGGATGAAGGACTGGCCCTCTGGAACTTGGTCCATCATCGGGTCAGGGAAGGGTTCGGGGGTAGGCTCAGATGGAAAAGGGCCCATGAGAGGGAGGACAAGAGGTGGGCGGGGGCGAGACAGCGTGGGTGCCATCCTTGTTTTCTTAGAAATAGAAATAAGAATGATCAAATTCAGTGGAAAAAATAGAGGGCTTCACAAATTATTATGGCCAAAACAGAACTGGAATTACCCGCGAAGATGTGCCCAGGCGCGCCTGCGGTTAGAAAAAAGCGCGCCAACAAACCGCGCCAAGAAACCGCGCGAACGCCGCTAGCCGGCGGGCTGACGTCACGATCACGTGACCAGTGTCGGCCAATCACCGCGGCCGGCCGCAACCGACGAGGAATGGAGTGGAGCCGGAAACCGATGGAGGGAGAACGAGAATGTGAATATTAATCAGGCGCGGATCCAGGGGGGGGGGGCGACGGGGGCGGCCGCCCCCCCCCCCCCCGCCATCCGAAAAAGGCGCCCATATCCCGCGGCAGAGAGGGCGCCCCGAGCAGCAGAGCGGCGACACAGCAAAGATTCAGCAGAAATAGGGCGCCTCCAGCAGAAGTTGGGCTCACCAAGCAGGAGAGTGACGCCCAATTGCCAATTCCCAGCAGATGAGAGTCGCCCCAGCAGCAGATGGGCGCCCCCAGCAGAAGAGGGCGTCTCGTTACAAGAATATAAAATACCTTCTCTTCAAGAGGGGCGCCCCTGGAAGCGGAAGGGCACGCTTAGCAGGAGACGTGTCCCCCTGAAGAGGAGCGACGCCCCAGCAAAAGGAGAGAGGCGCCCCCATTCCGAGAAGAGGGGCGCCCTGACAGCAGCTGGGCGCCCCAGCAAAAAAGGAGCCCCATAATAAGAAAATGGGTGCCACTGGCAGAAGAGGGGCGTCCCAGCAGAAGAGAGGGGTCTCCAGTAGGAGACGGGCGCCCCAAGCAGAAGAGGGGCGCCCCAGCAGAAGAGAGGCGCCACAGCAAAAGTTAATCAGAAATAGGCAGCCTCCAGCAGAGGTTGGGCCCGCCAAACAGGATATGGGCGCCCCATTGACAATATCCGACAGAAGACAGACGCCCCAGCAGCAGATGGGCACCCCCGGTAGAAGAGGGGCGCCCCATTACAAAAAGAAAAGGAGTATATTCTACCAAGAGGGGCGCCCCTGACGACAGCGGAAGGGCAACCCCAGCAGAGGGGCGGTGCCCAGTGGCGTACCCAGGAATTTGCGAAGGACCAGGGCATTGGACGAGAGGGCGCCAACAACAAGGAGGGCGCCACATATCTGAAACTTGAATGTGTCAGTTATGTACGTACACGTGCGGAACGAACATAACTGACATTGTACATGCGTACACATTGATCAGCCTCAGGCAGCGGTACACGTGCGGTACGAACATAACTCATAACTGCGAACGTGAAAGTGTCGCGGCCGAGCATTCTGGGTGAGTCTGTGGTGCGCGTTGCATCACTGTGTTCCGTTGCTATTTTGTATTACTGGTGTCATGTGCATTGCTACATTCATTATAATTTCCTCACTGAGAGCCGGCTTTACTCTTATCTATCGGCGTACTCCGTACTCCGTAGGAGTATCTCCGTCACGTCTGCGGTCGAATATGTAATAGCAATTGTGTTTTTCTTCAAACGCCCTTAAACTGAATCGAAATGTGCTCTCGCAAGACATGTCATCAAATAGCCGATTACAAAAAGCAAAGTATTTTGCTCAGTTGTATCCGCGCCTGATATGATTCAGACACGACACATTACTCACTAACTAGGTACAATTTTCCCCAAGTGATACCTACATTGAATACCAAAAAAACACGCATCTTTTTTCAATTTGATACACTTACACAGTATAGGTATACGGCCTTTTGACTCACCTGCAAAACTCAAGGATAGACCGATTGCTAGACGCAGACGACAGCAATTCTTTCCTTTTCTTAGCAGCCCTGTTCTGTGCACCAGATTTCTTTCGCGTTCTTTTGTTGCCTGAATTCATTTTTTGCTCACTGCTGTTTAGTCATCCAATACAAAGGACCGTGCTACAGTACTTTACATATAATTTTTAATATGAACGGGGTTCTAACTTCTATGCCTAAATTTGAATTTTGAGCCCGACCCAGCGTCTCGGAAAGCGTCAGCCGTTAACGGTTTTTGTTAGGAAAGCAGAAAACAGCCGAAATATCAGACAACTACAAGTACTATAATAAAAATTAACGATTTTTATTGTTCTTAATACACCCTGGTTTATTGGCTATAGAAAATAAATGTTGGATTTAAAAGAAAAAAATACAGATAGGTTCAAGTCTTATAACTATAAGAGTGTTATAATACTATAATAATGAAATAACTTTATCATCAAGCTATAAGATTAGGGACATGGCCATGGGAGCTATTCAGAGACTAGAGCTGCAGCATTTCTACATATCCCATAACTGACACCATACTCATGAAGTCGGAGGGCGCTTTCTGACCAGAAGTACGCCAGTGAGCCGGGAGGGCGCTCTCTGATCAGAAGCACGTCAGTGTGTCGGTGGGGCGACCTCTGATAACAAGTACCTCACCGGTGAGTCGGAAGGGCGCCTTACGATCAGAAGCACGCCAGTGGGTCAGGAGGGAGCCTTACGATCAGAAGCACGCCGGTGAGTGGAGAGGGCGCCTTCTGAACAGAACCATGCCGGTAAGTCGAGAGGGCGCCCTCTGAGGAGATGCATTCCAATTAGCCGTGAGGGCGCCTTCTGATAAGAAGCATGCTAGTGAGTTGGAGGGCGCCTTCTGGTCAGAAGCACGTCAGTGAGCCGGGAGGGCGCCCTCTGATCAGAAGGATACCAGTGAGCCGGGAAGGTGCCATCATCTAGGAGAGCGCCGCTATCGACTGGAGGAGCGCAAACACTGGACAGAGGGGCGCCGCCATAATCTAGGAGCGCGCCGTTATCGACTGGAGGAGCGCCAACACTGGACAGAGGGTCACCACCATCGTCTAGGAGGGCACCGCTATCACTGAAGGAGCGCCAAGACTGGACAAAGGGGCGTCGCCGTCATCATCTAGGAGCTCGTCGCTGTCGACTGGAGGGGCGCCAACACTGGACAGAGGGGCGCCCCATCATCTAGAAGCGCGCCGCTATCGACTGGAGGAGCGCCAACTCTGGACAGAGGGGCACCGCCATCATCTAGGAGAGCGCCGTTATCACCAGAGGAGCGCCAACACTGGACAGAAGGGCGCCACCTTCGTCTAGGAGGGCACCCTATCTCTGCAGGAGTGCCAAGACTGGACAGAGGGTTCGCCGTCATCATCTAGGAGCTCGTCGCTGTCAACTGGAGGGGCGCCAACACTGGACAGAGGGGCGCCCCATCATCTAGGAGCGCGCTGCTATCGACTGGAGGAGCGCTAACTCTGGACATAGGGGCGCCGCCATCATCTACATAAGAGCGCGACACTGTCGACTGGAGGGGCGCCAACACTGAACAGAGGGGCGCCACCCACCATCATCTAGGAGCGCGACGCTATCGATTGGAGGGGCGCCAATACTGGACAAAGGGGCGCCACCGGCCCACCATATCGTCTAGGAGGGCGCCACTATCACCAGAGGAGCGCCAATACTGGATAGAGGGGCTTCGCCATCAACTAGAAGCGCGCCGCTATCGGCTGGAGGAGCGCCAACACTGGACAGAGGGGCGCCAGTCACTGAGGGCGCCGGGGACGATGAGCCAAAGGGACAGGGCATGCACGGAATGTCCTGTATGTGCGTACGCCACTGGCGGTGCCCCAGTAAAAGAAGAGGTGTGCCCCGTACCGAGCAGCAGAGGGTCGCCTCGCCCCAGAAAAAAAAACAGGAGCCCCATAGGAAGAAAAGGGGTGCCTCTGGCAGAAGAGAGACATTCCCCGCAGTGGAAGGGCGCCCCCACAAGAGTGGCGTCTCCAGCAAAAGAGAAGTGCCCCCTGCAAGAGAGGGGCACCCCACCAAAAGTTGGGCAGAAGTGGGGCGCCTCCAGCAGAATTTGGGGTCGCCAAACAGGAGAGGGCCGCCCTATTCACAGTAGAAAAGACTTCTCAGCAGCAAAGGGGCGCCCTAACAGAAAAGGTGCACTCGTAGTAGAAGTGGGACGCATCAGGAAGAAGAGGGGCACTTCATGGTGTGTCAAAAGTGGAAATAGCCGCCCGGCTTTAGTTCGCCAGCCTTGTCAATAGATGGCAGTACCACAACATGGGCAGCGGATCGTGCAATTGACGTCAAATTTTCGTTATCTGCTAAGAATTGAATGGCGGATCTTTTCATGCAAGAATCATGTAAATCGGTCCACAACTTTTCTAGCAACAGAGATATGAAGTCAAACACCCTGCCAGAGCGGCGCGGCGGCGCGGCGGTCGGCGGCGGCCGTTACGCGCCGCCTGGGAGACTGGCGGCGCTGAACGGTTCCGAATTGGCACTGTACTAAAACCTGTTAACTGCTTGGAATGGTTATTATAGCAAAATTTTCACTCAAGTGAGGGATAACCAAGGGCAGGAAGTATGTATGCTTGTGTGCGTACTGTATAAGCCAAGAAACTGCATTAGCAGATACTCGCTAATATTAGATCCAGCCAAGTCCAAACGCATTCCAGGGGATGTGTTCCTGATGGGTCAACAATATTTATCGTTCGAGGGCGGATACAGTTTTAACAATACAAAAAATATTTTTACACAACTCTATTCCTTGAATAATTCTCTTCAACGCCTCATTCCTAGTTAAGCGAATTAGCCCACCCTGGTTGAATAAATAAGGCGATTTCGCCACAAGGTCGCGGAAAACCGACCGAAAACGGCCGCGCTCAGCGTTAATTTGGGCATGCAGACTCTTAAATACTCGCATTGGGCGGGTAGGGTTTCCCAGGTATTGGCTCCAAAACACCGTATTCGGCTCCCGAATACGTCCAAGTGGCCCGCCTCGTTCCTAGTTAAGCTCTAATTAGATCAAGTGATTCATAAGGAGCGAAAAAGCGACAAAAAGCATGAATTTCCCTATGGCGGCGGGCTGTCGGGTTGCCAGACGGCGCACCGGCTATTTCCACTTTTGACACACCATGTCTAGCAGAAGATGGGCGTCCCAGATAAGTGGGCCGCCTACAGCAAATTGGTCGTTCTTAGAAGGAAGAAATGAGGCGACTTAAGCAAAGTGGGTCTCTCCATAATGGATTAGGCGATCCAAGCAGAGGTTGGGCGCCCCCGGGAAGTGAGGCATACCAGCATAAGTGAGACGCTTCCAGAAAAAGGAGGGGGCATCACCGGGAGAAGGAGGACTGCACCAGTAAATGGAGGTCACCTTTTTGCTAATATCTTTTGCTAGGGTAGCGGTGCCCATCTACGACTTTTAACCCGTGCCGTGCTGGTTGTCTGAGTTTTCCGTGTCCTGCTGGGAAGGGGGGGGGCACACTCCCTCGTCTAACTCGGCTCCTGGGCCGCGTAGTGACACGCGATAAGCGGCATTCGAAAGATCGTCAAAAAACAGGACGAAAACAAAACGGTCATTTTTTAGGTCAGGTCGAATGTCAGGTCACCAGAGGTCATCAAAGGTAAAATGTTGCCTGTTTCAACATTTTTCCGTTTTCGAAGCAGCGGCACATAACTCGGAAACCAATAGAGCTATAGCGCCGCAGAAAAGCGCATTCGATAGCCCTTTTAAAGGTGTTTCTGCAAGCTGCGCTCAGATTTGACCTCAGGTCAACGGTTTAGCCTTCAGAGGGCAAAAGACTCTAAAAATAGCCTTTTTACGAACAATGTTTTCCTGCACAACATTTGACTCAAGAGAGTCTCGACATTACGTTTGCCAGCATTGCGTTTCTGTCGTCGAGACACGTCGAACAAACTAAAGGTTGACCTTATGAAGGGTAATTTTGAGAATTTGACCTCAGGTCAAGGTCATGACCTGACCGAGAAAGGTCATGCTGCATAGCAGTCGATGCGTATCGTCGAGCTGAACACAGCTGAGGTGTTTTTATCGCTCTAGCTTGAATCTATCAAAAGTTATTAAAAAAAAAACTGCTGCGGACCTTTCATGACATGGGATGACCTCTGGGACATAATGAGTGGTCACACTAGGTGCAATGTTCTTATTCGGTGTGTTAATTTTATATGTATCCCAATGCTTGAGATTGTCTAGAATGGCGCTCGTCCAAAAGAGATGCCTTTCAGTTTTCTCCCAAAGACTTAATTATACCTACCTACCTAATGGAGACGTCGCACAACTGACCTGACCTTAGGTCACAGATATCGAAATTCCGAGATATACATTTCATGAATAGTGTTGCTTTCATCATGATCAATCGCTGAAAGGTTAAAAACAATCGTTCAGTCGGTATAGCAATGGTAAGCATTGGAACTTTTTCTTAGGCTAGGTCACCTGGCATAACCTGGTGACCTGACCTTCCATCACCCGCGTCAGACATTTTTACAACATGTGCAAAAAAGATGCATGATAAGGTATGCTGAAAATGGCGGCGCTGCGCGCAGCCGTTTTTCAGATGTTTGCGAAAAACCTGAGGGGGAGCGCGATAGCGCCCCCTAGCACGGCGCGGGCTTTAAAGGGACCCTCCCACCTTAACATTAGATTTGAGTTGAGATAGCCAAAATGGGGTCCCTGGCTCACAATTACCGGTTTCGGCACTCACAACATCGAGAAATGCCTTAACTCAGAAATATTGAATTTCAAAATTGCAGCATTTTAATTCAGAGGGGCTAATGCTTAGGAATACCCCTCTGAATGTGTGACGTCAGCGCAGATATCTAACGATTTTTAAATGTTTGACTAAAACGTTTTGTAGCACGCGGAGGTATAAGCTATTTGCGCGCAACATCTGCCGCAAACGCCGCACTTCTAAAATAAAGTCGCTAGAAATAGCGGAGATCCCAAAAAAGTAAACAAAAGTAAAAGTCTAATATCTTGAAAACCGGTGAATATTTTTCGATGAAATTTGGTAGATATTCGTTTTCGCTCTTTCTGAACCGAGCGACATCATTTTCATGCCAATTCATAAACTTTTTTGAAGGTGGGAGGGTCCCTTTAAGCTCCCGATTTTGACGGTTTGGCGCCCCCTTTGTATGGAGCGCCCCCGGATTGCCAGGTCGCCCCTATTTCGACTTGCCGCCCCCCTCCCGAAAATTCCTGGATCCGCCCCTGATATTAATGTTATAATTTAGAAGACTAGCAAGATTATCAATTCAAATATAGACTTATATATTATATATATATTATATATATAGACTTATACAAATATATTCTTATTCAAATATAGACTTGAATAAAGCAAGATGACGGAGAAGGGAGGGAAATGCACCGGTCTGTTGTCTGAAACAAACCAACCAGCGCACAATTCGGATCGGAGCAACCTAACTAATGCGGACCGTGGCAGAACACGTCCGCACCCGTCGGAGCCTAGTCGCCGAATGCGCCCCCCCCCCCCCCCCCCCCCCTGTGCCGCCCGTCTCATTTGGTCACTGCGCAACCGCGAGCATAATCTCTCAGCGCTCTCTTCCCGCCCATCGCCTTTTATCACATTCAGGGCATCCTGTCTGTCTTATGTCATCCTGACCTTCCCGGTCGCCTCTCGACCACTTAAGACATTTAACCCTCGCCGGCCGAGGGGGGGGGGGCGGGTGCCGCCCCCCCCCCCATAGGGTTTTTTCGCGATAGCTCCGAACACGCTGGCGATAGAGAGCTGAAGCTTGGCATACCTGACCTTTGATCCAAGCCGCATCTTTTGACACCAACCGCATTTTTGGGTCAGGTCAGGTCACTGACCTATGACGTCATAAGTGAACCTCTGCACGGTCTTCAGATGTCGCAACTTCGCAACGCCCTCACTGCCAGAGGAGATGTCACAGGGAAATGAAACTTGCAGGATCTAGTATCCATTGCGAGTCTCACAACTTGTATATCTCGGAAGTCGGATTTTTCATAAAGGTCATATGAGGTCAGGTCATTTTCGTGACCTCACCATTATAAGTCAATGGGGAAAAATGAAAACTGCTATTCTGGCGCCGGGAACGATCTCGAACTATCTCAAGCACACAGAATCGTGATTTGATGCACTCCTTGCAAGGTTAGATGCATCACTTTTGCAATGTTGACCTTGCGTGACGTCATTTATGACGTCATCAAGGTCATATTAGTTTTTCGTCAATAACTCTTGATCAAATTGAGCTAGCGAGTCGAGAAAGCCACCAATGGACTCAGGAAGACCTGCCGAATCGAATGATATGCGACATGACCTCTTTCGACCAACTTCGTGACCTGGGGGTGCTGACCTGACCTTGACCTGAGGTGTGGGACCGATTCCCTTCTTCCATATCATGATAAAGAGAGTACACGTGCAAGCTTTGTTACATAGAAATAGCCGTCACTTTCCCCACGTGTCGGCACCGTCCACCGACCCGGCGGGTCGGCGGACCGGTCCTTCATTGTGCAACCACCTTGCATATAACGCACAGGCACTGGCGAACCCCGAATCAGAATCAGAACCACCGTTGCAATACAAGTCTCGGCCCGCTCAGTCTTCTCTCATTCCGCGCCTCTGCGACAATGGTGGCAGCGGCGGTCGAGGGGACTTGTGCCCCTCACCACGGACCCCAGCCTCTACATCTGCACTGACATCGCAGACTGGTTAGTCCGTGCTCCGTGACGGTGTATCTCCCGTACGTCACGTCATCGACTAGGGAGCTGACCATCCTGGACTCGTCATCGTCCAGCAGCACCGTCTCCAGTGAGTAGCTCTGCCCAGCAAGACTATCTGCCCTGCGGCAAGGTCATCAGCTACCCTGGACTACTACGGAGCCCGCCGACAGCGTACGGCTCATCAGCCCGCGCCGTCCTCCTCAGCATCATCGAGTGATGGACACCACCTCGCTGAAGGACTCAAGATCGGAGGAGAGAAGACGAAAAGTACAACGCTAAATTCAAGACAAATTGGCACCGAAATCAAGAAAATTCACCCATTATGAACTTTTGCTGTATTTTCGTCAAAAAGTGACAGTGAAATTGTGCTGTGAAATTTGTTTTAACTTCGATGTGTTTCAAAAAACCGTACTGTTTCATTATCCGTTTTCGTCAGTGTTCTGTCGTTTGTTGTGCTTCATTGTGGTTGCTCACCCCAAAATTTACGGAGAAATTGCAAGTGCATTTAATTTTTGCCTGCACTTTGCCGTGTCATTTTGACACTAGTAAACGTAGAAAGAGCATACTCTCAACGGTATGAACATTCAAATACGTTAATCGTGGTCAATTCACTGAAATTATATTGTATTGATATTCGGCCAGAGATGCCGAGGGCCATGGAGATGCCCAGGGACGGTCCCCGCCAAGAGTGCGGAGGGATCGCCCGGTAGTAGGTGTAATTGTCACGAAACTTACTTATCTGTTCATACCATTTTGTGATACGCTCATATGGAAATTTCTTTCTCCGTCAGCTAAACGTTTCCTCTCTTTGTTATGATCGCTTCGGTTCCCTACGCTTCCCTGGGGGGAGGGAAGATAATGTGGGACCGATTCCCTTCTTCCATATCATGATAAAGAGAGTACACGTGCAAGCTTTGTTACATAGAAATAGCCGTCACTTTCCCCACGTGTCGGCACCGTCCACCGACCCGGCGGGTCGGCGGACCGGTCCTTCATTGTGCAACCACCTTGCATATAACGCACAGGCACTGGCGAACCCCGAATCAGAATCAGAACCACCGTTGCAATACAAGTCTCGGCCCGCTCAGTCTTCTCTCATTCCGCGCCTCCGCGACAGAGGTCAACACCCCAAGTTGACCTAACCCGGACAAAAAGTATATCATTCGACGCGCCTGAGCAAGGCGAACACGATGCTGCCAAAATCGCGGCTCTGCGGCCGTTTTTCGCGAAGTTATTCAACAAAAACTGAACCGTACCCTGGGGCACTTGACCTGACCTCAGAGGTCACCGGTTGACCTAGGACCTTAAAATCGGGTACCAATCTCTGCGTCTCGTAACGGCGCACACGCTCGTTTTTTCCGCGACGCGCTAGCTTCACCAGGGGCGAAACGGCGAGGGGGGGGGGGGGGTCGTACCCACCCACCCCCCCCCCCCCTCGGCCGGCGCGTATGTAGAAAACCAATAGGTCCGGCGAGGGTTAAGACGTATAGCTCGCGTAACCATGTGTTAGCAATTGACTGGATGGTGTCCCTGTACATTTTTACGCCCTTCCGGTCACTTTACACTTTAAACCGTGTTTTTGCTTAGTTAGACATGTTACTTGAAGCGCCCTTCGACTATAGTTCGTTTTTTTTTAGTTTGCCCCTCACTGTAAACGTCTTTTTGAACATAGCACGATAATTGCTAGCTGAATTACCGAGGAAACTGGTTGGCGCACATTGATTTCACCAGATTTCACAGACGATTAATTTCATCAAATTTGTTTACTATTTCACTCGTATTTGCCCATACCTACAGCTCCGCAGTCATCATGCAAACCCCAGAATTTGACCTTTGACCTGACCTTGACCCGAAAGTTGACCTCAATCTTAAAATCTTAAGAGTGCTTTGGGAAGGTCTCGTAGAGACCTTTCGAACGCCGCCTCGCGGGGCTCGATACGACCGTTGGTTCTCGAGATAACAGGGGGGGGGGGGGTCGGATCCGACCCCTCCCCAGGCTGTCGTGGGCACGGAAATAGCCCAGGCGGTGCCGGGTTAAGGGGTAGGTTTTGCACTTTTACATTTCCGGTTATATCTCAGAAACTAATCGATCTACGATGAAGCCATTTTACACGATCATGGCCGGCTTGTTACCCAACAAGTCAATCGCATCTTCAACACTTAAAAGCAGAAGACGACGAAGATAACTTTCTAGGTGCAAAACCTACCGCTAAAACCCGCGAGAGCTGTACATAGAAAACCGACGGGTCCGGCGAGGGCCAGGGCGGGGCGGGGTGCAGCTTTCGGCGTCACTCGACAATGGGCAGCTCAGTAGTTGAGCAGCTCAGCTCACTCGTGTAGCACCTCAGCGTGCGTGCGTGCGTGCGTGCGTGCGTGCGTGTGTGTGCGTGCGTGTGTGTGTGTGTAACAGTGGCGGCAGGCCCAGCGGTGCGACCGGTGTGTGGTTGAACAGTGGCCGCCTGTCGCGCGGAGGTGCCCACGGCGGTCGGCGCTGCCAGGGCGCGCCGCTAAACCCCTCAGACGCCGTGGCGCCGCGGAGGTTCCCACGGCGGTCGGCGCTGCCAGGACGCGCCGCTAAACCCCTCAGACGCCGAGGCGCCGCGGCAGCTCCGTCCACTTTTACCGGCCGTATCGGCAATCAGTTGTCACGATAGGGTATCTCCAACAGGTTTAAGGTGTGCATGTGCACACCCGCCGGCGGAGGACGACGCGAGACATTTTTGACGCCGCCAACACGCCCGATAGCCTTAGCGGCACCGGCTCCTATGTCAACTCAAAGTCGGCAGCCGGCAGCCGGCAGCCGGCGCGGCCGGACCGTGGCAGCTGAACGCCGACGTACCCACCGGGACCCACTGAAATACCCACCGGGACCCACTGAAATACCCGCCGAGACCCAATGAAATACCCGCCGAGCTAAATTCATTTTACGTTAGGGGGAGGATGTAGAAAAAAAAGGCCGGAAAGGATGTCGTTATTTTATATAAAACATGACTTCGACCCTTTTTTATCACCGTTTTTTATATATGTCACGAGAAAATGAGGTAGAAATATTAAATATTGATATTCGGGATGTTAAATGAGGTTTTTAACCCTCGCCCGTATAGGGGGGGGGGTCGAACGGACCCCCCCCATGGTTTTTCGCGAATAACTCGCGTAAAAAGCGGCCGATCGCGACGAAACTTTCAGTACCATCGCTTTCATTAATTTTACACCTACCCTGAAAATTTCATGACCCTGACCCAAATGACCTTTGACCTGTGACCTACTTTTCGAGACCATGTTTGGCCGGAATCGCGATTCGGCGTATGTCGGCTCGCATTAGCCGCCCGTTTGCAGTCTTTTCGTGGTTTCAAGCGTTCAAACATGTGATATGATGTTGCCTCCATGCATAAGGGTGGGTGTCAAGGTCACCTGAAGGTCAGGTCAGGTCATTGACCTTTGATGACCTCGGTTCACTTTTTTCGAGTTTTACATGTTTCTAGGCAAGTTTTTGGAGCTGAATTCGAATTTAGCAACCATATGAACATTTCCGAAGTAGTTTTGGTGCCTTCGTAACATGTTACGAAGCTGTCAGAGGCGGTTGCCACCTACTACGAATACCCTTACTGGTTGACCTGACCTGACCTGACCCGACCTGGCCTAAATGCATGAAGACATCATCTGTGATCAAAACTAACATGATATTCGTGATCAGCACGCCGAAAAACCCCATAGCAGCCACACTTTACGACGTTCTAACAGGTCCCGATTTTCCCGACTTTTGGGTCATTGACCTGACCTGCAAGGTCAACCAATGACCTAGGACCTTAAAATTGGGTATCATCGGCTTCCTCTCGTCACGGGCAACACGCTCGTTTTTTTTTTTCCGCGAAGCTCTAGCTCGGTCAGGGGCGAAACGGCAAGGGGGGTCCAACCGACCCCCCCCCCCTCCCTTATACGTTCGCGGCTGGAAAAAAACACCAATACGGGCGAGGGTTAAGTCGGGTCATATAATTGAACATTTTGGTTATTCAAATGGCTGTCTTGGCGTGTTGTGAGAGCTTGCGAGGTTTGTGTTTCTCTTGCTCCTAGATGTTTGGGTTCGAGGTTGTTATTGGGGCATTCCACGTCAAGTGGGACAAAAAATGATCATTTTGAACCTCACCTCCTCCGATTTTTGCGAAACTTTGTGAAACTACTAATCTATATGTGAAAAGAAAGGAGACATATTTTTGTCAAGATATGACGTCACGTTTCCGAGATACACGTCATCAAACATTGACTTAGGCAAGGCACATTATCATCTTTAAAGCGTCATAACTATTGAAGTTTTAGACATACCTATCACCACGAGACAAAGTGTGAAATGGAGGGAATAGGTCAGGCTTTAATTTGAGGATAACAATATTGATGTAATTAACTAATTAGTGAACTTAATTAAAATTCAAAAAATAAATTTTGATTTTCTGAAAAATGGGTACCCTTCGATTTTGCTGATTTTTACATATTTTATTCTCCTATACATCAGCTACATCATATAAAAAATCCAGAATGGGCCGACGTCTACGTAACTGTCTTTTGGACTTCGTAATGTCTGGCACTCGCGTGTTTCGTTTTAGCAACCAAGTAGAGCCGCTACCCGGAGATGCTTCTTTCTACCCCAAACCAAAGCAAACCTAACCTGACCTGACGTGACCTGACCTAATCTAACACGCGTAAATATATACAGCCCTCACGGCAGTTGCCGACTGGCCAAATGCTACCTAACTAGATACGAACATTAGCCCTCACGACAGTTGCCGGCTGGCCAGATGCTACTTAAAAAACAAATGCGTGTTAAACACTTCAGGCTGACCCACTGCGAGCCAGCGACCTTTAGATTTCGAGGTGGGTACACTCGGCACACTTACTACTAAGCCACGAAGATAGCTGGTCATCGTAAGCCAGTTTTTTTAATGATGAAATTGGGGATTCTCCGGGCAGCGCCTCTCTTTGGTTGCAAAAAGAAAATACGCCTGACTCTCCCAGCGCTAGGGGAGAAAAGCCCGGTTTAGCCAAAAAAGGTATAAAAAAGGAATTTGAATTGTAGTTGGGGCGGTGGGGAACTTTATCGTGTGTCAATTTCATGGCCCTAGATCAATATATTCAAGATCAAATGAGGTTAAACGTGATCAAATTTGCTTTTGTGACTATTTTGCATTTATACGCCCATAGCTCTAAGAGATACTGGCCGATTTTCCTATTTCTTCCTTTATACGACATTTGTAGTGTTATGAGAATCTCTAGTTAATCTTACCATAAATTTGGCAGTTAGTGGCTTGCTAAGAGTAAGATGTCGCCGGCAGAGGCGGGGATCGGCCGACGCGGGAAACGTCATAGTCACATACCTATTGTGTTTGCACCCTAATAGTTTAATTTTACTAGTTGATTTTCGTATTTATTTGAACATTAGATTGCCTGTACATTTTTAGGTCTTCACACAAAATTTGACACGAATCCATCATAATCAGCGGTAAGAAGCGCGGTGCAAAGATGGAACCGTGCCGCGCCGGCACAGTCTACCATTCAGGCGGCAACGGCCGGCGCCGGCCGCCGAGCCGCTCCGGCAGGAATGTTTGACTTTACACCGCTATTACTAGACAAGTTGTGGACTGATTTACCTATTTCTTGCACGGGAGGATTTGCAATTCGATTCTGGACAGGTACTGAAAGTTTGACATCAATATGATAATTATGGTGTGAGTTATTAGCGAAAAACAGGTGGGGTTGGAGAAATCCGCTCCCTTCCACTGCGCGTGAACGCTGCACTTTTTGTTGCTATAACATCCAAAGTTATCGTTCGCCCACTCTAATTTTCTCAGCACGTGTGCCTTACGTGTAGTGGAACACAATATCTAAATTTGAGCAAAATCGAAGGGTACCCATTTTTCACAAATTACATTTTAAAAAATTAATTCAAGATAAAAAAATTCAAAATCACCAAAAAATGTAAAAATTGTCAAATTTTACTAGCATAACTCTTTACGTACACGTTTCAGTTTGTTTGAAATTAACCCTCGCCCATGTAGGGGGGGGGTTGGTGCAACCCCCCCCCCTGAGGTTTTTCGGAAATAGTGCAAAAACGGCGGCGCGCAGCGCCGCCAAATTTTAAGTAACTTATGGGGCAAGCCTTGCGCATCTTTTGATAAAAAAAAATTGACCGGGTCATGTCAGGTCACGGAGTTATGACGTCACAAAGGGAACAGCCTTCGGCCGGATTTTCACAAACTGAGTGCCAACGCCCGAGGTTTCCTGCCGGTGGTACGGACATCGGTTGATGGATCGTGATGAAACTTCCCATGCATGTTGGGGCAAGTATTGGCTATCATATGGTATAAGAAACTTGACCGGGTCAGGTCAGGTCACGGAGCTATGACGTCACAAGAGGAACAGCGTCCGGTACTATTTTTGAAAAGCGCCCGAACCACTATTTTGCTAATTCTTGTCACCTTAATGGGAATATGCAGCAATATTAGCTTCTATAGGGAGCAAATGGACCTCCCAAATCCAAAAATACAATCAGATTTCAAAAATTTAAATTTTGATTTTTCGAATTTCTGCCGCCGACTGTGACCTTGCCGACTTCCGGCGCTCCCAACGCGCCATTTTTAGAGCTAGGGAAACGAAATACATACCAAACGATAGGGAATTGATCAAGGAACACGATAGTGAAGGTTTCAAGTCGATATCTCCCACCGTTTTGCCGCAATCGCCGCGGAAAGTTGAAAAAAGTCTATTTTTCCGAAAATTTGACCTTTGACCGGTCAAAAGTAGGTCAAATGTTGACCTAGGACCAAAAAATATACCACCAATCGCGAGATCTCGGCGAGAGCAATCCGTTGGTCTTTTCCGCTAAGCTCTACGACGCTCCGTTTTTAAACGCCAAGGGGGGGGGGTCGCACCAACCCCCCCCCCCCTGCATGGGCGAAGGTGGCAGATCGCCGTTTACGGGCGAGGGTTAATAGCTTCAAAAATGTTGAAGCTATAGATCTTTCAAGATTGCAATACATGTCCAATTCTGCTCAAAAAGCAGAAGTTTAGCGACTTGTATCTCTGTACCCCGAGGGCATATGACAAAATCCTTTCACCCTCAGAGGTTTCACCCAATAGCCAATAAGTATACCAAGTTTGAACAAAATCGTAGAGGTGGCCGATTTTGGCTGTCCCGGTTGACATGGAATGCCCCTATTATAAGTTGTGACTGCCATGAGGATGTTTTATTTATATTTTTAGGATGTCATTATGCTTCTCATTATGGGTGAATTTCCCCACAACATTACAATTTTGGACACACTCGCCGAGACCCACTGAAATACCCGCCGAGACCCACTGAAATACCCACCGAGACCCAAATCAGTGGGCACACTACCCTGCTCACCGAAATGCTCTACATACATGTCAACCTTTTTTTAGTCCTGCATTTAGTTCATTTAGTCCTGTAACGCTGTGTGATCAATGATGGCTAACAGGGCCACGGGAACTACTTGCAGACTGAGGGGCACAGTGTGCCCCTTATTAGGGTGTGCCCGGCACACCCTAATTGAGATCAGCCTAGGGTGTCCCCAAATTGAGTTTTATCATCGGTTTTAGGCCACTTATTTTCCATCCCCTGTCTTTTTTTTAACAAAAAAGAAAACATTGGCAAAAAAGTGCGGTAGTCCGTCTCAAAGTTATGGGGGCACCGCCCCCACGGTCCCAGAGTGGGGGGGGGCAAGCTGCCCCACTGCCCCCTCCCCCCCGGCTCCCGCGCCTATGATGGCCAATGGGTTATTAGAATGTCCACTTACGTGACCATTAACCAGTCTAGGTACCCTGTGGTTGGTCCGAGCTGTTAGGTAATCGTAGTTTGCCATTCCCTGCCAGGTTGAGCGACGCCTACAAGAGAACAGTGATTCTGATTCGGTTCATGTAGTATTGCAAAATAAGGCACTAAACCCCAGTAGGGCGCGTTATACACAGACCCCAGTGGGGCGCGGGTTAACTAACAGCAGATGGGTCAAACATGGGCGATATAGCATCCCAGATGGGTTTTCGATTTTGTCGCTTTTTCGCTCCTTATGAGTCACTTGATCTAATTACAGCTTAACTAGGAACGAGGCGGATCACTTGGACGTATTCGGGAGCCGAATACGTTGTTTTGGAGCCAATACCTGGGAAACTTTATCCGCCCAATGAGAGAGTCTACATGCCCAAATTAACGTTGAGCGCGGCCGTTTTCGTTCAGTTTTCCGCGACCTTTTGGCGAAATCGCCTTCTTTATTCAACCAGGGTGCACTAATTCGCATAACTAGGAATAAGGCGTTGAAGAGAATTATTCAAGGAATTGAGATGTGCAAAAATATTTTATATTGTTACAACTGTATCGGCCCCCGAACGATAAATATTGTTGACGCATCAGAAACACATCCCGTGGAATACGTTTGGACTTGGCTGGATCTAATATTAGCGAGTATCTGCTAATGCAGCTTCTTGGCTTGCAAAGTATGCACACAAACATACATGCTTCCTGCTGTTGGATTATTCCTCACTCGAATGAAAATTTTGCTATGATAACTTTCCAAGCAGTTGACAGGTTTTAGTGCAATGCAAAGTAGGAACCGTCCCGCGCCGGCAGTCTCCCAGGCGGCGCGTAACGGGCGCCGCCGGCCGCCGCGCCGCCGCTCTGGCAGGGTGTTTGACTTTATACCACTGTTGTTAGAAAAGTTGTGGACCGATTTACTTGATTCTTGTATGACAAGATTCGCTATTCAATTCTTATCAGGTATCGAAAATTTGACGTCAATTGCACGATGCGCCGCCCATATTGTGGTACTGCCATCTATTGACAAGACTGGAGAACTAAAGCCGAGCGGCTATTTCCACTTCTGACACACCATGTGTTGCTTCGGAATCTTGCCGCATCCTCCTTTCCTCCAGACCTTGCACCGTCCGGTTACCACCTCTTCTCAAACATCAGGAAGCTGCTCAGTGGTCGTGTCATCGCCTACAGCAGGGAGAAGACACGACCGTAGCAGCCATCTTGGACGTGCCGGATGGGTCCGAAACCCACTTGGTTAAGGAGGGTCTGAGGTTTCTAGCGTAATGCTGCGAAAATGTGTTTGTCGTAAGAGTGATTATTTGGATATATGAACATTTCTGGTCTAAGAAATTGATGTCGTATCTCTGCTCCTTCATGGTCGGGCCCGGAATTTTTTGAACGCCCCCTGTGAATCTGTGTGGAGTCATTTGGCGTTGAGCAGCCACCCCTTTCCATGTGGACGGGCTGCCTTTGTGGGCCTTTTGTGGGCCTACTTTACCTGGCAGAGCACAGGACAGTGACAGTGACACAGGACAGCCGCCACCCCTTTCCATGTGGACGGGCTGCCTTTGTGGGCCTACTTTACCTGGCAGAGCCGGCGGCGCTGTTGAGCTGCCCATTTCACGCCTCCTCGAAGGCGTTAGTTGTAGCCTGTTGAGAGGCGCTTGGTGACCTTCAAAAGACCTCGGCGGCCGCGGGTGCTGTTGGCCGCGCGCTGAGAGCGGGGCGGGCAGGTCTGGCAGGCGGGTCGGCGGGGCGCCATGCGCCAGCAGCGCGCAGCAGGTGACTGTCAGCAGGGCGGCCCTCTGCGCCAGGGGATGGCGTCAGTTGCCACACCGGCGGGGCGCGGCGGGCACACAGGACACGGCAGTGATTCAGCGACACTGGACGGTGCGCAGAAGCACAGCGACACTGCACACGGCACAGCGACAAAGAATAGCAGGGCAACGACACAGGACAGCAAAACAGTGGCACTGGAGAACGAGACAGTGATACGGGACGGTGATACAGGACGGTGATACAAGATAGTGACACAGGACAGTAACACAGGACAGTGGCACTGGAGAGCGATACAGTTACACCGGACAGTGATACAAGATAATGGGACAGTGACACATGACAGTGATTTAACCCTCGCCCTGGCAGGGGGAGGGTCGATGCGACCCCCCCCCCCTAAGGTTTTTCGAAGATAGCGTAAAAACGGTGGCGCGCAGCGCCGCCAAATTTGGCACAGCCTATGGGGCAGCCTTTTTACATATGACCTGAAAATTTCAGGTCCGGGTGACCTTGGGTCAGGTCACCAGGTCAGAAAAACCGGTACAAGGTCATAGTCAAATTTCAATTTTCTTTTTGCACCTGTCCAACTCACAGTTTTTGACTGATTTCCTTCAAACTTTCTGGGTGTGCTAAGTTCACGGAGTTGTATAACATATAGTTCGGGTTTTTTTATGTCACTGACCTGAGGTCAGTTAGAGGTCATTACGTCGTAATGTTAAGCCTACGGGAAAATACTAAATTCCGAAAATACTGGAGATATCCGCTTCGTTCTATCACTTTTGTGCTTTGAAACCGTAGTACTTAACAGCAGGTCACTTGGTGCTTCTTTGTTTGGTGGTCTTATCCATGGGTCAGGTCAAATGAGGTCAACTGAGGTCAAATGACGTTTTTGCCAATAACTTGGCACATAATGACGCTAGAGCTTAAAAATGGTGTCACTGTGTTCCTTGTGATCGGCCAAATCGAATGATATGCGATATGCTGCAATTTGGTTAACTTGAACTTAATTAATTAATTAAAGTTTACTTAAAATTTAAGAAAAACTTTAAGGACAGCAAGCTAAAAGTATACCATTCGACGCGCCTTGACGTGCTGAGTTCACTGCTGCTTTTCATTTTGCTCTATCTGAATTAGATCAAACGTTATAAGCGAAAAACTTTTGACCTGTTTTTAGCTAAATTTTTACATTTATACCCCCCCAAAACCCCCCTAAATATTGACCTAGAGCAACCAAATTTGCACAGGGGCGAGAACTCCCGGAGGTCCACCTACCTACCAAATTTGGTGTTTCTAGGTGCCATAGGAGCCAATCGCAAGGGGGGGGTTGCATCGGCCCCCCTGTTGAGCAAAACCTATTCTCACTGACCTCGAGGTCACCGATGACGTCACAGGTCAGTTCAAAGTAAAAATTATCAGCATTTTTGCTTGGTATAGGTACAGTTTCATTACTTGACCTTATCCTCAAATTAAGTGTACAAAGTTTTTTATCAGAAGTTTTCTAAATTTTAGAATTAACAAGAATACTGATATATTTCGAGCACTGCTCTTCGTCGGTCTTACAAGGTAAACATGATCACACCAAATTACACAGAAGCTCAATTCGTCTCAAAACCTTCACTAATGTCACACGCAACGAATAATTATACAGAACAGTCAGACAATCCGATCATATTCGATCATACTTCAAATTCTGCTTATCAGTAAATATCACCGCTTTATCGTGTTGCATAATATCCTTCAAACGTCTATCCAATGCTAAGATAGCATAAAGAAAACCTGTCACATTATCACATTATACAGTTAAGTGAGATCCCCACCTCTGCCCCTCTTCCCCTTGTGGTGGTTCATAAAGCAAGCAAGCAACTTTACTTCACTGCCTTCAAACTTCAAACAGTGAAGTGAGTCACGACCCTCCTCACCCCCAGCCCAGCCCGGCCCGGTTTGACAGCGACATACATACGAGTACGAACGATACCATCAGTCGCCAAAAACAAAACACTGTCGATGTTTACAAAATATGCCATGATGTTGAGTTGTCGTTGATCTTTGGCCTAGCGTCTCGGATACATACCTACTTTTTTCGGCTTTCTATTTGCTTCATCTTTACATACACGCAGAATTTTGGCCGTCATAGAAGTGTCACGAGGGTCTAAATCGGGATGAATTTGGATAGTATGCTCTCCGAATGGAGCATCATGTTCACCATTCATACCGTTCCTACGGTGCTCATTAAATCGCAGTCTAATTGGTCTGCCTGTCTCCCCGATGTATATGTCCCCACAGTGTTTACATTGGACCTCATAAACAACATTTTTGGTGGCACACTTGTTTTGTAGGCCTGCCTGGTACGAATGACAGCACTTTCTTCCGGAGTCTTTGCAGTCCACTCATGCAAAGAAATCGGATATAGGTTTAAAACTGAGCTCTTGAGAGCGTTTGGCGTTATTCAATATTTTGCATCAAAATCGGCCGACATGACGTCACTCTGACGTCATTTCCGGCCAAACTATGGTCGCTAGAAAGTTAAAATTTCAACACAAGGTGTCAAATTAATGCCGCTGAGGGTACCGTAAGTTTCGTGTTGATCCGTGAAACGGTTTGGAAGATATTGTTGAAAAACGGGAGTGGGGGCTCTGTAGATTCTCCCGTCATGCGCGGGTTAACGACTTTTTTCCAAATTTATCGAAAGTTTAAAAAATAAATATGTGATAGAATACATATTGATGATTTGCTTCAAAAAATTGTAGCCCAATATCTTCAAAAATACCTAAGTTATACGCTTTGTAGTGAACATTTCATCATTATCAATTTTCAGTACGTTTTCGACAACAATGCATCTGGTATTTACCTTCTTTGTTGAAAAAAAATATCTTCAAAATTTGACCTTTTTGACCTGAAAGTGACCTGACCTTAGCTAAATTCAAGTGAAGATTGTCTCAAATGACACAGACGACACTGGTTTCGTAATTTATGGCTGACAGGCCATAATTATTCAATATTTTGCATCAAAATCGGCCGACATGACGTAACTCTGACGTCATTTCCGGCCAAACTATGGTCGCTAGAAAGTTAAAATTTCAACACAAGGTGTTCAAATTAATGCCGCTGAGGGTACCGTAAGTTTCGTGTTGATCCGTGAAACGGTTTGGAAGATATTGTTGAAAAACGGGAGTGGGGGCTCTGTAAATTCCCCCGTCATGCGCGGGTTAACGACTTTTTTCCATGTTTATCGAAAGTTTAAAAAATAAATATGTGATAGAATACATATTGATGATTTGCTTCAAAAATTGTAGCCCAATATCTTCAAAAGTACCTAAGTTATACGCTTTGTAGTGAACATTTCATCATTATCAATTTTTCAGTACGTTTTCGACAACAATGCATCTGGTATTTACCTTTTTTTGTTGAAAAAAAAATTATCTTCAAAATTTGACCTTTTTGACCTGAACTGAAAGTGACCTGACCTTAGCTAAATTCAACTGAAGATTGTCTCAAATGACACAGACGACACTGGTTTCGAAATTTATGGCTGACAGACCATAAGACACGCGTTACGTGACCGATGCATGATATTAAATTCCGTGACCTTGGATGACCAGACCTTGACCTGGCAAACACGAAGTACAGGTTCGGTACACTCAAGGTATCTTAGGCATATATCAAGGAGTGTGTGAACCAAAAAATGAACCTGATCTGACTTGCTAGCCGGCGGCCAGAACCCAAATTATGAAGAAGGCAAAACGCTGATAATTTTTACTTCGACCTGACCTGTGACGTCATCGGTGACCTCGAGGTCAATGAAATTATGTTTCACTCGACAGTATCTATCTCCAGGGTTATCAGCCGCCGTTTGAATTTTGACAATCGGCCCAGTAGTTTCAGAGATAGGATTGGGGACTCTGTAGTGCTCCCCCCCCCCCCCAACCAGTACCCAGGTCGCGCAAGGTCAGGTCACCGGGTCACGCCAAGTGACCTCACCTTAGAAAAAAATGAATGTTCGTCATAGCTACACCGACTAAACTATTGCCTTGAAACTTTCAGTGATTGATGAGAGTAACAGCATCTACAAGTATAAAACGTATATCTTGGAATTTTGATATCGGTGAGCTAAGGTCAGGTCAATTTTGCGGCCTCTCCATATATGGAGAGGTCCCATTGACATACATGTCAATGGGGGATAATTGAAAAGCGCCTCTTTTGCACGAACGCCATCCTAGACACTTTCGAACATTAGAATGCAGGTAAAATTGACACACTGAACCGGAAAATGGCATCTCTGACCCCTTGTTATGTCCCCGAGGTCATCTCAGGTCACAAATATTATCTAAAAGTTTTCACTAATAACTTCTGTTAGAGGCATGCTAGAGCGATGAAAACACCTTAGTTGTGTTTGGCTCGACGATACGAA
This sequence comes from Amphibalanus amphitrite, assembly GCF_019059575.1. Lineage (NCBI taxonomy): Eukaryota > Metazoa > Arthropoda > Thecostraca > Balanomorpha > Balanidae > Amphibalanus > Amphibalanus amphitrite. Next base: position 320,019 of record NW_024881989.1, read on the forward strand.
TCGACTGATATGCAACTTGACCCTTACCGGTCAGGTCATGACCTTGACCAGAAGTCAAAGTTTCAAGTTGACCATTCAAGGTCAAGTGATAGTTCATTCGACGCGTCTTGACGAGAGGTTCACGATGCTGGTAAAAGAAAGTCCGTGCAAGGTTTGAGTCAAAAGTTATTGCAGAAAACGGCTTCCGAAAAAATGGGCTATTTTGGCAGTTTTTGTCCCCTGCAGGCAAAAGCGTTGACGGTATGCCAAATCGGAGAGAATTACTCAGAACCGTAAACAGGGCTATCAAATGCGCTTTTCCACGGCGCTGTAGCTTTATTAGCTTCCGAGCTGTGCGTCGATTTGTTGAAAATTGTCGACTCGACATCTGACCTACAAAACGGCGAATTTTGGCCTTCAATGACCTCTGGTGACCTGACCTTTGACTTGACCTGACCAAAAAAAGTGACCGAAGTGATTTCTTCCTTATTTTTGACACTCTTTCGAACGCCGCCTTTCCCGTGTCACTACATGGCCCGTGAGCTGAGTTAGAGGGGGGGGGTTATAACCCCCCAGCAGGGCGTGGAAATCCAGGAGCCCCAGCGGGGCGCGGGTTAACCAAGGGGCGCCTTCTGGCCCGAGGGAGCCGCCGCTGTGTGACCGGACTGAGGGAGCCGCCGCTCCCTGAACTGAGGGAGCCGCGCCGCTCCCTGAACTGAGGGAGCCGCCGCTGTGTGACCGGCCGGAGCCGGCGCTCCCTGAACTGAGGGAGCCGGCGCTGTGTGACCGGACCGGGGGCCGCCGCTGTGTGAGCGGACCGGCCGGGGCCGCGCCGCTCCCTGAACTGAGGGAGCCGCCGCTGTGCGACCGGGGCGGGGGGCCGCCGCTGTGTGACCGGACCGGGGGCCGCCGCTCCCTGAACTGAGGGGGCCGCCGCTGTGTGACCGGACCAGGGAGCAGCACCGCTCCCTGAACTGAGGGGGCCGCCGCTGTGTGACCGGGGCGGGGGCCGCCGCTGTGTGACCGGGGCGGGGGGCCGCCGCTGTGTGACCAGACCGGCCGGGGCCGCCGCTCCCTGAACTGAGGGAGCCGCCGCTGTGTCACCGGGGCGGGGGCCGCCGCTGTGTGACCGGGGCGGGGGGCCGCCGCTGTGTGACCAGACCGGCCGGGGCCGCCGCTCCCTGAACTGAGGGAGCCGCCGCTGTGTCACCGGGGCGGGGGCCGCCGCTGTGTGACCGGACCGGCCGGAGCCGCGCCGCTGTGTGACCGGACCGGCCGGGGCCGCCGCTCCCTGAACTGAGGGAGCCGCCGCTGTGCGACCGGGGCGGGGGGCCGCCGCTGTGTGACCAGACCGGCCGGGGCCGCCGCTCCCTGAACTGAGGGAGCCGCCGCTCCGAGTCGTATCGCCTGCCGCCATCGGCGGCTCGGCGGCCTGCAATTGTCGACGCGCCGCCGCCGATCGGCCTGCGCTGCCGTGCAGCGATCTCTGAGCGCCGCCAGTCCGGTGGGACGGCAGCTCCGCCGGACGGCCGATAGCGCCGGCCACCCACGCGGCGGCCGTGCTGCCGTGTAGGTACTGGGAACGCGGGACCCACCAGGCGTCCGGCGGTGTTAGTACTAGTTACTACTGGTGTACTGGGGACGCGGGACCCACCAGACGTCCGGCGGTGTTAGTACTAGTTACTACTGGTGTACTGGGGACGCGGGACCCACCAGACGTCCGCCGGTGTTAGTACTAGTTACTACTGGTGTACTGGGGACGCGGGACCCACCAGACGTCCGGTGGTGTTAGTACTAGTTACTACTGGTGTACTGGGAACGCGGGACCCACCAGGCGTCCGGCGGTGTTAGTACTAGTTACTACTGGTGTACTGGGGACGCGGGACCCACCAGACGTCCGCCGGTGTTAGTACTAGTTACTACTGGTGTACTGGGGACGCGGGACCCACCAGACGTCCGCCGGTGTTAGTACTAGTTACTACTGGTGTACTGGGGACGCGGGACCCACCAGACGTCCGCCGGTGTTAGTACTAGTTACTACTGGTGTACTGGGGACGCGGGACCCACCAGACGTCCGGTGGTGTTAGTACTAGTTACTACTGGTGTACTGGGGACGCGGGACCCACCAGACGTCCGCCGGTGTTAGTACTAGTTACTACTGGTGTACTGGGGACGCGGGACCCACCAGACGTCCGCCGGTGTTAGTACTAGTTACTACTGGTGTACTGGGGACGCGGGACCCACCAGACGTCCGCCGGTGTTAGTACTAGTTACTACTGGTGTACTGGGGACGCGGGACCCACCAGACGTCCGCCGGTGTTAGTACTAGTTACTACTGGTGTACTGGGGACGCGGGACCCACCAGACGTCCGCCGGTGTTAGTACTAGTTACTACTGGTGTACTGGGGACGCGGGACCCACCAGACGTCCGGTGGTGTTAGTACTAGTTACCTACTACTGGTGTACTGGGGACGCGGGACCCACCAGACGTCCGCCGGTGTTAGTACTGGTTACTACTGGTGTACTGGGGACGCGGGACCCACCAGACGTCCGCCGGTGTTAGTACTAGTTACTACTGGTGTACTGGGGACGCGGGACCCACCAGACGTCCGGTGGTGTTAGTACTAGTTACCTACTACTGGTGTACTGGGGACGCGGGACCCACCAGACGTCCGCCGGTGTTAGTACTAGTTACTACTGGTGTACTGGGGACGCGGGACCCACCAGACGTCCGCCGGTGTTAGTACTAGTTACTACTGGTGTACTGGGGACGCGGGACCCAACAGACGTCCGCCGGTGTTAGTACTAGTTACTACTGGTGTACTGGGGACGCGGGACCCACCAGACGTCCGCCGGTGTTAGTACTAGTTACTACTGGTGTACTGGGGACGCGGGACCCACCAGACGTCCGCCGGTGTTAGTACTAGTTACTACTGGTGTACTGGGGACGCGGGACCCACCAGGCGTCCGGCGGTGTTAGTACTGGTTACTACTGGTGTACTGGGGACGCGGGACCCATCAGATTGGTGTTACCCATCAAGTGGTGTTAGTACTAGTTACTACTGGTGTACAGACTATAAGTTACTGCTGGTGTACTGGGGTTTTGTGTTATTCATACTACACTCAAATTACCCCTTCCTACTCTAATGGAGAGGGCGCAAGACTGACATGACCTTAGGTCACGGATATCGAAATTCCGAGTTGCTCATTTTACGCTCTTATAAATCTCTGAGAGTTTCAAGGTGATCGTTCGGTCGGTAAAGCGGTCGGTAAGTATTATAACTTCTGAGGTGAGGTCACTGAACATGACTTGGTGACCTGACCTTCAGCGACCTTATTCTGAAATTTTTACAACATATGCGGAAAAATGCATTAACACGTTTGGCAAAAACGGTGTTGCTCCCCGCTGCCGTTTTTGAGATACTGGCAAAAAAAGCACACACACACAAGGGGTGTGGCCCGACGCAGATTGAGGTTAACGTTACATACGCATGCATGTTCCTGGTTCCACATTTCATGTGAAATTATCAGCATGTCCAATGTACTTGCTGAATGCACATGTCCACACGCGGAGGGGCTTATGAAATGTTTCAGAAGTGCAATTCTGCTGTACTTCTGAACAAAACACCACATAGCTATGTTAATCCACTGATAGATCCCGTCCCTAGATCATGAGGTCATAAATGCCGTCCTCGCCGCACGCCATGGCTGGACGATGATGGTGGCCTCTATGACGTCACTAATCGGTACATGACGTCACTAAATCTGCTCGGTTCCCAGGGTGTTATCAGTCACAGCTGAGTAATTTGAACACCTGCAGTGTATGTGCCGACAGTTGCTCAATGTTTCAGCACAGAAAGTATTTTGATGATTACCTGTTTCCTAAAGGCGTTGGTGATACTCTGAAAGCATTTCCGGCGCCAAAATGCCAATTTCGATACTCTTACCTTACCCCATTGCCGAGTCCAACTGGTGAGGTGATCACAATTCACTGAGACGTTTCGTTGGCACCTCTGCGTAGTCTAGACAATGCGGTCGGCACGTATGTGGGAAACCCACAGGTCCGTACAGGGCGAAACGTATCGCCAGAGGACAATGGCTACAACGTTTGCAACCCTCTTTATAAAAACACCGTTTATCTACCTAGTGGTTTTGGGAAAATGGCGACATTGTTGCACTCTGGCCGGCATCAGGACTTGAGATGTCAATCGGATACCAACTTTTTGGTATACCGATACCAAACCGATATCAACTCGGTATTTGGTGTTTCAATCCTAATGTGTTTGGTATTTTGTTGGTATCATGAACCCTCGCTAATGTGAGGCTAAGAAATCGGTAAAAAGTTGGTATTTTCCACATGTTCCCAAGTTGTTTGGTTTCGGTATTTGTCCACGGTTTTGGTTGGTATTTGGTTTGGTATCGGTATTCCGATTTTCCGTAATTGACATCACTAATCAGGACCCAGTAATTTGCGGTGTTTGTGTTTGAGCACGTTCTCGACAGGAGGCACGGAAATGGATCTAAGAGGGCCGCTGCAGTCGCTCCGGCAGCCGGCGGCGCAGGGCGGCCCGCCGGAGCCGCACCAAACGCAGTTCTCATCATACCGGCCGATGACGGCCCTGTGTTTGGCCGAGTAGGCGCGGAAGTGGGCACACGCAACCGCACGCTACGGCTGCGGCGGGGCACAAACCAATTATGTATTTCAGGTTGTGCGAGCACACAAACCGCTGGCAAACTTTTGGGCAAGAAACATGGCAGGACACAGGGAAGGCAATATATCAGGGCGTGTACAAGGCCGGGTACATGTCAAGATAAGATTTAGGGCATGCATGTGAGGGCAAAGGGCAGTGCAAATAGCACGACGCAGGGCAGGGCACGGGGCAGGGCATGGGGCAGCGCACGGGCGGGGAACCGGGAAGGGCACGGGTCGGAGCACAGGACAGGATAAAGGGCAGAGCTCAGGGCAGGGCACAGGGCAGGTACAGGACAGCGCACAGGACAGTGCTCAGGACAGCGCACAGGACAGTGCTCAGGGTAGCGCACAGGACAGTGCTCAGGGTAGCGCACAGGACAGTGCTCAGGGTAGCGCACAGGACAGTGCTCAGGGTAGCGCACAGACCGATGCACAGGCCAGGACAGGGCACATGGCAGTGCTCAGGACAGGGCACAGACCGATGCACAGGCCAGGACAGGGCACAGGGTAGCGCACAGACCGATACACAGGCCAGGACAGAGCACGTGCAGGGCAGTGCTCAGGGTAGCGCACAGACCGATGCACAGGCCAGGACAGGGCTCCAGAGTCCAGTCACCCACCCGTTATAAGCGCGAGGGCTTACCATTGTGTGCTCCTTCTCGGGAAATTTGTAGGTCCTGAGGAGTACTCACCGGAGTGAAGCCAACACCCGATCTTCGTCTATCCTGCCGAAAAAGCAGACAAGAACCATGACAAGGAGTTGGTCAGAGTGAGGTAAATTGGCCGCTGTTAAAAAAACGACATGCCTGAAAAACAACGCCTAATTTCTGAATATTTTCATCTCTGGTAGGTCTTGCATTTTTGCTTGCCGTTTAAATTGTGCATTTCAGACCTTGCATGACGACATATGAGACGATAAAATGTTGTTTAGCGCAATGGGAGTTAATCGCTAATAACTTCTGTAGTGTTTGGATTCATACTGACAAGTAGAAGTAGTATAAAGTTAATTCCTCAGTTATATTTATGTATTGACAGACCAAAACGCGTTTCGAATAAATCGTCTTCAGTTGGTATGTATCGTATGTATGATAAAAACCGTAGCTGTGCATAAAATCGACATTTGAAAATATGACACTTATTACATGCTATGCAAGTTAAGGTTACCTACATGAAGTTTCTCAGTGCTTGTGCGAGGATCATATTAAAACATTTTGATTAATGACCTTACCCTCGTAGTTTGAAAAAGTTAGATCAAAACACTTGTTTATTAATAATTTCGAGCACAGCTCTTCATCAGAATACAAGGCTAAAAATGTCACGATAGCTTTGTATTCTGATGAAGAGCTGTGCTCGAAATTATTAATAAGCAAGTGTTTTGATCTAACTTTTTCAAACTACGAGGGTAAGGTCATTAATCAAAATGCTTACCTACATGAAGTAAAACACACACACGCAAATTACATATCGCACTTACATTCCGACAAAATTAATTTAGACGCCATTTCTGACAATGCGACCCTACCAGTTTTGGGATTCATACATTCTTTCACTTCCAGAACAGCGGCTTCTATGGCAATTCTTCTTTTCTTTTCTACATTTTGTATGATACTTTTTGCTCCTCTCCAGTCCGGTAAAGCACCACATTCATGACTATGCTAGACTATAGTTTTTGGTCTTTGGTTTTTTAACCCGCGCGGGGCTGGGGGGGGGGTAAATTTTACCCCCCTCGCGAATTTTTGCAATATCTCAAAAACGGCGGCGCGCAGCGCCGCCAAACTTTCAGTACATTTTCTTACATCAATTTGACACGTTCCCTGAAAATTTGAGCGAAATCCGTCGGAAATTTTTTGAGAAATTGACGTTTTAGTGACGTCATGTTCCCCATTTTCGCCTCAAAAAACGGCAAAACTTCAAACGCCGCTAACATCTTCATTTTTAAAGGAATCAAGACGTAACAAAAAAGGTTATACGTAATTCTACTTTGTCTATCAAATGGCTATCTCGGTTTTCTGAAAATTTTGGATTTTGGCCCAAATTTTTTCAAAAAACTGACTTTTTTGGGAAAATAGTTATAAAATCCAAAATTTTGTGTGTATCGAAAAAACCGGAATATATGTCAGAGAAGTGGTCTATGTGCACCTACATACCAATTTTTAGAAGAATCGGTTCAAAAATGTGGGAGTTATTCAAAATTTTATGTCGTCACGACACACAAAAATTTTGAAAAATGATTTTTTGGAAGTTCTAGACCTCGTACGGAAACAAAAATAGCACCATTCGATTTGCCGTGAAAAACTGCATCAGATAGACACCGTTTTAGGCCTTAACAACCAACTTCAAAATTTGACCTCACTTGACCTGACCTTGACCTGACCTCGACCTGAAATTCATCCAGAGGTGGTCCATATCACTTATTGAGTGTGCCTATTGAATTCTATGAGTAAAATGACCCATAAAACATGTGTCGCACATGCCCTTTTCTCTATTTTGTTTTTTGGTGACCTGACCTGACCTGACCTGACCTTGACCTTGACCTCTGAATGATATTGTATGCAGCGAATATTGTCTTGGTAGCCTAAGAACACGTTTTGGCTAATCAGTCTCAGTCGATGACTCCATTCTTCGGCAACTACGGTGCAAGACCGATACTGTAGAAACTTGCAATTTGTACCCTTGACCTGACCTTGACCTTGACCTCAAACTTTAAATTAAGTACATGTTTTTAGTTGTTCGTGATGAGATCTTTCGATTGGCGTTTGAATTTTCCAAATCGGACCATTTGTTCGGGAGATAACAGGGGGGTAAAATTTACCCCCCCCCCCAGCTCCGCGCGTTCGGCTGGAGACCCCAGCCCCGCGCGGGTTAAATTTTGTCTATGTTCTGTCAGTCTCGTATTCAAGCCTCTTCCTGTTTCTCCGTAATACGGTTTAGGACATCCTAGGCATGGTATTTTGTAGCCACGAGGCTTTTTTCATGTACCTGTTTCTTTTCTGTCGAACAATATCTCCTATCTTCTTCCCTGATCTTTCCATGACAGCGATGTCAGCTTGTGTCAGAAAACCTGCGAATTGCGATCGTATTTACATGTTTGGACGCCGGTACCACAATGACCTTTGGGTGGGTCTTCTTTTCTTTTGATTTCTGTACATTTCTTCTAATCTTAATTGCTTTCTTCCTGCATTTGACCAGTAAAGCTTTTGGATACTTCAGTTTGATGAATGTATTTTCTATGTGTTCAAGCCCTGCATTCAAGAACTCAGGGCTACAAATCCTAAATGCTCTTAAATAAAAACCAATTAAAACCCCAGTCTTTATCCTGGGACTATGCGCTGAATAAAAATAAATGTAGTCCTCCTTTTTCGTTTCCTTTCTGAATACTTTGAACTTTAAACCCTCCTCGTTGGTGCGTATTATCGCTACATCCAAAAATGGAAGATGCACCCACCCTCCTCTTCTCCTATAGTAAACTGTAAGTAGGATCTTCTCTATGGAGCTCAATCGAGTAGATCCTCCTAGCTGAGTTCTTGAATGCAGAGCTTGAACATGTGTCTTATGACATGATACGTCATATATCATGTAAAATATGCAACGTGAACACAAAATACACGTTTTCGTTAAGCATAGGCGGATTCAGGCATGCTAAGACGGGGGCAGTACATTGAGATTTCTCAGGTATCCGGGTCCGCCTATTCCAATATTTTCATTGTAGAATGACGTCATATAGTCTTTAGGTACATACATAGGACGGGGGGGGGGGGGGCACTGATCACCATTACAAACCTAAGTAAGTCGCTGCTTAGCGGCAAATGTCGGAACAGTCAAAGCTAGGCCAAACCTACCCCCGAGAAACTTGTCCTGGAGACGCCTCTGCGCAAGCTAGAAACTCAAAAATTTGACACAATGTGCCCAATGAATGGCAAGGAAAAGTCACAAAATTTCAAGTCCTTAGCTAGAGTGGTTTTCCGTCGAGAGCAACAAAAAAAAAAAACTACCGGTGGGGGCCGATTTGCCCCCCCCCCCCACCAGTAATAGGGTTAAACCAGGCAACTATAAACCACAAAGCCGCCCAAAGGAACCGGAAACATTATAACTACTTATAACATTAGTTATTTAGGGGCTCTAGCGGAACCTCATTTTCGATTGAATATATAAGCTCTGCAGTTTTGCAGCATTTTAGGGTGTTCCAAAACTGGTATCGAACTTACTATCCACTTAAGCATTTAGGAATTATTACATTGTAGGAAAAGTACATTGAAGCTGATGCCACAAGTGACAAAGCTGTCACTAGCTGTCAATAAACACATACAATTGACTAAGAACTAAGAACTGTATGACTAAGAAATTGGTCGGGACGCCGACTTGACCATGCTTGACCTGACCCAGCCTATCCGAAATGCACAAATATATTATTACTGAATAAGATGACTGCTTTAAATTTAGAGCAAGAAGCCAATGGAAAACAAGAAAATGTTAACGAATCAAGATGAACGTCCAAACTACGACCTACGATTATTCATCGAAACAGCCGAAACGAACCAAGAACTCGAAGACGGATCGCTGACGTCTTAACGAATGAAGTGTGTCTGCGCATTTTAATCGCGTGTTTCTTAGTGTTAAATTCAATGAATGAAATGTTGAGGTTTTAATGTTAACAGTACACATCATACGCATTTTGATTTCTGTTTTGGTCTTTTATAGGTATTTTTAGTGCTTTAGACAGGCTGATGAAGGAAGACGGATGTCTCCCGAAAGCTACCGTAAACCGGGGTGAGTTGATATGGATTTTGAGGTTTTTCTATATTTCTTTAAAAGCCACATTTATTTACGGAATTCTTTTTGTGCCAGTTTCATGGCACATGCCTTGGGGAGGCAATCAGCAAAAATGAATAAAAAATGTATATATTAAGCCCCTTTTTTAAAACGCCAAAGTTCATATCAACTCACCCCCTGGGGGGTGGTGAGTTGATATGGTTTTGGATTTTTCAAAATTTCTCGGCTAAAGAAGCTCAGAGGTGAGTTGATAAAATGCCAGTGTTTAAAAAAAGGATGAGAGAACACATCCTGAAAGAAACCATCAGAAAAATGGTAGTAGTTTGGCAGCAGACCTCACATTCATGAAAACGCAATCATGCCCAACACAGCGCTATCAAAATGGCTTGATTTTAGCAGCATCATTTTTTCGCTTTATGATACTTAGTTTTACTTAGAACATTCTGAACTTGGCTAGTCACGTGTCCTCAAGCCAACGGTATCAAAACTGGCAATATATTTTGGAATTACAAGTGTATTTTTATGTAATTAAAACACATTGTCAGTTGCGGGTCAAGGTTGATATGCCTCTGACAGAGATAAGGGATTGAAATGAAAGAATACCTATACTTATGAGCTTTTGTTGACTGGTAGTCAACAAAATATTAATGAAGTGAAGTGAAGCGAATCTAATTCGGACTGTATTCTATCAGGTGAAACAAGCGACATAAAACAGAATTCGGCATCAAAAGCCAAAATTAACCCTCGCACTTATAGGCGGGCGAACGGACCACCTCGGCTTTTCGCACATAACTCAAGCAAAAAGCGGCCGATCGCGACGAAACTTTCAGTACCTCTCGAGTTTATCAATTTTACACATGTTCTAAAGATTTCATGACCCTGACTCAAATGGTTTTTGACTTGTGACCTGATTCTCGAGACCATGCTTGGCCGGAATCGCGATTTGGCGTAGTCGGCTCACATTATCCGCGTATTTCCAGTCTTTTTGTGATTGTAACGTCCAAACATGTAAACGATGTTGGTCCCACGCAGTATTGTGCGTGTCAACTGTCAAGGTCACCTGAAGGTCAGGTCAGGTCATTGACCTTTGGTGACCTCGGTTCACTTTTTGGAATTTTACATGTTTCTAGGGTAGTTTTTTCGGGCCGATTTCGAATTTAACATGCATTTGATCATTTACGAAGTAGTTTTAGTGCCTTCGTAACATGTTACGACACCGTCAGTGGTAGTTGACACTTGACACTCCCTATGGATAGCCGGCAGGACACCTACTGGTTGACCTGACCTGACCTGGCCTAAATGTACGAAGACATTTGTAATCAAAACTAACATGACATTCGTGATCAGCAACAGCCAAAAAATAATAAACTCGCTTTACGAACTTCAAATAATCCCCTATTTTCCCGACTCCTGGGTAATTGACCTGGCCTGGAAGGTTAACCAATGACCTAGGACCTTAAAGTTGGTTATCATCGGCTTCCTCGCGTCTCGGGCAACACGCTCATTTTTTTCCGCGAAGCTCTAGCTCCACCAGGGGCCAAACGACGATGGGATTCCAACGGACCCCCCCCCCCCCCCCCCATACGTTAAACGCTGGCAAAACACGAATACGGGCGAGGGCTAAAACACCAGTCAATTTCTTTATATTGTTTGTTCCATTTCATTTTGTCACTCATTCTCGGTTGGCAACTGCCAAGCAGGAAAACTAATCAGTTTCACGAGATCAGAATTCCCGCGCTGTTAGCCATACAGAAACGACAGTTCTGTCATTTTCGAAACTACGAATAATTATAACAATTTTTTTAATCTGTATGTATATAGGTGTTCAATAGTGCTCCTTTGTAGCTTGTAGGGAGCCATCTTGAGACTTAACAGGGAGTTGTGTTGTGCCTTTTGCATGTTAGGTATGTCCACAGAAAAAAACTTTGGGGTCACTGATGTTAGTTGTCGGACCTTCGTCCGCTTCTTGAGTTGAGATGTTAGTTTCACAACGTTTCGGCCAGTTACTCTCCGGCCGTCGTCACTCGGCAGGTGTTCTTTGACCCTCAGAAGGACCTCGATGTTGGTGGCATTGCGCCGTACGCGTCAAACTGTTCGAAAGCTCCTGTAGTCAGCGGGAATCGAACTCGGGTTTCCCCGGTGATGGTCCACGGTTCTAACCACTCCACTATCGAGGCAGATTTGACAATGGCCGGAGAAGTTACTGGCTGAAACGTTGTGAAACTAACATCTCAACTCAAGACGGGGACGAAAGTCCGACAACTAACATCAGTGATACTAACAGGCCTCGTCTCAAGCATTCAGAAAAAAAAAACTAAAGCTTTTGGGGGTTGATGGAATGATGTGGGGAAAGAAAAGGAGAAGAGTTGGTCTAATTGACTTTGTCTTACCTGCAGATCCATATTTCATGCTAATTTGCATGCATACCAGCCTGGTATCAGCTTTTATCATGCATATCAACTCACCACTTGATGGCATATCAACTCACCACCTGTCACTTTTCTTAAAATTATAAAAAAAAACGTTGTTATAGGTGAAACCCAAAACTACCTGGGATCAACAGTAAATTGATGGTAGTTTCTTTCCCAGTGCATGTTGTTCCATGAATATCCACCGTCTTTGCTGTAGGGTGGGGAATTTTCCTTAGTTTCAAAATCAGAAGAAAAAAAGGACTTCGAAAAAAGTAATGTGTTAAGAAGGCACTGCACCACATGCAGGCCTTTCTCAGCTATGTGCATCACTTATTGGTTGCTTCACTTCACAGAAAAATAAAACTGAAGATTGGTTTACAAATGGATGAGCAGCATGCATTTTAACATTTTTCGAGCAATCTATATCAACTCACCACCCCATATCAACTCACCCCGGTTTACGGTACCAATAAAGATAAACAAAGCTGGTGTCCTGAACAATCTTTACCAAGAACTATAGTGACTTCCGTCTACAAAAGGCTAGGCTAGGTCACTTGACCTGACCTGGTGACCTGACCTCAAGTGCCCCGGGTCTGAAATTTTCACAACATATGTAAAAAAGGTGCATAGCGCCGCCGTTTTTGAGATATTCGCGAAAAACCGTAAAGGGGTGTTCAAACAACCCCCAGCAGAGCGGGGGAATGAATTTTATAAGGTTTTAATAGGACTTGATATGTTTTAAATCAAACTTAATAAGCCTTAACCCTCGCCGGCCGAGGGAGGTTTTTTCGCGATAGCTCCAAACACGCTGGGATACATAGCTGAAACTTAGCTTACCTAACCTTTGATTCAAGCCGGATCTTTTGACACCAACCGCATTTTCAGGTCAGGTCAGGTCACTGACCTATGACGTCATAAGTGAACCTCTGCACGATCTTCAGATGTCGCAACTGCGCAACGCCCTCACTGCCAGAAGAGCTTTCACAGGGAAATGAAACTTGCAGGATCTAGTACCCATTTTACGAGTCTCACAACTTGTTTATCTCGGATTTTTCCGAAAGGTCAGGTCATTTTCGTGACCCATTAGTCAATGGGGAAAAATGCAAACTGTTATTCTGGCACCGGGAGCGATCTCCAGCTATCTCAAGCACACAGAATCGTGATTTGCTGCACTCCTTGCAAGGTTAGATGAGTCACTTTTGCAATGTTGACCTTGCGTGACGTCATTTATGACGTCATCAAGGTCATATTAGTTTTTCGTCAATAACTCGCGATCAAATTGAGCTAGCGAGGCGGGAAAGACAGCAATAGACTCAGGAAGACCTGCCAAATCGAACGGTATGCGACATGACCTCTTTCAACCAGCTTCGTGACCTGGGGGCGTTGACCTGACCGTGACCTGAGATCAACACCCTAAGTTGACCTGACCCAAACAAAAAGTATATCACTCGACGCGCCTGAGCGAGGCGAACACTATGCTGCCAAAGTCGCGGCTCTGCGGCCGTTTTCTGCGAAGTTATTTACCAAAAACTGAACCGTACCCTGGGGCACTTGACCTGACCTCAGAGGTCACCAACTGAGCTAGGACCTTAAAATCGGGTACAGGGACCCGCAGTTGCTACTGTACAGCGACCCTGAGTAAATTGTCCCAGCACCCTCACAGGGAACAACGATAAGCTGTCAGAGGGTACTCACAGGAAACCTCAGCTGCTCTTGTACAGGGACCAGCAGTCGATATCAATGTTATCGGTTGTTACTGGACAGGACAGACGGTTAGACTTGGGGTTCGTGTACAGTAGCAACGGCGGGTCCCCGTACCAATCTCTGCGTCTCGTAACGGCGCACACGCTCGTTTTTTCCGCGACGCGCTAGCTCCACCAGGGGCGAAACGGCGAGGGGGGAGGTCGTACCCCCCTCGGCCGGCGCGTATGTAGAAAACCAATAGGTCCGGCGAGGGTTAAAATGAATTTTATTAGATTGATATGAATGTGTTATGTTTTAAATAAATTGTTCCAAAGATTAAATTGAATTTTATAAAGATTAATTCAAATGAAAAAAGGTGTAGAGTTACATGTTGTCGCACAGGTGCCGGGGCCAATGAACCCCACAGTGGCCCTGTCCCCGGGGTGTGACCGTGCCGTGCACCCTGAGCGGGTGCCGACTCACCTGCACGGAGCAGGCCATGGCGCCGCAGTGGCGCGCTGCGTTCGACTGACTGGCGGCCGCGGGCCGGGCCGCGGGCCGGGCCGGGCCGGGCCGCCCCGCCCCGCGGCCGCCGGCCTTCCATTGGAGCGCCGCCGCGCCGCCGCGCTGGGGGGAGGGGGGCTGTTCAGAGGACAACGCGCCTCCCCGTCCTGCTCTCCCCCTATTCCTCTCCACGTCTCTCTTTCCTCTATTCTCTCTTTGCTTAGCGCGCGAGATGCTGGGGTGGGGCTTTAACCCGCGCGGGGCTGGGGGGGGGGGGGGGTAAATTTTACCCCCCCTCGCAAATTTTTGCGATATCTCAAAAACGGCGGCGCGCAGCGCCGCCAAACTTTCAGTACCTTTTCTTACATCAATTTGACACGTTCCCTGAAAATTTGAGCGAAATCCGTCGGAAAATTTTTGAGAAATTGACGTTTTAGTGACGTCATGTTCGCCATTTTCGCCTCAAAAACGGCAAAAGTTCAAACGCCGCTAACATCTTCATTTTTAAGGGAATCAGGACGTAACAAAAAAGGTTATACGTAGTTTTACTTTGTCTATGAAATGGCTATCTCGGTTTTTTGAAAATTTTGGATTTTGGCCTAAATTTTTTCAAAAAACTGACTTTTTTGGGAAAATCATTATAAAATCCAAAATTTTGGAACTATCGAAAAAACCAGAATATATGTCAGAGAAGTGGTCTATGTGCACCTACATACCAAATTTTAGAAGAATCGGTTCAAAAATGTGGGAGTTATTCAAAATTTTATGACGTCACGACACACAAAAATTTTGAAAAATGATTTTTTGGAAGTTCTAGACCTCGTACGGAAACAAAAATAGCACCATTCGATTTTCCGTGAAAAACTGCATCAGATAGACACCTTTTTAGGCCTTAACAACCAACTTCAAAATTTGACCTCACTTGACCTGACCTTGACCTGACCTCGACCTGAAATTCATCCAGAGGTGGTCCATATCACTTATTGAGTGTGCCTATTGAATTCTATGAGTAAAATGACCCATAAAACATGTGTCGCACATGCCCTTTTCTATATTTTGTTTTTTGGTGACCTGACCTGACCTGACCTGACCTTGACCTTGACCTCTGAATGATATTGTATGCAACGAATATTGTCTTGGTAGCCTAAGAACACGTTTTGGGCGATCAGTCTCAGTCCATGACTCCATTCTTCGGCAACTACGGTGCAAGGCCGATACTGTAGAAACTTGCAATTTGTACCCTTGACCTGACCTTGACCTTGACCTCAAACTTTAAATTAAGTACATGTTTTTAGTAGTTCGTGATGAGAGCTTTCGATTGGCGTTTGAATTTTCCAAATCGGACCATTAGTTCGGGAGATAACAGGGGGGGGGTAAAATTTACCCCCCCCCCCCCCAGCCCCGCGCGTTCGGCTGGGGACCCCAGCCCCGCGCGGGTTAAAGGCCCTCCACTTTTTATCGCCGTGCAATATCTCTAAAACAGCGCACCGCATGCGTGCCCAATTTTTGGATCCCTGACGCTATTAGATTAAAGTGTATTTACCCAGTGTTAAAAAAAAAACAATCGAACATTTTTTGAGACATTAAGGACATGACGAGTTTTCGACTAAAAGTGGCATATGTTTGAAAAATCATATCATAATAAAATCGCACAGATTAGCCGTACAGACATGCGGTAAACGTCGCTCGACTGCCAATACCATGTAAGTACATACATTTTATACATTCAATTTGCTACCTTCAATTTTTTAATATCACTCGTTTTTTTTAAACCATGAGCTGAATCTTGGCAATTTCTAGTGACTACTTTAGGACATGATGTATGTATTATATCTTCAGCATTGCGGAAAAGATCTACCTATGATTAGGTGTGTCAAAAACGGTGGCGCTGAGCGCTGCCGTTTTTAACCCGCGCCCTGGTGGGGTCTGTTTATAACGCGACCTGGTGGGGGGGGGCTATTTTTTGCCCCCCCTCGTATCTCCGAAACTACTGGACGGATCCGAAAAATTCAAACGGCGTTCGAAAGGCCTGTCAAATTTGTCGAGGGAAACCAAGTTTTATTGACCTCGGGGTCACCGATGACGTCACAGGTCAGGTCAAAGATGAAATGTTTCACCGTTCACGGGTCTTACTAGGGAATGCGCTATAACACCGAGGAAAACGCATTTTGTCGGGAATCAGCGATAGGGCGTCAGTTGCCTAGTAGATATGTTGCTGTTAGAGGTCACTGGTCATACCAGGTCAGGTCACAGGTCAGGTCACCAAAGGTCACCAAGGGTCACCACATGAACCCAACTTTACTAAGGTTATGCGATGCATGTTTTATGGCCAGTTTTTCATTTCCAACTCAATGGTGTTGGTTATAAGACCATCAGGTACGGTTTAGGTCACTTTCTGGTGGAGGTCAGGTCAAGGTCAGGTCAAAAAAGGTCAAATTTCAAATTTGATATTTTTGCATAAAATGGGTATTGATTCGATGCAGCTCGTCACGGGGAGTCTAATGGTGGTCTTTGTTTTGCGCTACGAGGTCTAAAATTGCTGAAAATTGAGTTTGAAAATTTGACGTCATCAATTTTGAACAGTTTTTTTCGCTATAACTTGGCCAAAAAAAGAGGTATCGATCTCAAATTTAGTATGTAGATAGAAGGCGGTAAGGACTATCACATATATTCCGGTTTTTTTCGAAATTCAAAAAACTTTTTGGATTTTTTGTCTATCATATTCAAAAAATCTATTTTTTTGATTTTTGGGGGGTCAAAATCCAAAAATTTCAAAAATCCGAGATAGCAGTTTTGTAGCCCTGTCCATTCTACAGCTTTTATGTCTGTATCATTTTTCTGTATTTGCAAAGCTATAGGCCTGACAGCTCTTCCCGCGAAACCCTTTTTTGGGTCGAAAATGGCAGAACATGACGTCACTCTGACGTCATTTCCGGCCAACCTATCATAGCCTTTGGAAAAAATTTTGGTCACAATGTGTAAAATTGATGTCCGGGAGGGTACTGAAAGTTTGGTGACGATCGGCGCAGTGGTTCTGGAGATATATCGAAAAGTCTGGAGGGGGCAAAAAATAGCCCCCCCCACCAGGTCGCGGGTTAAAATATTGGCGAAATCCGTAGGGGGATTGTTCAACCATCCCTCTCCGAGCACGGCGTGGGTTAAAGTGATTTTCTTCGACCAAACACGTACTCGTATGATATAATGAACGGCAATATCGTATTCTACGCCTAAAAGTACCCATAAAGCATATGTCATATTCATTTTCAGGAATAGGTATGTTCCTGAAATCATATTCCATCACTGATCCCTAAATGAATCCGACACTTGAGTGTAGCACTTATATGAGAGTTTTGCACAGTCTGGACGGACGTTATGACGAGAGACCTTGTATCACAGACCTGTGCGAGGTTTTAGAGTCCATACAACTCACAGCTCAATTTTATGTGTTTGGCCTGACCTTCCCGGCTGTGACCTCGAAATTCAACTTACAAGTATTCATCACAAGCGTCTCATCGCGTTCGCTCTATGCCACCTCGTGCGTTTCACTGCACCTATTGGTTTTCGAGTTATCAGCTGGGGGCGTTTAACTCGCGCCCTGGTGGGGTCTGTTTATAGCGTGACCTAATGGGGGGCTATTTTTACCCCCCCCCCTTTCTCCGGCATTATTGGGTGGATTTATAAAACTCAAACGTTGTTCGATAGCCATGTAAAATCTGTCAGAACTCAAAAGAACATAATTTCATTGACCTGGAGGTCACCGATGATGTGACCAGCACAAGACCTAGCCCAAGTGATCGCGGCACCTTAACCACTTCACAGAGAGGCCCGAACGACCGAAGCCTGGTGGAGGATGTCACAGGTAAGTTCAAAGGTCGCATTTTTCACCATGTACAGGCCTTCTGGGAAATGCGTTATCAATCGAGTAAAAGGCATGCTATCGGAAATCATCGATATAGCGTCGGTTACCTAATACGAATGTTGGTAAAGAATCACTGATGCTAGGTCAGGTCACAGAGGCCAGGTCACTAAGGGTCAAAATATGATCCAAACTATACTAGGGCCGTGTGATGCATGTTTCATGACAAATTTTACATTTCCAATGAAATGATGTTGGTTAGACGATCATTGGGGCCGGTTTAGGTTAGGTTCTGGTGGAGGTCATGTAAAAAATGTCAAGTTAAAAAACTGATGGTTTTGCATAAAATGTGTATCTATTCGATGCAGCTCCGCGGGGAATCCAATGGTGATCTTACTTTCATTTTACGTGGTCTAAAATGGCTAAAAATATTGAGTTTAAAAGTTTGACGTAATCAATTTTCAGCAGGTTTTTTTTCGCCATAACTTAGCCAAAAATAGAGTTATGGGACTCAAATTTGACGTTTCGAATGTCGATAGCAGACCAATAGTTCTATAACACATATTCCGGTTTTCAAAATTTTGAGAAATGTTTTTTTTCTTTGGTACGGTTCGCCGAGTGATCCTCCCAGCGAGAGTTCCTGAAGAAGTGAACTTGGATTTATACAGCTCAAACGTTGGCGTGCAGTTCTGGCGTGCAGTTCTGGCGTGCTGTTCTGGCGTGCAGTTCTGGCGTGCTAGCGCTTGAGCCGGTGGAGCTAAGTTCCCTCACACGCCCCACACCATCACCAATGCCGCCGCTGGGCTTATTTTTGTACATTGACATTTGTCATTTATTGCAAAAATATACTTCTTATCCCTCGCCCTGGCAGGGGGGGGGGTCGATGCGACCCCTCCTAAGGTTTTTCGAAAATAGCGTAAAAACGGCGGCGCGCAGTGCCGCCAAATTTGGTACAGCTAATGAGGCTAACTTTTTAAATATGACTTGAAAATTTCAGTTCCGGATGATTTTGGGTCAGGTCACCAGGCCAGAAGAACGAGGACAAGGTCATGGTCAAATTTCGATTTTCTTTTTGCACCTGTCCAACTCACAGTTTTGGACTGATATTCTTCAAACTATCAGGATATGCTAAGTTTACCGAGTTGTATAACATATATTTCGGTTTTTATGGCACTGACCTGAGGTCAGTTAGAGGTCATTACGTCGTTATGTTAACCCGCGCACCGACGGGGGTCTGCGCCAACTTAGAACCGACGGGGGGGGGGGCGGATGACCGCCCCCCCCCCCTCCCTGAAACCTCGAGAACGAAGAAAGATAGCGACAAGCGGTAAACGGTATGGGATATGCACAGACAAGGTCTACAATTTTTACCCAGGTCATTTTCAGGTCAGATCAGATATGACGTCACAGGGGTAAAAAAGTCAAAATGGTGGCGCTACGTATGGAGTGTTTTTCTCGAATAACTTTCGAACTAGTCAAGATAGGAAAAAAAACTAAGGGCATCATCGTGATCCTCTCGTCAATCCACATCGAATGATATATAGGTTGATCTTGAAAGGTCAAAGTCAAAGGTTGACCTCAGGACGTCACGTTACCTCAAGGTCACCATGTATAGCATTTGATGCGCCTTGACAAGCTGAACACAATGCGACCATCTGCGTGGCTGTATCTTGTTCCTGTACGGAGTTATTGGCAAAAAAAACTTTGGTGACCTTTGATGACGTCACATGACCTTATAGCTGCCCAACAGCAAAACAGACCTCCACCAACAGACCTCCAGACCAAGGTAGTGAAGGTTGATCGTATATGAAGTCATGTATGGTTTATGTGGCCATTCCGACCCGTTTTAGTGGTAAAAAAGGGAGTTGATTTTCCCCCATTGACTTACAATGGGGAGGTCGAGAAATTGACCTGACCTTAGGTCATCGATATCAAAATTCCGAGATATGCAAATTCTAGCTACTAATGACCCTATAACATCCTACGACTTTCAAAGGCCTCCGACATCTACTGTAGCTCTGGCACGGTGACAAAGTTGCAAAAAAGTGACTTGAGGCTGGGTCATTCAAAGTGACCTGGTGACCTGACCTTAAAAGTTAGGAGGTTCAAACTTGCACACCAAGTGTAAAATTGATGAGAAAATAGTCGCACTAAATTCCGCGGCGCTAACCGCCGCGGTTTTCCCCTATTTACGAAAAACCTCAGGGGGGCGGATATCCGCCCCCCCCCCCGTCGGTGCGCGGATTAAGCCTATGGGAAAATACTAAATTCGGAAAATACCGGAGATATCCACTTCCTTCTAACACTTCTGTGCTTTGCAACCACAGTAATTAACAGCAGGTCACTTGGTGCTTCTTTGTTTGGTTTACTTATCCATGGGTCAGGTCAAATGAGGTCAACTGAGGTCAAATGACGTTTTTGCCAATAACTTGGCACATGATGAAGCTAGAGCTTATTAAATGGTGTAATTGTGTTCCTGGTGATCTGCCAAATCGAATGATATGCGATATGATGCAATTTGGTTACCTTGAACGTAATTAATCATTTAAAGATTACTTAATAATTAAGAAAAACTTTAAGTACAATTAAGCAAGCAATAAAGTATATCATTCGACGCGCCTTGTCGTGCTGAGTTCATAGGTACACTCTTGGAGTTCTGCTGCTTTGCCTGCTTTACTTTGGCATTGTTGACCTTGCGTGACGTCATACTGGTTACTGGTAGGTACCTATACCTTGGACGTCACTAAGAGCATCGCAACGTTTCGGAAGGTCGGATCGGTCGGATCATTGGAATGTCACCGCTCGACCTAAGACCTTGAAAGCATCTGTTTTTTTTTTTCTTCGCGAGGCTAGATCAATACGGGGTGAGACGGCAAGAGGTCCAGGAAACATGTGGAAAGCTGATAGATCCGGCAACGCAAAGAACATTTTAAAAAAAATCGCCCCTTTAAGAGATACCTAGGCCCCAAAGGAGAAACTAACCCTTAACCCTCGCCGGCCGAGGGGGGGGGCGGGTGCCGCCCCCCCCCCATAGGGTTTTTTCGCGATAGCTCCGAACACGCTGGCGATAGAGAGCTGAAACTTGGCATACCTGACCTTTGATCCAAGCCGGATCTTTTGACACCAACCGCATTTTTGGGTCAGGTCAGGTCACTGACCTATGACGTCATAAGTGAACCTCTGCACGGTCTTCAGATGTCGCAACTTCGCAACGCCCTCACTGCCAGAGGAGATGTCACAGGGAAATGAAACTTGCAGGATCTCGTATCCATTATGAGTCTCACAACTTGTATGTCTCGGATTTTTCCTAAAGGTCATATGAGGTCAGGTCATTTTCGTGACCTCACCATTTTAAGTCAATGGGGAAAAATTCAAACTGCTATTCTGGCGCCGGGAACGATCTCCAACTATCTCAAGCGCACAGAATCGTGATTTGATGCACTCCTTGCAAGGTTAGATGCGTCACTTTTGCAATGTTGACCTTACGTGACGTCATTTATGACGTCATCAAGGTCATATTAGTTTTTCGTCAATAACTCTTGATCAAATTGAGCTAGCGAGTCGGGAAAGCCACCAATGGACTCAGGAAGACCTGCCGAATCGAATGATATGCGACATGACCCCTTTCGACCAACTTCGTGACCTGGGGGTGCTGACCTGACCTTGACCTGAGGTCAACACCCCAAATTGACCTGACCCGGACAAAAAGTATATCATTCGACGCGCCTGAGCGAGACGAACACGATGCTGCCAAAATCGGCGCTCTGCGGCCGTTTTTTGCGAAGTTATTCACCAAAAACTGAAGCGTACCTTGGGGCACTTGACCTGACCTCAGAGGTCACCGGTTGACCTAGGACCTTAAAATCGGGTACCAATCTCTGCGTTTCGTAACGGCGCACACGCTCGTTTTTTCCGCGACGCGCTAGCTCCACCAGGGGCGAAACGGCGAGGGGGGGGTCGTACCCGCCCCCCCCCCCCCTCGGCCGGCGCGTATGTAGAAAACCAATAGGTCCGGCGAGGGTTAAGGCACGTCAACACGCTCCAGATAAAATATAGTACTGTACACTCTGGTGTTATGGGCGCCACTGTCTCCGGCCCCAGTGTGCTCAAATCTGATGATGCGGCCAGTTTGTGGCCACTTTGTCGGCGCAGCTAGCCGAGCCGTCCGGTCGGCACCTCACTGTCCCCATATGCGGGCTGGGCGGCGCTTTTTCGGCCGACTCGCTCGGGCCGGCGGTATATTTTTGGCGCGCGGCGGTACTGCGTCAGTGGCCGGTGCGCCCGTCACAAAGGGCGCGCAGCGGTAAAATGTGTGCGCCGTCGCGCCATCGGCGGCCGCCATCAGCGCGGCTCCCACCGGCCACGCCGTCCGGCTCCGACCGGCCACGCCGTCCGGCTCCGTCCGGCTCCGTCCGGCTCCCACCGGTCACGCCGTCCGGCTCCGACCGGCTCCCACCGGCCACGCCGTCCGGCTCCCACCGGCCACGCCGTCCGGCTCCGTCCGGCCACGCCATCCGGCTCCGTCCGGCTCCGACCGGCCACGCCGTCCGGCTTCGTCCGGCTCCGACCGGCCACGCCGTCCGGCTCCGTCCGGCTCCGACCGGCCACGCCGTCCCTGAGTACAGCGCGTCCTCCTCTAATACAGTCAACACTCGGTCCGCCTCACTCACTTCAAAGAGGCCCCTTCAAACTGTATACCTGGTTTTTCTGACATTCCTTCCAATGCAACACGGTCATCCAATCCAACTACACACATCCACGGACAACAGCTGATGCGGCGGCTGAAATCGTGCATTCTACTTGCGTGGCGTTAACGCAAGCGAGTGTTGTATAACTAGGTGGGGCCACGTGACTGCGGGGGTCCCGTCAGGGATGTGTAACCCTCCTCCGGTGGGCCGGCATGGGCCCTCCAGTCGAACGCACAGCAGCCAAGTACCTACTGGGTACTGCGCTTCGCAGCGGTTTAAGGTGACGCATCAAACTGAAAAATATCATTTCTAACACAGTTTTGGTTTCCGAGAGTGAATAACTTCATGTTTCTTGACACAGTCCGACAGAACGTTTTTTTGTGTCACTGTGAAGGATTTCCTCTGATGACGTCACCACGGCGCCTTTATTTCCCTAGTGAACCAGCCTGAGTAGTAAAGGAATCTTGGCCGCGCAGGGGTCTAGAAAAATCGACCCTGTGACGGCATCAAGGGGGCTAGGTCCAAATTTTTTGCTTCAGAAGATGTCAAATTGATTGGAGTAAAGGTTCTTAAAGTTTCGCTTTCCTACTCGCAAGCGTTCGGGAGCTATCGCAAATATTTGCCACGTGGGGTGAAAAACGCCCCCCCCGGGCCCGCCAGGGATAAGTGACCTGGATTATTTGCTTATTTTGATATTTGATTATTCAAACTTTGAATCATATGCTGACATTTTTTTGGCAAAGTCAAAAATACCGGCATGCTACCGGCAAGACATGCGAAATACCACGAATTACCCTGCAGTAGTGAAAAATTACCGGCATGCCGGTAGTGCGGTAGGGAAATTTTGCAACCGTAGTTTTAACCTGCGCTTGACCAGGTTAGAACTATAGCTCCATAAACTAGAACTGGAACTTAAACTAAAACTAGAACTCCAGCCGAACGCCGTTAGCTGGGGGGAGGGGGGGGGGCAATTGACGCCCCAGATAAGCGCAGGGGAAGTTGGAAAAAGTGTCATCGAGACGCACCTAAAGCAGCTCTAAAATATGGACCATCGCTGACCATCTGACCGCTGGCCGTCTGACCGTCTGGCCGCTGGCCGTCTGCTGTCTGACCTGTTCAGCGCTCGCCGCTCACCCAACCGTCCGTCTTATGGCGGTTGGGGTGGGGGGGGGGGGCATCCAATGAGTCCCGGCTCACAGAGCGCGCCGATTCTCTGAGCGCATTCCGGACCGGCACGTGCCGCGGACACCGAACATTCCTGAGGCGTGTCGGGCGCATTCCGCGCGCGCCGCCGCGCCGCCGCGCCGCCGGCCCGGTGGGTGATTATTGGTGCCGATCAGGGGCGCCGGTGTGCCGCGCTGCCACCGACACAGTCCCGGGACTCGTCTAACATGCTAAATTGGGGGGGGGGGGGGGGGGTCCGCAGCCACCGACCTACCAGGCCACCCCAGCCAGGGCAAATATGTCATTACTGGGTAACAGCGGAAAGGCATCCAATTTTTTTTTAGTGCGAGGTGTCGATGGACATTGGACATACAAATTAATGCACAAACGAATCATGGGTGCGGTATGGTCACGTGGACCCACCAATACATGAGGGTATCAGGAATACATGAGCGTAAATGCGTATCGGGAACGGATTTTTCTATTCGCTTAGCAAGTTAGCATTGGGATCTTGGATCCCTTTGTATTACGCATTTACTCTGCTCGTGTATTCCTGTAGGAGGGCGGCTCCTCCTCCCGTGCCGCCGCCTATTGCTCGGGCGGCTATATGTTGGCAATGAATGAACTGCCGCCAATGAATGGACTGCCAATCCGAGACCGACTGAGTCAGAGTCGGAAGTGGAACTCTGCCGCTGCGAGCGCCCGCGGCTACAGCTCACGCGCCGTGGGCTATTTGCCGTGCTCTGCGGCGACGGCTGTGGCAGTGATGGCGGCTGCTGATTGGCTGGCGCTGCGACGCCAGGGCAGCCGCCGATTGGGTTTTCTCCTGGAACCTTCTCGGACGAAAGGTCGTCTGAAGGTCATTGTCATTGACGGGGGGATTCGGTCTGGAGCGGGGGGCTACGCTTGGAATTGGGACTTGAACTGAACTTTGACTTTGACTTGGTTTTGAACTGGTCTTGCTTGCCAATACACTGTGACTAATGTTTTACATTAAGTCTATCACGGCCATGTCTACATTCCGGTCATGGATATGTTGCCAGTGCAATAGGTAGGCCGCTGCAGGCGCGGCAAATATTGGGTAGGTACCTACTAGGGATGTACATACCTGTAGGCAGGGAATTTATTGGAGCTTATTGTTACGAAGTTTTAAAAAAAATCGGTCGGAAATCTTTTACATGTCGAGGTTTTACTGACGCCATGATTTTTTAGATCGCGACCAAAAACGGCATAACTAAGAAAAGAAATAATATGAAATAACAGAACAGACGTAGAGACATGCCGTAAACGCCAATTAGAATTCCAATACAATGACCAATCATCCCGCTATCTTCCATTTTTGATTATCGTTGCACATTTTCCTGAATCTTGTACTGAGCATTGGCAATTTCACGTGACAACTTCACGACCATGATGCATTGCACACATTTCTTAACCCGCGCACCGACGGGGGTCTGCGCCAACTTCGCACCGACGGGGGGCGGATAACCGCCCCCCCCCCTCTGAGATCTCGAGAACGAAGCATGATAGCGACAAGCGGTAAACGGCATCGGATACGCACGGACAGGGTCTACAATTTTTACACAGGTCATTTTCAGGTCAGGTCAAAGATGACGTCACAGGGGTCGAAAAAGTCAAAATGGCGGCGCTAGAATGGAGAGTTTTTTCTCGAATAACTTTCGAATTAGTCAAGATAGGAACAAACTAAGGGCATCATCGTGATCCTCTCGTCAATCCGCATCGAATGATACATATGTTGACCTCGAAAGGTCAAGGTCAAAGGTTGACCTCAGGTCACGTGACCTGGAGGTCATCATGTATATCATTCGATGCGTCTTGACGAGCTGAACACAATGAGACCATCCGCGCGGCTGTATCTTGTTCCTGTACGGAGTTATTGGCAAAAAACCTTTGTTGACCTTTGATGACGTCACATGACCTTACAGCTGCCCAACAGCAGAACAGACCTCAAGGTAGTGAAGGTTGATCGTATATGAAGTCATGTATGGTATATGGGGCCATTCCGACCCGTTTTAGTGGTAAAAACAGGGAATTGATTTTTCCCCCATTGACTTATAATGGGGAAGTCGAGAAATTAACCTGACCTTAGGTCACCGACATCAAAATTCCGAGATTAACAAATTGTAGCTACTAATGATCTAATAACATCCTGCGACTTTCAAAGGCCTCCGACATCTACTGTAGCTCTGGCACGGTGACAAATTTGCAAAAAAGTGACTTGAGGTTGGGTCATTTAAAGTGACCTGGTGACCTGCCCTTTAAAGTTAGGAGGCTCAAACTTGCACACAATGTGTAAAATTGATAAGAGAATAGTCGTACCAAATTTCGCGGCGCTACACGCCGCGGTTTTCCCGCTATCCGCGAAAAACCTCAGGGGGGCGGATATCCGCCCCCCCCCCCGTCGGTGCGCGGGTTAAATCGATCTCTTCTGACCTTACACGTTCTTGTATGATACCCTAACTGTCACCATCGTGTACTACGCCCATAAGTATCCGTAAATCACATGTTTACCTGATTGACGTACCTTGACCCTGACTTTTGCTTGAATGACCCTTACATGAATCTGACACTCGTGTAGCGCTTCCATGAACGATCGTGCGCAGTTTTGACATAGATTTATGACGAAAGATGTCCAGTGCGAGGTTCTAAACTCCGTGCTACTTAACCCGCGCCGGGCCGGTGCTCTGAGCTTCCGCGCCGGGCCGGGGGGATGTCTGAACACCCCCCGTCTAATTCGGCTCCTGGGCCACGTATCGACACGCGGTAAGCGGCAATCGAAAGAACGTCCAAAATAAGGACGAAAACGCTTCGATCATTTTTTGGGTCAGGTCAAAGGTCAGGTCACCAGAGGTCACCAAAGGTAAAATGTTGACTATTTCAACATTTTGGAAACTGCCGACGGCTATCTCGGGAACCGATAGAGCTACTTCATTTCTAGCGCCGTTATTTTGACTTTTCTGACCCCTGTGACGTCATCTTTGACCTGACCTGAAAATGACCTTTGTAAATATTGCAGACATTGTCCATGCATACCCCATGCCGTTTACTGCTTTTCGCTATCTTGCTTCGTTCTCGAGATCTCAGGGGGGCGGTCAAACGCCCCCCCCCCCCCGTCGGTTCTAAGCTGGGGAGGACCCCCGTCGGTGCACGGATTAAAAACTGATCTCTCTTCCGCTCACCCAAATAATTAGATTATTCGTTAAAACCTCTTATAACGCTTCAAAACGAATCACAAATTCTAAGCATGAAAGGTAGCCGCTATGGACTGAGGGGATGAGGTGCGACATTATTGGCCATATTTTTCGAGGAAGGTGTGTGGCTGCAGTCCGGTGTATGCGCTGCAGTCCGGTGGCTGCAGTCCGGTGGGTGGCTGCAGTTCGATGTATGCGCTGCAGTCCGGTGACTGCAGTCCGGTGGCTGCAGTCCGGTGGCTGCAGTCCGGTGGCTGCAGTCCGGTGTGTGGCTGCAGTCCGGTGTATGCGCTGCAGTCCGGTGGCTGCAGTCCGGTGGCTGCAGTCCGGTGGCTGCAGTCCGGTGTGTGGCTGCAGTCCGGTCAGGGTATGGGAAGTTCGAGCCAGCCGGAAGAGTCCGAGTCTGCCGGGAGAGTCCGGTCCGAGTCATACGAGAGAGTCCGAGCGAGCGGGAGAGTCCGAGCGAGCGAGAAGAGTTCGCGCCTGCTGGTGTCGGCCGGCGGAGGGGGGGGGGGCGCGCCGCGCGGCCGCCGGCGGAGGGGGGGTGGTCGGGGTGGTCGGGGCAGACGGTATCGACGCTCGGCGGCCGGCCGTCTGGTCGGCAGTCGGCACGCCATGGCGGGTGGCGTGACCGGGCGGCAGAGATGGAGGCGGGCCGAGCGACCGGGAACGGACCTCCCACCTGCCTGCCGGAGCGGACCCCCCACCTGCCCCAACGGACCGCCCACCTGCCTGCCGGAGCGGACCCCCACCAGCCCCAACGGACGGCCCACCTGTGTGAACGGACCCCCCACCAGCCCCAACGGACGGCCCACCTGTGTGAACGGACCCACCCCCCCCCCCACCAGCCCCAACGGACGGCCCACCTGTGTGAACGGACCGCCCACCTGTGTGGACGGACCCCCCACCTGCCCCAACGGACTACACTGTGAAAGGACTACACTTGCCAGAACTAGTGGGACGGACCCCCTGGTGGAACGGAACCTCACCTTTGCCAAGGCCCCCGGCCCACCACCAGTCACTACCAGTCACCAGTTACCACCTATCAGAAAGGATCTCCACTCGAAACGGACGTCCTCCTGTCACCACGGGCCGCCCGCCTGTCCTGGGGTGTAACCGTGACCCGTCCACGGGCCGCCCGCCTGTCCTGGGGTGGAACCGTGACCCGTCCACGGGCCGCCCGCCTGTTCTGGGGTGGAACCGTGACCCGTCCACGGGCCGCCCGCCTGTTCTGGGGTGGAACCGTCAGTCATACAGTGCTACAAGGCCTGGAGATATGAGTAAAAAAAAAGAAAAACAGGAGACGTACAAATGTCTTTCCATTTTGTGGTCGAGGAACTCGGAACAATTTAAAGTGTGAGCTACTGACACGAGTCAATACAAACCTACTATGTACTTAAACGAAACTGACCGCCTATGTATGCTATATGTATGGGCTCATGTTTGAACAATCTTTTACCAAATATCCATTCACCCATTCGGAAATTAAAAAAAATGTATGCAGTTAGGTACCGCATGTCCTGGCGACTGGTCACTGCAGTTTTCCAGCGCCACCTCACCATAAAGTCACACGGGCATCTTCTATCGGCCGACTTGAGATGTAGGTATACAGCTTTTAGCTCGGACACCAGGGGTGCGGAGACGGAGCCGGAGCTGGAGCCGGAGCCGCCGGAGCCGGCATATTTTGCCCGGAGCCGGAACCGGAGCCGTGAAACAATATAGCCCGGAGCCGGAGCCGTCAGAAAAGGGGGTGACTCCGGCTCCTTTTTTTAAGAGGAAAAATTATTGACCTACATAGCTCGGTTTGACAGTTCAAGGCAGTAAAACACGTGGTATTTAAATCGGTGACCAAAGCTCAGGTGAGCTTTACGACCTTTCCATTGTGAGCCAAGGTGAGAAGATTGAACTGCGCTTCTATTGGACGAAAGTTATACAAAACACTCTCAACCATCGGCTCACAGTAGAGTTCTGCGCGGCTGCAATTTTCCACAGCCTATAGCCGCCCCGCAGCCGTGGCCCCACAGCCACAGCCGCCCACAGCCGTGGCAAATTGTGGGCGGCCAGCCGTCAGCCGGCCGTGGATACCTACTTTTGATGTCAGCCAAATTGATGGCAGCCAAATAGTAAATAACAAGATATCTTGCGCTTGCTCCGCGTCGCTTTGGCAATCAAAGTATGAGGGAGAAAATTTGGGATCGACTGGTGTTTTTTCCGGTGACAATCGGACGTCTAGAAGCTTTGATATTCGCGAAAAACTTGCTGATCTTGCAAAAGTACGAGTACTTGGTACTTGCTTGGTACTTACAAAAGTACTTGGTACTTGCTTGGTATTTGCATAAGTACTTGGTGTACTTGGTACTTGCTTGGTATTTGCATAAGTACTTGGTACTTGTTTGGTATTTGCAAAAGTACTTGGTACTTGCTTGGTATTTGTTAGGTCAGTAGGTCCATTAACTCAAACTCCGAACAGATTAACACCATAGACATTATAAACACACACCTCCCATTATAAGTCAATGGGAGAAAATGAAAGTCGCCGTTTTAGACGGAAGTAATTATAAACACTCTAAAACACTGAATTAATAGTATCTTTGACACACTGAACATGGAAATGGCATCCGTGACCCCTTTTTATGCCCCTGAGGTCATCTCAGGTCACCAATGGTATGTGACTGTTTTTCGCGAATAACTTTTGATAGGAGCATGCCAGAGCGATGAAAATACATTATTTGTGTTTAGCTCGACGATACGGATCGACTGATATGCAACTTGACCTTTACCGGTCAGGTCATGACCTTGACCTGAGGTCAAATTTTCAAGTTGACCTTTCAAGGTCAAGCGATAGTTCATTCGACGCGTCTTCACGAGGGGAACACGATGCTGGGTGAAAGAAAGCTCGTGCAAGGTTTGAGTCAGAGGTTATTGCAGAAAAACTGTTTCCGAAAAAACGGCTATTTTGGCAGTTTTCGCCCCCTGCAGGCGAAAACGTTGACAGTAGGACAAATCTGAGAGAATTACCCAGAAAGAGCGTTAATAGGGCTATCAAATGCGCTTTACTGCGGCGCTGTAGCTTTATTAGTTTCCGAGCTGTGCGTCGATTTGTTGAAAATTGTCGACATCTGACCTACAAATCGGCGAATTTTGGCCTTCACCCTATTCCTGGCGGGGGGGCCTCAGGAGCCTCCCCCCTGAGGTTTTTTGGTTATTTCTCCCAAACGCGTTGAGCTAGGAAGCTCAAATTTTCTGACTTTTCCTAAAAGGCTTCTACGCAACATGTCTGAAAATTTTGAGTTGATCTGACCTCAGGTCAGGTCACCAGAGGCGGTTTGGTGACCCTACCTCAGAAAAGTTTGCAATCACGCCAGAGCTAGAGTTTTTGACCGATCAATTTCTTCTCTTCAGGATTTAGTTAGGGTACCAGTATGTGCAATTTGTATATCTCGGAATTTTGATATCGGTGACCTAAGGTCAGGTCAGTTTCGCGACCTCCCCATTATAAGTCAATGGGGGAAAAATCAACTCCCTGTTTTTACCACTAAAACGGGTCGGAATGGCCCCATATACCATACATGACTTCATATACGATCAACCTTCACTACCTTGAGGTCTGTTTTGCTGTTGGGCAGCTGTGAGGTCATGTGACGTCATCAAAGGTCACCAAAGGTTTTTGGCCAACAACTCCGTACAGGAACAAGATACAGACGCGTGGATGGTCTCATTGTGTTCAGCTCGTCAAGACGCATCGAATGATATACATGATGACCTCGAGGTCACGTGACCTGAGGTCAACCTTTGACCTTGACCTTTCGAGGTCAACATACATATCATTCGATGCGGATTGACGAGAGGATCACGATGATGCCTTTAGTTTGTTCCTATCTTGACTAATTCGAAAGTTATTCGAGAAAAACTTTCTCCATATCTAGCGCCGCCATTTTGACTTTTTCGACCCCTGTGACGTCATCTTTGACCTGACCTGAAAATGACCTTGGTAAAAATTGTAGATCGTGACCGTGCGTATCCGATGCCGTTTACCGTTTGTCGCTGCGATGTGTAGTTTTTGAGATCTGAAGGGGGGCCGAATCGGCCCCCCCCCCCCCGCCAGTTTCTTGTCCCGGCGGAGCCCGCCAGGAATAGGGTTCAATGACCTCTGGTGACGTGACCTTTGACCTAACCAAAAAGTGACGGGGTGTTTTCTTCCTTATTTTGACGCCCTTTCGAACGCCACCTTTTCCGTATCGCTACGTGACCCAGGAGCCGAGTGAGAAGGGGGTGTTCAAGCACCCCCCTCCCCCCAGCAGGCGTGGAAATCCAGGACCCTCAGCGGGGCGCGGGTTAAAATGTGTAATTAAGCTCAAAATCTCAGCCGTGGCCATAGCCGTAGCCCTGCTATTGAAGATACTTGCTTCTGCCCCGCCCCGCAGCCGTGGGGATGCAGGCGGCCGTGGCCGCAGCCGGCCTATATGCAGACCTTTACCGGCCAGTGAAACACCATACCAGCTCTGCACAGCGCCTGAGCGCAGTGTCTCCATCACAATGGCAGAAGACAACCGGCGAGCGGCCAGACCCGGCCGGAACTGGCACCGGGCCATCCTCTGAGGCACTGTGCAGCTCTCCGTCAGTGGACGCTTCTACCACTGGAAGGCCAGTTTTCACTCCAGGCGACTAGGTACAACGCCAACCTTCTCAGAGCCACCGCTCCAGGCGCGCACGGTTTTCGCGATATTTTTGGGCGATATCAATATCCGTCAGCTGGTGGTGGAAGAACTGACGCACCTCTACCCGCCACCCCGCCACTAGACCCTATTAACTACAACTATACCAGCTGTTCACACTCCACAAGACTCAGTCAGGGTGCTGTCCGGGTCAATTGTCGACCATCAGCCGGGGAACGCTGACTGGGGCGCCCCTGTCGGCCTCTGCTCCTCGCCGACTGGGGCGCCCCCTGCCTGCCTCCTCTGCTACTCGCAGACTGGGGCGCCCCCTGACTGCCTCCTCTGCTACTCGCAGACTGGGGCGCCCCCTGACTGCCTCCTCTGCTCCTCGCCGACTGGGAGCCCCTCTACTCTGCCGCCATCAACGCCAAACTGTCCTCCTAAATAGATAGACATAGTATTTCTGGATACCTTTGTTAATACTTTCGTTCCCGAACACCCAAAGATCACGACGAGTTTACATTTTATTGGCCAAAATACACAATATGTAGAACAAAAGTGTTCCGGCCGTCCCAAATAATGTGACCATATAAGACACGACAGAGCCATCTGTCATACTCGGCGACATACCTAAAAGTATTGCACCTCCGCAGGGCGGCACTGAGTGGTCAGGGAGCATTGAACGGGCCACCGGTCGACCGCGCGACGGCCACAGACCAGCGGCCCACAGTGTCAGCCACAGACCAGCGGCCCACAGTGCCAGCCACAGATCAGCGGCCCACCACACTCGCCGGCCCACAGTGCCAGCCACAGACCAGCGGCCCACAGTGCCGGCCACAGACCAGTGGCCCATTACACTCGCCGGCCCACAGAGCCTGCCACAGGCCAGCGGCCACCCTCGGCGCTGGCTGGTCACGGAGTGAAGGCCACAATGGACGTCACCGGGTCGCCGCGCGCACACAGTACACGGAAACGGACCACAGTGTATCAGGCACCGGCGCACGCTCCCGGCCACGCTCTCTCTCTCTCTCTCTCTCTCTCTCTCTCTCTCTCTCTCTCTCTCTCTCTCTCTCTCTCTCTCTCTCTCTCTCTCTCTCTCTCTCTCTCTCTCTCTCTCTCTCTCTCTCTCTCTCTCCTCTCTCTCTCTCTCTCTCTCTCTCTCTCTCTCTCTCTCTTGCTAGCTCGCTCGTTCTTCACCTCGCTCATCTCTCCCCTTCTCCTACCCCGTTTCTGCCAGCGGAGCGGTCACACGAGCTATCGCCTGGACAGCCGGCGGCAATGTTGGCGTGTCCTGAGTGGCGGCGCTGCCCGCTACAGCTCCAGCTTCTTGGGCTGCTCCCAAGTGAAGCAGTCGCGGCCGAAGTGGCCGTAGCTGGCCGTCTGCTGGTAGATGGGCTGGCGCAGGTTCAACTCCCTGTCGGACAGAGGCGGGCGGCGCTCAGACAGGGCTGACAGCCGGCCGGCCGCTGGTGGATGGTCAGCTGGTCAGCAACCGGACAGCCACACCCACCGACTGCCGACTGCCACACCCACCGACTGCGGACAGACACACCCACCGACTGCCGACAGCCACACCCACCGACTGCGGACAGCCACACAGACACACCCACCGACTGCGGACAGCCATGCCCACCGACTGCCGACAGCCACACCCACCGACTGCGGACAGCCACACCCACCGACTGCGGACAGACACACCCACCGACTGCGGACAGATACACCCACCGACTGCCGACAGCCACACAGACACACCCACCGACTGCCGACAGCCACACAGACACACCCACCGACTGCTGACAGACACACCCACCGACTGCGGACAGACACACCCACCGACTGCGGACAGACACACAGCCACACCCACCGACTGCGGACAGACATACAGCCACACCCACCGACTGCCGACAGCCACACCCACAGACTGCGGACAGACACACCCACAGACTGCGGACAGACACACCCACCGACTGCGGACAGACACACAGCCACACCCACCGACTGCGGACAGCCACACAGACACACCCACCGACTGCCACACAGCCACACCCACCGACTGCGGACAGCCACACCCACTGACTGCCGACAGACATAAAGACACACCCACCGACTGCCGACAGCCACACCCACCGACTGCCGACAGCCACACCCACCGACTGCCGACAGACACACCCACCGACTGCCGACAGCCATACAGATACACCCACCGACTGCCGACAGCAACACCCACCGACTGCCGACAGCCACACCCACCGACTGCCGACAGCCACACCCACCGACTGCCGACAGACACACCCACCGACTGCCGACAGCCACACCCACCGACTGCCGACAGCCACACCCACCGACTGCGGACAGACACACAGACACACCCACCGACTGCCGACAGCCATACAGATACACCCACCGACTGCCGACAGCCACACCCACCGACTGCCGACAGCCATACAGATACACCCACCGACTCCCCGCGGACAGACACACCCACCGACTGCCGACAGCCACACCCACCGACTGCGGACAGCCACACCCACCGACTGCCGACAGCCACACCCACCGACTGCCGACAGCCACACAGACACACCCACCGACTGCCGACAGCCACACCCACCGACTGCGGACAGCCACACAGACACACCTACCGACTGCCGACAGCCACACCCACCGACTGCGGACAGCCACACCCACCGACTGCGGACAGCCACACCCACCAACTGCAGACAGACACACCCACCGACTGCGGACAGCCACACAGTCACACCCACCGACTGCGGACAGCCACACCCACCGACTGCAGACAGCCACACCCACCGACTGCCGACAGCCACACAGCCACACCCACCGACTGCGGACAGCCACACCCACCGACTGCGGACAGCCACACCCACCGACTGCGGACAGCCACACCCACCAACTGCAGACAGACACACCCACCGACTGCGGACAGACACACAGACACACCCACCGACTGCCGACAGCCACACCCACCGACTGCGGACAGCCACACCCACCGACTGCGGACAGACACACCCACCGACTGCGGACAGACACACCCACCGACTGCGGACAGCCACACAGTCACACCCACCGACTGCAGACAGCCACACCCAACGACTGCGGACAGACACACCCACAGACTGCGGACAGACACACCCACCGACTGCGGACAGACACACCCACCGACTGCCGACAGCCACACCCACCGACTGCCGACAGCCACACCCACCGACTGCGGACAGCCACACCCACCGACTGCGGACAGCCACACCCACCGACTGCCGACAGACATACAGACACACCCACCGACTGCCGACAGCCACACCCACCGACTGCCCGCGGACAGACACACACACCGACTGCGGACAGCCATACAGCCACATCCACCGACTGCTGACAGACACACAGACACACCCACCGACTGCCGACAGACATACAGCCACACCCACCGACTGCGGACAGCCACACCCACCGACTGCGGACAGACACACAGCCACATCCATCGACTGCGGACAGCCACACCGTCGGACGCCGCTGCGCCTGACCGGCTGGGCCTCTGAGTCTAACATCCAGACTGTCTGGCCCGGGCGGCTCGCTTACTTCACGATTTTGCCTGGCCGGAGGTCGAAGTTCTTCAGCACGATCTCGAGCAGTTCGCGCTGCGTGTACTTGCTCGTACCGTAGTGGAACACCGTGATCGAAATGGGCTCCGCCACGCCGATCGCGTACGAGGACTGGCGGCGGGTCACATCAGAGGGTCACATCGGCGGGTCACATCGGTGGGTCACAGCGGCGGGTCACAGCGGCGGGTCACATCAGAGGGTCACAGCGGCGGGTCACAGCGGCGGGTCACATCAGAGGGTCACATCAGAGGGTCACATCAGAGGGTCACAGCGGCGGGTCACAGCGGCGGGTCACAGCGGCGGGTCACAGCGGCGGGTCACATCAGAGGGTCACAGCGGCGGGTCACAGCGGCGGGTCACATCAGAGGGTCACATCAGAGGGTCACATCAGAGGGTCACATCAGAGGGTCACAGCGGCGGGTCACAGCGGCGGGTCACAGCGGCGGGTCACAGCGGCGGGTCACATCAGAGGGTCACAGCGGCGGGTCACAGCGGCGGGTCACAGCGCGGTAGGACACAGCGGCGGGGCAGAGCAGTGGAGCACATCAGAGGGTCACATCAGAGGGTCACAGCAGGACTCCGGATGGGTTATGGTGTGTGCGCGGGGTAGGGGTGGCGACTGGCGGCGGAGAAGGGATAATGGGTTTGTGTGGGTCCCATCCATGGTGTGGATAGAGATAGTGTGTGTGGGGCCACGAGGGTTAGGGGTGAGTGTGTGTGTGTGTGTGGGGGGGGGGGCTATAGGTGAGTGAGGGAAGCTGTGAGTGGGTGAGGGTGGGAGGTGGGGGGGGGGGGTGCCAGTGTGCCACTGACCTGGACGAGGCACCGTTTGCAGAGTCCAGCCTTGACGAGCGACTTGGCTACCCAGCGCGCAGCGTACGCGGCCGAGCGATCCACCTTGGTGTAGTCCTTACCACTGCCGGAGGCGGAGACCAGAGTCAGTCAGAGACAGTCAGACTGCGGCGGAGACCAGAGTCAGTCAGAGACAGTCAGACTGCCGGAGGCGGAGACCAGAGTCAGTCAGAGACGGCCAGACTGCCGGAGGCGGAGACCAGAGTCAGTCAGAGACGGCCAGACTGCCGGAGGCGGAGGCCAGAGTCAGTCAGAGACGGCCAGAGGAAGAGGAGAGTCAAAACACACACACACACACACACACACACACGCGCACGCACGCACGCACCCACGAACACAGACAGACAGACAGACAGACAGACAGACAGACAGACAGACAGACAGACTGGCAAAGAAACAGCGTTCTGCCTTAGTTAGTTATTGTTACGAGTATATGTATGTACAGCCCCGTCAATGGCCCCAAATCCGCCCCACTCCTGTTTCAGCTGACCGATCTTGGCCCACATTTCCCAGCCAAATAAACACACGTGCTGCCCGTGCCAACCATGGCGTCAGACGCACAGGCGAGGCCGGGGGCTAGCAATGTATCTCGCTAGGTTACTTCTCAGTGTCTTCCAACTGAATGATCAAAGAAAGGCAAAACAATAAAAATATCAACAAAAAGTACGGTGATTAACTTTTCTTTGTTTTTGTTTTCTGTGTAAACTGTACATATAGGTACTCTCGGTGTTTCCGGCTCGCGCGTAATTTGTTCCGGTGCACAACTTACAAGAGCATGGGCGTCGCCACCATACGGACACTACGGACAGCGTCCGTACAAGTTTTGGAAGGCCCGAAAACTTGAACGGAATGTCCGTACAAATTTCGACAAGTTGGTGAGCGGTGGCGACGCCCCTGCACAAGAGACACTTTTGTCACTAACCAACGCAGTCTCGGTGCAGAGCATGTCTGAAGGTCATCGAAACCTTGGTCTTCCTTCCGCAACGACAGAGCATCCCGTCACGGGGGAAAGAAAACAACGGACGCCATTTAATTGCGTCCCAGAAAAGCTATTTTTGGCACCTAAAAGCTGACTCGCCCCAAAATTGGTCCTCAGCACCTATTTGGTGGATACCAGCACCAATCATGGAAAATGACCTTAATTACCTGTTTCTGGCACCTATTCATCGGTTCGCCTTACTCTTTTTTCTGAATCTGGCACCTAAATGCTGAGCGTAGCACCAATCTAGTAGAAAAATGAACTACTGGCTGGTAGAATCATGTTGTTCTGGTATAATGACCCCTGGAGTCTAGCTTAAAGGTTGCCAGTGCAGCTACACTCTAAGACAGCCCCGTAGTGATCTCAGCATTGTATATGACGTTTAAGTAAGCAAATAATATTGATTTGTTTGAAAAAAACAATGTCATTTAAATATTTAAAAGTATTTATTTGTAATGCTTAAAGGGAAACATTTTTGTGAGTAATTGTCTCCATTTTGACCATTAAAACGGGTATTGTATTTTTTGACGTCATCAAATAGCTCCAAAAAAGAAATGTAATGTTTTCATTCCGTTCAAGGCCGCTGAAGAAACGCGGGATCTTGCGTGGGACATTGTCCGTTGTTTGCCGCGCAGAGTTGTGCCGTGGTTGTGCCTTTTTCATCCGTTTCTTACTTATGTGTGCATGAAGCTTTGATTTTGTTTTTGGTTATTGTGTGGCCGGTCAGTTAAACGCCCCTGTAGAAACCGGATGCTGCGTTTGATCGAGATGGAGTCAGACGATGATTGCAGAAAGCTAATAATATTGAAAAGAGGGCCGGTTGCGTGGCATGTCTGTTCAGAGTTGACATTTTGCTTTACTCCAGTTTATGACCTGAGAGCCTGGCTGGAAGTGACGGATCCAAACTTTTCACGTTAAAATGGCTGAGTGTGCAATAATCTCTACATAGCGGGCTGGTATAGGAGCGTCTTGCTATGCTGCACCATAGCTGGCTAGTGATTCTCTTTTGGCTAGAAATGGCATTAATCATTATCTCCACTGGCGAAAATGGCACTTGACATCACCGAATGCAACGTTCATGTTTGTTAGGATACATAAAATCAGGAAGATTACGCGAATTAGGTAGGCAAACGTGGAATAAAATAGGTGCTGGATGTTGTGGTTTTGGTGCTGAATCAGCAAGCAGCAAATACGGAGTTCAACTAGACAATCTGGCAACTTTAGGCTGTGTGGAAGCAATTAGGTGCCAGATTCAGATATTAGGGTCGAATAAGCATTTTGGGGCTGATCAGCAATTAGGTGCCAGAAACAGCTTTTTAGGGACCAGAAACAAATATTCCCCGAAAACAACTCAGGAAACATAAGCCAGCCGCTCCTTGTCCGAAAGAAATACCTATTACCTACCAAAACATCATACCGGGATTCGGGAACGACCACCCGTCTCCCGTGACCCAAAATGACACTTGATACGCCCTAAGTTGACGAGGATTCCGTGGGTCTAATGGACACAGAGACGGCGACCGGTGAGGTGCCCCTTCCTCAGCCAGTGGAGGTGCCCTCCCTCAACCAGTGGAGGTGCCCCTCCCTCAGCAGGTGGAGGTGCCCGCAGCCAGTGGAGGTGCCCTCAGCCAGTGGAGGTGCCCCTCCCTCAGCCAGTGGAGGTGCCCCTCCCTCAGCCCGTGGAGGTGCCCCTCCCTCAGCCCGTGGAGGTGCCCCTCCCTCAACCAGTGGAGGTGCCCTCCCTCAGCCAGTGGAGGTGCCCCTCCCTCAGCCAGTGGAGGTGCCCTCAGTCAGTGGAGGTGCCCCTCAGCCAGTGTCGTGGTCCGCCGTGTACGACGGGCAGCATCCATGCAGAGCCGGATGACGGGGACGGCGGCCACGATCACAGAGCGGTGACCGACTGCGCTGCACGCTCATTGTCTGGTACACTGCACAAAACTCGCTTAGCAGATAAGCGAAATGTGATCAGAAATACCCAGGACAGGCCCTCTATACCTGGACATTGGGCATCACCAACGACCGCACGCCCTTCGTCAGAAAGTCACCGAGGGGAGGTGCGGACTGCGGAGATGTCGCAGATGACGCTCACTGGAGCGCTGGCTCTCGTGGAGAGGGTGGGCGCGCTGGGCGGCCTCCCCCGGCCATTGAGCCGCTCGCCACGCCGGAGCCGCTCCCGCGCTCACTACAGCCGTCTGGTCGCCAAGGGGGGGGGGCGTACCAACCCTCCCCGCACCCCCCCCCCCCCCCCTGGCCGACCGCGTTATGGAAGGCCGTGGCCTGTCGCACCCGTTTTGGCGTTTTTACGGCGTCTACCGTAGAGGGCCGACGTCTGTCCGGAAATTTGGGACCTGTTGGAACTTCTTGTATCAAGGATTTTATTTTCATTCGGGGGAGAGGGCCCCTAAATAAAAAAGCATTTGTTTTGTTCCCGGATTATGCATTCATGTATTTGAGATAGGCTGGGTCAGGCCATGTTAGGTCAATCGTCAGGGTTCCTGCCGGACGTCGGTTATCCATAGTATTTACCTAGGTGCTTACTGCTTATCACCATTGACCTCTGACATCATAGCAGCCAGGATGCTGCCGATCTCAATCTACATAAATATGAAACGTTCATATGAACGCTTAATTAGACAGCAGTTCCGAAAAAAAAAAACTAGAAAACCTAAAACTGAAAATACTCAGCCAAGGTCACCAATGGTCAATGGTGCTGGTCTGGCCTTGTCGTGACATTGGGACACACTGTTACACATGAGAGAACACCATTCCATCTGTTATCAGTTGTCCTCCTCCCCTCCTCCCCTGCCCCCTCTGTTCTCCCTGCCAGTTGCTCTCTCCTGTCCTCGGCCTCCTGACGCTGTGCTCTGTCCCGCCTCGCTCTGCTGCTAGCCTGTGCTGCTGCCGCTAGTCTGTGCTGCTGCTGCTAGCCTGTGCTGCTGCTGCTAGCCTGTGCTGCTGCCGCTAGCCTGTGCTGCTGCCGCTAGCCTGTGCTGCTGCCGCCAGCCTGTGCTGCTGCCGCTGCCTCACCTGAAGGCGCCGCCGCCGTGCGCGCCCCAGCCGCCGTACGTGTCGACGATGATCTTGCGTCCGGTGAGGCCGGCGTCGCCCTGCGGGCCGCCGATGACAAACTCGCCGCACGGGTTCACGTGGTAGATGGTGTTACCGGTCAGGTACTTGGACGGGATCACCTCGGGTATCACCTGCCGGACGTCACACCGGGAGGTCACACCAGTCACACCGGTCACACCGGGAGGTCACACCAGGAGGTCACACCGGTAGGTCACATTGGTTACACCGGGAGGTCACACCGGGAGGTCACACCGGTAGGTCACATTGGTTACACCGGGAGGTCATGCCACATCGGATGAGCTGTGTGATCTGGTCACTAGGTCAGGGGCTGGGTCACCACACCGCGCCGGGGCGCGGTGAGTCGGTGAGCGCCGGCCTGGCGCGCTGACCTGCCGCCGACTCACCTTCTGCATCACCTCTCGGCGCAGGTCCTCCAGAGAGATCTCGGGCGCGTGCTGGATGGACACGACCACGCTGTGCACCCGCAGCGGGATCATGGCGCCGCCCTTGTTGGCGTACTCAATGGTCACCTGCCGGCAACGGTCCGCCGTTACCCGCCCAATAGACGGCAACGGTCCACCGGTTACCCTCCCAATAGCCGACAACGGTCCTCTGTTTACCCGCCCAATAGCCGAGAGCGGTCCGCCGGTTACCCTCCCAATAGCCGAGAACGGTCCGCCGGTTACCCTCCCAATAGTTTCCGCAGTCAGTGGTCATCTGGCCAAATCCCCGCAGTCAGTGGCCGCCTAGCCCAATCTCAATCACTTCATTGACAATAAAATAAGCATTTTGTGAAAACGAAAAGAAGACCCGGAAAGGTGTGTGTCCGTTGCGGGATGGGGTCAAACGGTGCCATCATGTCAGGTCGGTTTTTGTGCTGGTTTCCGGGGTCTATGAGCGTCAGTGGCTGATGGACTGGAAGCTGGTGTTGTATAATCAATTGAGTGTCCTTGTTTGTATGTCCTCTATCTACAGCGTATACTAGTCCAAGGTCCCGTAGCTCAGTTGGTAGGGCGTTGGACGCCGCGTGGTGAGAGCACGCGTTTCCGGTTATAACAGTCCGGATTCAAAGTGCGACGGGCGCTTGACGTTTACGAGCCTCCTGGCAGGCATGGTTGCGTTTAGTGGCAGGCCATAGCCAGGCGAAGTCAGTGAGGGGATCGGCCGTGTGCGGCTATGCGCGCACGCTAAGCTTTGGACTCCAACATCTGCCACAGATCCGGCATTGCGCGATCTGAAGGTCGAGCAGGGTCATCGCAACAAGCTTCGCTTAGCGGGGGTCCTGTCCTTGACAACCCTTCCATTGCAAAGGTTCGACTAAATTTATGAACAAAATAAAAAGGTATCGCCCCGCTCGAGTGGTCGAGGGGTGCGTGCTACCCAAGGCTGATAGCTGGGGTCGCTCTGACAGCTGGGGTCGCTCTGACAGCTGGGGTCGCTCTGACAGCTGGGGTCGCTCTGACAGCTGACAGCTGCCCGAGGCTGACAGCTGACAGCTGCCCGAGGCTGACAGCTGGGGCATTCCACGATAGATCGTACCAGGCCCGTCACCCTCATCTCTCAGATTTGAATGAAAATTGGTACAAGGGGTAATCATAGGCTCCAAAAACACCTGTCAAAATATCAGACTTCTCAGATCAAAACTTTTTTAGTTACATTGCATAATATTTTCTAAACTTCAGATTGTTAGGGTGAGTTTGATGAGCTATAACTCAAAAACGAGCTAAGCAAGCAACAAACGGTAAACAGCTTTGAACTAACGATGAATCAAAGATTAATACAGTATTTTTATAATTGGAAAGAAAAGCTGAACATATTGAAAAAGTCGTAGTATTTTTTTTTAATTGTCTTTAATGGCCCTTGGGACCAAAATTTTTGCCATTTTTTTTTTTTTAAATAAACCCCAGGTCCTTTAACCCTATTAGTGGCAGGCTCCTGGCTACCCCCTATTAGTGGCAGGGGGGGCTGTTTACGACCCCCCCTTGATATCTCGAGATCTAACGGGCCGATTTTCAAAATTCAAACGACATTCGATTTCGCTCAACGAGATCTACATTTCTAAAAAAATAAAATTGAAAAATGTCAATAGGGGGGTAGAGGGGGGTAAAAACGGGCAAATTGCAGATACATTTTAGACTGTTTATCACAGCCAGGTTTCTGAACCAATCTTAACGCAACTTTTGCCGATCGATAGAGAATGAACCAGGAATTCACATGGATCCTAAAAATATGCATTTTCAAAAAATCATAGGCGGATACAGATCATTGAGATTGGGGGTACACAAAAAGTATAGTAAATAAGGTTTTTGTTGGTACTGTTTCTAAAAAGGGTGGCAATGGTCTTGTTATGTTACAATTTTCTTATGAGAGAACGACTAAAATTGTATTGGTCATGCATAGGCGGTGTCAGGGCACATATGTTGGGAGGTAAAAAATAACCCCCCTTTTTGGACGCCTGGATCCGCCTATTATAGCAAAAACGTGTCAAAAAAGGATGCACAATAACTTTGTATATGTTATCACATGATACCTTTCATTCACTGTTCGTAAAACTGGTGCAGCATCGTGATCTTCGCCCAAATGACTCGCTTCACGAATAGGACCCCCCAATTCCCAGTGCTCTGGAGCCGCCCCTGGTAAAGTTATGAACTTGAAATTTTCAGGGAATGTGCCCAATTTAGTTTTAGGAAAAGTCAGAAAATTTCAGCATCGTAGCTTCAGCGGTTTCGGAGATATTCCCGAAAAACCTGAGGGGTGGATAAAATTAACCCCCCTGCCACTAATAGGGTTAAAATCGACATGCAAAAAATTAGAAAGGTTTTCTTTCTATAAATTCCTCATTTAAATGTATACAAAATGGGTTTCCGGGGGGTTGGTACGACCCCAGCTCGCCGTTTCGCC
Source organism: Amphibalanus amphitrite (assembly GCF_019059575.1). NCBI lineage: Eukaryota > Metazoa > Arthropoda > Thecostraca > Balanomorpha > Balanidae > Amphibalanus > Amphibalanus amphitrite. The sequence goes on from NW_024881989.1 coordinate 363,052, forward strand.
TCTAATGGAGCTAGAACCTTGCGGAAAAAAACGAGCATGTGCGCCGTTACAAGATGCATCGAATAATACCACATTTTAAGGTCTCAGGTTCATTGGTGACCCCTGAGGTCATTTCAAGTGACCCAAATCACGGGTCCGGTTTTTGATAGATAACTTAGCAACAAATGGTCGCAGAGCCGCGATTTTAGCATCTTTGTGTTTGCCTAGCTCCGGCGCGTCGAATGGTATACTGTTTGTTCTGGTGAAGTCAGCTTAAGTCGCTGACCTCGGGTCAGCACACTGCCGTGTATTTGGCTCCGCGCCCCGACCGGGCGGCCCAGCCGGCAGCCAGCCCCCGGGCATCACGTGACCGCTCGAGTCCGCGGCAAAGCCAACCAGCGCGGCGCTGGACAAACAGCGCCGCTACAGAGATGGTTAACAGTCGGGTCAGGCCACGAAACTGAGTGAATGAGATCATATTGCACATCATTCGATTCGCAATGTCTTTCCGAGTCCATTGGTAGCTTTCCCGTCTCTCTAGCTCAATTTGATCGAGAGTTATTGACGAAAAACTCTTATGACCCTAGTGACGTACGAATGACGTCACGAAAGATCAACAATGCAAAAGTGAGGCGAAAATGACTTCAACTGAACTTTCAGTAACCAGTGATGTCACTAGGCAGCTTTACCACACCATTTGTAGGCTCTTTTCCGAAATCACAATTCGAGACCATTACGGTGACGCAAAATAAGTACATTTATAGAAAGAACACCTTCCTAATTTTTGCATTACTACTTAAAAATGATCCAAAAATGTTTTTAAGTAAATAAAAATTCAAAAAATGTGGTCCCAAAGGCATAAAAATGCAAATTAAAGGAAACTCGAGGTGTTATATATCAAAAATAGTATATATTTCAAAATTTTGACAATGCGTATTATTCTTTGTTTCAATGCAAGTTTAATGCCGTACAGCATTTGGCATTTGGATTATCCGTCTTAGAGTTACAGCCCGCCAAACTTGGGGCTGCAACGCAAGATCCAAAACATGTTATACACTATAACTCAAAAACCACTCATCTGATAAGCTTGAAATTGTTACAGGAGGATTCAGAGCCCCTGATTACCCTTTAGACCAATTATCGTGTTAAAATCCGAGAGATGAGGGTGTCAAATTCGAAAAAAGTGGTACGATCTATCGTGGAATGCCCCAGCTGCCCGAGGCTAACAGCTGGTGTAACTCTGACAGCTGACAGCTGCCCGAGGCTGACAGCTGGGGTCGCTCTGACAGCTGGGGCTACTCTGACAGCTGACAGCTGCCCGAGGCTGACAGCTGGGGTCGAACTAATGGCGGTCTGACAGCTGAAATTATTCAGGCCGCATTTAAACTTCTGGTCGCGGGAACATTTATCATTAAACACATACCTTACCACGAAGTATAAATAATTATAAGCATGGCACCCGATCGCTGGACGGTGCGTCTCGTCATGGGCTGTGATACATTAGTTTATACTGGGCCCACCTGACTGACACAGCTGGAGTAGGAGTGAACCATGGCATAAAGTGGTCGGTAGGTGGCATTGTCAACCGCAGAGCATCGCGAAACCAATACAAAACAAAACCATAGGCAACGCAAAAAAAAAAAGATTGAGAGACTCAGCAACATTTTACCCTGGGTAGGTATGCACAGAAAAAATATGACATCAAAATATAAACTTGATGTCGGTTTTGGTAAACCCAAAAATCTAATATCTATTGACATGGGTATCTAGTAATTGGCGCAGACTGTACAAGACTGAGAGTACGTGGCGCAGACTGTACGAGGGTGTGGTGGCGTGTGGCGCGGCGCAGCCTGTATGAGGGCAGGGGGTGGCATGTGGCGCTGGCTGTGCGCGGTGTCGGTGCCGCCGATCGGTCCCACCTGTGTCTTGGAGTCGGGCCGGGCCCACCACAGTGATCCCTCCTTCCTCATTTCGGCGATTTTGCGGTTGAGGTTGTGCGCCAGCACCACGGTCAGCGGCATGCACTCCTCAGTCTCGTCCGTGGCATAGCCGAACATCAGGCCCTGGCGGCAGGTCACAGCAGGTCACAGGTCAGCGTCACAGGTCACAGGTCAGCGTCACAGGCCAATGGCACAGCTCACAGGTCGGGGATACAGGGTTTCACTACGTGAGTTGGTCCACTGGCCTGGCTCCGCAAGTCCCGTTCTAGTAGCTGGTCCCACCATCATATCCTCTCCCCCCAGCCCTCACCCCCCCCCCCCCCAATCACCACCACTCTAGTAGTGTCCCTTCACTAGCCTCATCCCGTACCCCATAGCTGCCCGGGACAGGGGTGGTCACTGGTCAGCGGTGGTGGTTGATCCTTGGTTGATCCGGTCCAATCTGTCATTCTTGAATAACTCATGAACCATCTGAGCTAGCAACGTGACGGCATGCCTTCCCCTCCACCAATTTGGCGTGTCTTTATGGATGTTCCACTCTTGTATATGGTATAACGTTGCTTTGAGCATGATTAATATCAATAATAATAATAGGATTGACCTTATGCTCATATTATTATTTATACTAAAATATGAGCATAAGGTCAATTTTTTTCAAACTACTCCGCCACCCATTATTAGGTGACCAGGAGTGCCCCCACCCTCAGCCCAGCGACTCACAGCACCTTACGTTAACACCAGACAAAAATAAAAAAGGATAAGTCGCGGCACTCCCAGCTAGGAAAATTAAAAAAAAACAAAGTAAGCAAAAGAAGTGCGGGAACCGGTTAATAAATAAAGAGAGCCAAAGTAGTCATTGCTGAAAGCAGCGGATGACTGTTCTACTACATCTAAGAAAGAAGTCATTCATACATGCATACATAATTGGTTAGTAGAGTGCATTCAGCCTTTCACTCCTAGAAGAAAAATCAGCAAATGGCAATCCAGTGGGGAAACATTTCTGGTCAATTCGAGCGCAGGTCAACAGCCAGACTTTCTAGGGCCCACCAGCTAAGCAGGGCTTGTTGCTGATGGACCCCTTCAAGTCCGGCGTTCCATTTGAGTGGGGACGTATCTCCTGTGTTGATAATCACGAAGGTAGGTTACAATTATCAACACATCATTGTCAGCCTAGCCCAATAATAAATGCACCAATATGTCCATTTATTATTGGGCCACTTGTCGAGATGCTAAGCACTTTGTATGAAAAGTACTAGGTAAGCGTGTGTATTACGCTATTTAGGTATGCATTGCTATTTATTGTCATGTTCTTGTTGTTTTACTTATTGTAAGATTAACATATTTTCATATTCATTTATAGGTATATTTACGAGGATACTTAGTACCCAGGATTACTTAACTAATACTTTTGCTAATACTTTACTTAAACTTTTGATAAGTACTTTTGCTTAGTACTCACTAAGTAAGATATTCTTTACATATTTTTTGAAAGTGTTTTTTGATTGAGGTACTTCTTCTAATAGAAGATCTTTAGCTATTAAGTCATTCCAGAGTTTGGGTCCGATGCAAGGAAATGAGTAGAGCCTGTAATTTTTTGTTGAAAAAACAGGTTGAAAATGATGGATATTTCTTGTCTGATGGATAGGGTCAGTTGAAAGATGAAGTAATCGTCTTACAGAGACTGGTAATTCCTGCATTATGTACTTATGCATGATAAGCATTATTTGAAGTTTGGCTACGTCTTTAATTTTAAGAATACTATATTTTTTAAATATTGGGGTAGCACTTTGTGGTGGGAAAATACCTTCAATTAGTCTCATGAACCTTTTTTGCAGAATTACCAGCCTTTGAAGGTGGTTTTCATAGTTGGAACCCCAAATGAAACAGCAGTAGTTGATGTAAGGAAAAATCAAAGAATAATATAATTGAATGAGCTGCTGTTTTGGGATAAAGCGTCTAGCTCTTGCAATCATTCCAATGTTTCTGCTGATAATTTTACATATGCTACTGATATGAGATGTGAATTTAAGGTCAGAGTCAATAAGGATTCCTAAATATTTCACTGTTTTCATTTCAACTACTGCTGTGTTTCTAATGTAAATGTTTAACTTTTCAGCAGTTCTCCGTTTTGAATATACTTGGAGAAATGTTTTTGATGGGTTCACTGTGAGGTAATTTGCTTCTAGCCATTCAGATATTTTTGACAGGGCTGCATTTGTTATTTCTTGAAGTGTTTCTCTGTTTTTATGTTTGAAAAATATTTCTAACATTTTATATTGAAGCTCCATACTATACATTTGATAAAAGCATTTTAGATATATCCGTTTTACTGACTCATCAACATAACAGTTATAATAAAAATAATTGTTTTTGAAAAAATGCCAAAAACGACTTAACAAGTTAAACGCAAATATACATGCAAAAAGACGAACAACATCAGCTCTTTAACACGGCAATCTCGTTCTTTTTTTACAAAAAAGTTTGCCATAACAATTTGGAAAACCTTTTTTGCTAATGTTCATAAAAGGAAATTAAAATTAAAAGCTTTCACAGAGCCGGAGTACATGGTGTGCCGGTGCCGGTGCCGGTGGCGGTGGCGGTGGCGGTGGCGGTGGCGGTGCCGGTGGTGGTGCCGGTGGTGGTGCCGGTGGCGGTCTGCGGACGGACTGAGCGGCGCGGGCCGGTGCCGGTGCCGGTGCCGGTGCCGGTGCCGGTGCCGGTGCCGGTGCCGGTGCCGGTGGCGGTGTTGGTGTTGGTGGTGGCGGTGGCGGTGCCGGTGCCGGTGGCGGTCTGCGGACGGACTGAGCGGCGCGGGCCTCTCACCTGGTCCCCGGCGCCCACCTCCTCCTCCAGACGGTTGTGGTGCACGCCAGCCGCAATTTCCGGATTCTGCTGCTCGATGGCGATCATCAGGTTCAGGGTTTTATGGTCGAAACCTGGCCAACACACGGGGCACATTTCTAGGTGTCAGAAACTTGCGAATATCATTGTTTGTTGAATATGGGAGGTGAATAAATTTATTAATATCGTGGCAAGCTAAAAACACGTTTCAACATTTGTGTTTTTGATTTAAATTGATCATAACTTATAATGATCTGTGTATAGTCGAGGTGATTCCCTAAAACAAACACCTTTGCTAAAGCACTAGTCCGTGCACGGAGCTGCCATTTTCACATTTCCGTTCGCAGCATCGCCCACTACCCCAGCGTGCCAAGCTGGATGGAGCTCACTGCTCACAGGCCTGTCATTTCCGCGCGCCGTGGGCCATCACGCCGTGTCCCGGGCTTCTCACCTCTCACGCTGTCCTTTTCTCGGCTATCCGTTGCTCTCACATCTCTCGTTGTCTGTCTTTTACCGGCTGTCTAGTGTCTCCCTGTGTCTGGTGTCTCCCGCTGTCTGACGTCTGCCGGCTGTCGGCCGCGCTCACCCCTCCCGCTGTCTGGTGTCGGCCGCCGTCTCACCTTTCTGCTGTCTGGTGTCTGGTGGTGTCGGCCGCCGTCTCACCTTTCTGCTGTCTGGTGTCTGATGGTGTCGGCCGCCGTCTCACCTTCCCTGCTGTCTGGTGTCTGATGGTGTCGGCCGCCGTCTCACCTTTTCTGCTGTCTGGTGCCTGATGGTGTCGGCCGCCGTCTCACCTTTCTGCTGTCTGGTGTCGGCCGCCGTCTCACCTTTCTGCTGTCTGGTGTCTGATGGTGTCGGCCGCCGTCTCACCTTCCTGCTATCTGGTGTCTAATGGTGTCGGCCGCCGTCTCACCTTTCTGCTGTCTGGTGTCTGATGGTGTCGGCCGCCGTCTCACCTTCCTGCTGTCTGCTGTCTGGTGTCGGCCGCCGTCTCACCTTTCTGCTGTCTGGTGTCTGATGGTATCGGCCGCCGTCTCACCTTTCTGCTGTCTGGTGTCTGATGGTGTCGGCCGCCGTCTCACCTTTTCTACTGTCTGGTGTCTGATGGTGTCGGCCGCCGTCTCACCTTTTCTGCTGTCTGGTGTCTGATGGTGTCGGCCGCCGTCTCACCTTTCTGCTGTCTGGTGTCTGATGGTGTCGGCCGCCGTCTCACCTTTCTGCTGTCTGGTGTCTGATGGTGTCGGCCGCCGTCTCACCTTTTCTGCTGTCGTCGTACCCGATGCCCTTGATGGTGTCGCGCACCACCTGCTGGTAGTCGATGGTGGCCCTCGAGGTGATCTCTCCCAGCACCAGGATCATGCCCGTCTTGGTGGCCGTCTCTGCACAACCACACGGGTCAGCGGTCAGCCGTCTCTGCACAGCCACACGGGTCAGCGGTCAGCCATCAGCCGTCTCTGCACAACCACACGGGTCAGCGGTCAGCCGTCTCTGCACAGCCACACGGGTCAGCGGTCAGCCGTCTCTGCACAGCCACACGGGTCAGCGGTCAGATCAGCCATCGGTCAGTGGTCACTGGTCATGTAATCAGCGATCAGACAGATCAGACGGGTCAGTGGTCAGCACTCAGCCGTCAGTGGTCAGCGGTCAGATGGGTCAGCAGTCAGACGGGTAAGCGGTAGAGGTGATTGATATCGCCCACTTTTGTGCAGTTTGCTTGTTTGTTTGTTCGTTTGTTTGTTTGTTTGTTTTTGCTACAGACTAATGACTTTTCATGCTTAGAATGACCAGAAACGAAAAAAAATATTTTTTTTTCAAAAAGTATTTTAAAAAATGTTTTCATATCAATATAAGCACAACTATATTCCATATTTGTATAGGCTAAACAGTGGTTGCAGCGGAAGCTTATCACGCGTTTACCAAACATATTGCAGAGTTCAACTCAGCGTGTCTCGATCTAAAGTTATTGTCAAAAAAATGGAGACGTTTTGTGACCTGAGATGACCTCGGGGGCCTAAATGGGGTCACGTTAGGCGGCACGGGCGGACATCGATAGCAGCGCCTCTATCGGTCACTAGGGAAAGCTGGGCAGTAGGCGACGAAATACCGGCTGAGTTGTCACACGTTGAATAGGTTTATAGACATCCGTCTTGTGAAAAAGTTGAACTTTTGCCTTCAATATTTCTACAGGCAATTTTAGAAGTGTCTTCACATAGATTACAACACCGTTAAGATTATTGTATTCACTTCAAGCCTTCCCTATTGTTCTTGATGATGCGGGAACTATTTCTAATTAGTGTTTCTAGCTTAAAAAAGAACATATTGTGCAAACGATGAAAAAAAAACATAGATCGAAGATTTTAAATGCAATTTTCTCTAGCAATTAATGGTAAATTCTCTACAGATCAAGGAAAAGATGCATGCTAACTGATAATTTAAAGTTCTTGGGGCCAGTTGTTTTCTTCTTTTCTTACGTCGCCCCAATGGCCGCGAATACACTTGTGATAACGCCTATCGATAGGTGCAAGTTCCCGGTTCAGTGTGTCATGGTTACCTGTGTCCCGATGTTTTTGGTGTTTTCAGTCACAATAAGAGCATTTTAATTTTCTCCCTATTTAGTCCCCTTGACTCATAATGGCGATGTCACAAAATTGGCCTGACTTTAGGGCACCGATATGAGATTTCAAAATTCCGTGATATGCTAAGTGTTGGTACTGATTCCCTTATGCAATAGCCTGAGCTTCAAACCTCTGGGATGTTTCCTGTAGGAATGATGGAACCACAAAGGTTTTTAGATACATGGTCACTTAACTTGATTTGTTGACCTGACCTTATGTGACCTGGGGTCAAAAATTTTACATATGATGCGACATTAATGTACCATAAGCTACATCAAGTTTCGCGGCGCGCGCTGTGCGCCGCGGTTTTTTACACTCGCAAAAAACTGACAGGTATGACCAAAAAGAAGAAAAGAAAAAAACGCCCCACCTGGGCGAAGGTTAATTAACCCGCGCCCCGTAGGGGGGCCGAAACGGCCCCTCCCTGTCCTTTTCCGTCGATATCTCCTAAACGGCTGGAGATATCGCCACCAAACTTTCAGGACCCCTCCGGGCATCAATTGTACCCATTGTGACAAAAAAAATCCAGAGGTTATGATAGGTTGGCCACAAACGACGTCAGAATGACGTCATGTTCTGTCATTTTCGACCGAAAAAAGACCTTCGCGAGAAGACCTGTCAGGCCTACAGCTTTGAAGATACAGAAAAATGATCGAGACATAAAAGGTGTAGAATTGACAGGGCTACAAAACTATTATCTTGGATTTTTGAAATTTTTGAGTTTTGACCCCCAAAAATCAAAAAAGCATTTTTTTTATATATTAGCCAAAAAATCCAAAAAGTTTTTTTTAGCTTCGAGAAAACCGGAATAAATGTGATAGTACCTACCGTCTTCTATCCACATACCAAATTTCAGATCGATACCTGCTTTTTGGCCAAGTTATAGTGAAAAAAACTGTCCAAAAATGATGACGTCAAATTTTCAAACTCAATTTTTGGCAATTCTAGGTCTCGTAGAGCAGAACAAAGACCACCATTAGACTCCCCGTGACGAGCTGCATCGAATCGATACCCATATTATGCAAAAATATCAACTTTGAAATTTGACCTAATTTGACCTGACCTTGACCTGACCTTCACCAAAATGTGACCCAGGCTGGCCCCAAAGGCTGCCTAACCCACATAATCGCATTTGTCATGTAAAATGGACCATAAAACATGTATCATACGACACTTTCATATTGTGCCCCCGGTGACCTGACCTCGCTGTGACCTGACCTGGTATCAGTGACCTCAGGTAGTAAAGTAAGTGTTTGACGAACAATGTACCATCGATGGTTTTCAATAAATTACCATTTTACTCAATTTCACAACACATTTCTTGAAATGCCTGTGAACGGTGAAAATCCGACCTTTGACCTGACCTGTGACGTCATCGGTTTGACCTGGGTCAATGAAATTTGGTCACAAGGTAGTTCCCCGGTGGGGCTATCGAACACCGTTTGAATTTTGAAAATCGGCCGGTAAATTTCCGAGATCTTAGGGGGGGGCCGAAACGGCCCCTCCCCTACGGGTGGTAGGGTCCGCCGATAGCCCTACGGGGCGCGGGTTAACCCGCGCCGGGATAAAAAATAGAGTTCAACTGATGTGAGATTTTCAGACGGTGCCGTTTGCTAACAGAGCTGCGTAGTGTCTACACTCTACATAGTCCCAGTTGGATTTGTTTCCAGTAACCATGTACGGCGCTCACAAAACGGAGCACAGCTTAATGAACGATAGACCGGAGAATCAGGGCCCTTAGCAAATAGGATGCTACAGGGTCTTTCATAATGAATGTTACTTTTGAACATTTAGTTAGGAGCTCTTAATTTATCACTTCTGCGTGAATTTTATATGCATATTGTTGCAAATTGATTAGGGTTTTGTTCCAAAAAATAAAAAAATTCACAACGCCAATTTTCTTTCACGCAAAAGCAGAGTATGTCGACACCACCAAAACGTATTACGGATTACGGTCGACGGACAAGTCTTCAGCCATTGGCTCTCCCCTGGGTCAACACTGAACGGGGTGGCTTACCTCAGGCTGCTCAAGGAATGCTTCTGCCTCAGGTCAGGGACAAGGTTCAAAGAGACGGCCTGTGGTTCCAGCAGGATGGTGCCACAGTGCACACCACGGCAGCTGTTGCGCCAGTGACTGATCGAAAATTTCGAAGAGCGCGTTATCAGCCGCCTCACCGAGCGACCATGGCCACCACGGAGTCCTGACCTCTCCCCGCTGGACTACTGGCTTTGGGGAGTCCGGCATTGGCTGATCTGAGACAAAACCCTCCTGCAGCCATCCACTGCGAACCACAGTGGAAGGGTTTGCTGGAAGCCTGGACCCAGACGTTGTGAGGCGCGGGGTGTGACACCTTCATCAGAGGGCCGAAACGTGTGCCTTAATTAAGGGCGATCAGTGGAAAATTCCTCAGGAGTATTAAAATGAAAGTTGTGTGTGCAAAAACGCTAATGTGTTTCTGTTTCATGTGATGGTACATATTACATGAGGAACATATATGTCCTGAGAAATAGCTCTTTCAAAAGTAACATTCATTATGAAAGACCCTGTAGACGTAGCGATCCATTCAAACAGCTTGATCGGGATCTTAACCCGCGTATGACTGGGGTATTTTCCATAACTCGAGTGACTGGGGGGGGGGGGGGCTCTCCAGAGCCTCCTCCTTCTATCTCCGAAACTACTGGGCCGATCGTCAAAGTTCAAACGGCGTCTGATAGCCCTGAAAAAAAATGTCGAACAAAACCTATTTTCATTTACCTCGAGGTCACCGATGACGTCACAGGTCAGGTCAAAATAGAAATTATCAACATTTTTGCTTGTTCACAAATTAGGCTCTGACCACCGGCTGACAAGTCTGATCAGGCTCATTTTTGGTTTGCGCACTCCTTGATATATGCCTCAGATACACTGAGGGTACCGAACTTTTACTTCGAATTTTTCAGGTCAAGGCCAGGTTATCCTAGGTCACGAAAATCGTTTATCATGTATCGGTCACGTGACGCATGTTTTATGGCCCATTTTACTCGCAGATTTCGAGAACAATGTCGTATGTGTCATTTGAGGTCATTTTCAGCTGAATTTACCGGAGGTCAGGTCAGTTTCAGGTAAGAAAAAGTCAAATTTAAAAAATGATTTTTTCAACAAAAAGGTTACTTTTAGATGCAGATTGAGCTCAGGAATACGATGATGCCATCATATTGCTGTACAATGTCACAAACGTACTGAAAAATTGTTTTGAAAAATCTGTGATTGTAAAATTTTGACAATAATGCGAAAAACTTCGCTATTTTTTAAGACATTGGACTAAAACTTGCTAATCAGTGTGTGCTTTATTACGGAGCGAGCGAGGCGAGCGTAGTCTTTCCTTAGAATTTAGATTAACGGAAATTTCTGAGTATGAGCGGCCGGCCGGGACGCTTTTGCGAGGCTTATATCTCAGCAACCACTTGACCGATTTACACGCGGTAATTTTTGTAGGGTAGCTTCATTCCTTCTACCAAGTATTGGACTATTCCCGATGCATGTCGGTGACCCCTTATGCACGTGCCACGTGCAAAACGAAGAGGTGTCAGTTTTGTAATTGTTGCAATATCTCGGTTATTACTTGGCCGATTGCGCTGAAAGTTGGCATGTAGGTAGGCACCCACTAGGCACTGCATATCCATGTGCCAGAGTTGGGGTGCTGCTGCACGTGCGCACGTGCAGGGTTCGTTTCCAGATCTCGAGAACGGCTGGACCGATGGCGCTCAAATTTGGTACACGGTTAGGGGCCAGTTAGTAGGGTGCCGTGCACAAGTCAGTTGGGACCCATTTTGCACGTGCGCACGTGCAGGGTGCCGCTTCCAGATCTCGAGAACGGCTGGGCCGATTGTGCTCAAATTTGGCACATCGCTATAGACCGGTTTGTAGGGTGCCGTGCACAAGTCAGTTGGAGGTACCCCTTGCGATTTCGCACGTGCAAGGCCCACCCTCTCCCTCGCTCCGTTAGTCGCCCCAAAAGGCGTTATACTGGTCACAATATTCCGGTTTTTGTAAAAAAACAAACAAAAAAAAATCATTTTTTGTAATTGTGAATACATATTTCTTAAAGTTTCAAAAGTTGAAAATTCGAGCTAGCAGTTTGATAGATACGTGTATTTGTAGTCCACTCATGCGAAGAAATTGGATCTAGCTGTGAAACTGAGCTCTTGAGAGCGTTTGTCGTAATTCAAGGTTTTGCATCAAAATTGGCAGACATGACGTCACTTGACGTCATTTCCGCGGGCCAAACTATGATAGCTTGAAAGTTGAACTTTTAACACAAGGTGTCAAATTCGGGCTTTCAGTAGCATGGACTTCAGAACCTCGCAATGGGCGTCTCTCGTCATAAACTCTGTCAAAACGGTGCACAAGCCATCATATAAGGCCTACAAGAGTGTCAGATCCATGTAGGGGTCAGTCAAGCATAGGTCAGTGTCAAGGTCAGGTCAACCAGGTAGGCTAATATCCCCGAAAATCAAAACTGATATTTGCAGCCTGTGACACATGTTTTATGATTAATTTTGGGCGTGGAACACGATGGTGACATTCATTTCATCATATGTGTACGTGTTTGGTTAGAAAATTTAATTTAAGAAATGCATGCATCATGGTCGTGAAGAAGTCACAGGAAATTGCCAAGATTCAGTTCGAGATTTTGAAAAATGCGGAACGATAATCAAAAATCGAAGATAGCCATTTGATTGTTCATGGTATTCGCAGTCTAATGGCGTTTATGGCATGTCTTTATATGTATTCTGTGATTTTATATGATATTTTAAACATATGCCATTTTTGGTTGAAAACTCAGAAATCATGACGGCACTAAAACCTCGATATCTCAAAACTTTCCGACCTATTTTTTTAATCTTTGTCACAATAAACTTCAATCAATTCCCTACAGGTCCCCTAATATTGGCGCGCTTGCGGCGCGCCGTTTTCATGCTATGGCGCGGCGACAAAAGTGGGGGCGTTTAACGCCCTCCCCCCGCAACTCGCGGGTTTTTAAATGTCTAGGGTTAAATGTCGCGGGTTTCAAATGTCTAGCAACAAAGGCGCGGTCATTCGGTGCTTATAATATTATATTACTGACTCACACAATACAACATTATCTATATACTTTTTGTATGCTTTTTATAGTTCCAATAGCCTGCTTCGACAGACTCAATCAGACATGGACTCTATGTATTAGGTTATTTCCTAGCAATGTTTCAATAAACAGCTTTCCAATCCGTTAGAGGTTATTGTGCAAGTAAAGGGGACCCAGATTGAACTTCTCATTAGTGACTGTCAGTGGTCGCCATCAGTGACCGCCACCGGACGCCGTCAGTGGTCGCCATCAGTGGTCGCCACCGGACGCCGTCAGCGGTCGCCGTCACCGGTCGCCGTCACCGGTCGCCGTCAGTGGTCGCCGTCAGTGGTCGCCCGTCCCGCCGAGTCGCCGCCCTCACCACAGGCCACCTTGGCGTCCGGGTCCTCCCGCAGGTGGGCGTCCAAGATGGCGTCGCTTACTTGGTCGCAAATCTTGTCTGCCGAAAAAAAAAACAGAAACACGGCCATCAGCCACGCCGGTCAGCAGCAGCGGGCGGTTATCCTATAGACACCACGAACATATGCATGTCACAATGCTGAGCCTGGATGACGCGACAAACTATATGTAGAATGTAGATACTATCTACCAAGCTTCAGTCAAAACCGATCCCCAATCCAAGCAAATAATAACCACTGTAGGCAGATATAGCTACGGGCAATGCATATATCGGAAACGGTTGGTGAGCCAGACATGGGTAAATAGATCAGAAAATCAAAAATGGAATAGTTATACCAGGTTCCATGGACCAGACCAGGGTCGCCGGGCCAGACCAGGGTCGCCGGGCCAGACCAGGGGAGGTGGACCAGGGTCGGTGGACCAAACCAGACGGCCGGGCGGAGGGCATCGCTGGGTTTAGGAAGCAGGGTCGCTCTCAGAGGACGACAGCTGAGTGACGGTGGATACAAACGGACGCCGTGATCAGAGGGACGACATGGCTGTGTTTTCAGGTACAACATGTATAATAGCATCACCGAGAGACTGTGTGGCAGCGCGCACTGGATTGTGCGGCGTCACCCAGTCCCGGCCCGGCGGTGGTGGTCCGGTCAGGGTACGGCAGTCCGGTACAAACACTGTACATTGTATAACGCAGCAGGAGCCGCCCACCAGTAAACAGCGGGCGGCGCGCCACGCGCCTGGACAGTGTCGGCGTGAGTGACCGCCACCAGACCGCTGACACAGCACTGTGACACACCACTGACACGGCACTGTGACACAGCACTGACGCAGCACTGACACAGCACTGACACAGCACTGACACAGCACTGACAAAACACGGATACAGCACTGATACAGCACTGATACAGCACTGACACACGGCTGACACAGCACGGACACAGCACGGACACAGCACTGACACACCGCTGACCGCCACCAGACCGCTGACACAGCACTGACACACCGCTGACACAGCACTGACACAGCACTGACACACCACTGACACAGCACGGACAAACCACTGGGCACTGACACAGCACTGACACAGCACTGACACAGCACTGACACACCGCTGACACACCACTGACACACCGCTGGCACAGCACTGACACACCGCTGACACAGCACTGACAAACCACTGGGCACTGACACAGCACTGACACAGCACTGACACACGGCTGACGCGCGGCTCTGGTGTGCGTGTTGCGCGTGCGCCGGCGCGGGCCGTCCGGCTGGCTCACCTGGGTGCCCCTCGCCGACCGACTCGGAGGTGAAGAGGAACGTGTCGCTGCCCTCCATGGCCTCCCCTCGCAGCTGGTCCGACTGGATGCTCATGCCGGGCATGATGCCGAGTCCGTTCAGCAAGGGCTCTGTGGGCACGGACCAGGCGCCCAGCTGTCACATGCTCGCACGTGGTCCCACGCGGCGCGGTCCGACACGAGCACACGGCACGTGGAGCCAAGACCACTGACGGATCAAACGTGGAGGAACGTTTGGACACTGACCCTCCGGCAGAGTTCGAAACTGACTGGAAATTCAGAAATTAAAATCAACAAGATTTGTAATTTCGTAGCATAGATAGAAAAAGTAAAAGTTTTATCAGCAATGCTGTTCGAAAGTACACGGTAATTGATAAGGAAGCGAACGCTGGAAGTTTTATGGACATTGAACAATGTTTTGTTTCCCAGTGAATTGCGTGGCTGCAGGGCCTGACGGCCCATTTTGATCCGCCAGTGGCCGAGACATTGCCACACTAAATCATTTACATAGTTCACGTGCCACCAGCGTGCATGGAGGCCTACAACCTCTGTGACTCCACGGTGACTTACATGATTAAACTCAAGTCACTTATCTAAGTACCTTACTTTTGATGTAAAACAGCCTTATAATATGCATTCAAGGGAACTGAATGATGCCACTTGAGACCGTTTACTTTTTGTTGTAATTGGCATGTTATATGCAGTGTTTTACCTTTTATTTCGCTTTCTTCCTGCCCCATGACTGATATGTCTGAGAATGACAAGAGCGGGCACAGACCACACATCAGCAAACCAGCAGCGTTCAACTAGCGTTCACAGGAAAAGTCACTTTCTGTGCTGACTCTCAGCTCGCTGAGCCGTTGCTGGCCGGCGCGGCTGTGGGCCGGCCGGTGACTGGTGGTGACTGGTGACTGGTGACTGGTGACTGGTGACTGGTGACTGGTGACTGGACCGGCGCGTCTGTGGGCCGGCTGGTGACAGCCGGTGCGCGCCGTTTTCATTGTCTCTCGTATCGCGTCGTGACCGGATTAGTTGTGTTGTACAGGTGACCCGCATACGACGGGGACTTATTTTGTAGACCTACTGTATAACACGGTAACGGCCGCGATCAGAAGCCAATGGTCACACGAGTCGTATAGCTGGCAACGGCATAAAGCACGGTGCTTTCTAGCACTGGCCATTGTGGGGTATCGATAAAACCACGTCCTTGTTTTATTTTTTAGTTTTCTTTTTTGCGTGTGTAGGAACTTGCGTGTTAAAGAAATATGTTGACAGTGCTTGGTGGCAATGGACTGAAAAGGTACAAAGCATCTGTAATTATGAAGGCACTGGGCATTGTATTTATTGCTGTAGAACTTTTGGCCCGGATAATTCAAGGTAAGTCTAGCAGGTCGATTTAGGCAGCGCCTCTCTGTGGCTCCCACGGATTTCCGGGGAGGGAGGAATCTGGTGCGGTAGGGGTCAAACGCCCCCCCCCGCGCCGCCTCTGATCAGTTCCTGGACGGTCACCAACAGTTGGATGAAATGAAACCATAAAAAGGAGCCTTGCTGACTGCTAGTAGGTACAAAAGTAGAAACAATTAGTTCAGTAATGCAATTACCCGATATAAATCACCCAGAGCCGCTGATTTTGGCGGAGCATGGCCTGGCTGGCGACCACAGAGCTCAATCACATGATCCGACCAGAAACCCCCCAAAAAATGTTATTTGTCCAATGAAAGAATGCCCAAATAAAACAGCCTTGCACTCCCACTTGTACACGTGGTCGTGATCTGGAAACGTACATGAGGAAAGGCTTGGCTACCGTAAGCCGGCAAGGGTAAAAAAGTTGTGGCAGCATTCAGCGGTGCACCCAAGGGGGGCCTCGGGGCCCACAGGAAGCCCGCTTTGACAGGAGACCTTCTCTGGAAAAGAGGCACTCTCTAAGTGGGAGGCTACCTCTGCACACGAGGGAGTCAGGAGGCCTCCTCCGGCAGGAGATCGTTAACCTTCGCCCCAGTGGGGGGGGGGGCATATGTTACCACCCTGTCGCGTTTTTCGCGTGTGAATAAAAAACCGCGGCGCGTAGCGCCGCGCCGCTTGGGGTAGCTTTTGGTACATCAATTTTGGACAATGTGTGAAATTTTTGACCCCAGGTCATGTCAGGTCAGGTCACCAGGTCAAGTTAACTGACCAAGCCTTAAAAAAAGTTTGCAATCATGTCCAGCCTGCAGTGTTTGTCAGAAAGGTTTTAAACTTGGTGGATTGCATGCTGTTATGGGAGCCTACAATTTGTATATCTCGGATTTTTTATATCCGTGACCTAAGGTCAGGTCAGTGGCATGACCTTTCCATTACAAGTCAATAGAGAAAAATGAAAATGCCTCTAGATCCGTGTGTACGCATAGGAACAGTCCAAATATTTCAGAATCACAATGATTTAGTCCACTCGTGATGACCAAGGTGTCATTTTTGCTGATAGCCTCTAGAAAGGTCATCCGAGGTCATTTGAGGCTACAAACAGTTTTTTTTGCCAATAACTCGCGATTGGAAAGAGATAGAACGCTGGGGATGGTCTCATTGTGTTTGTCTTGTTGAGACGCATCGACTGATATGCAGCATGACCTTTTCCGGTCAGGTCATGACCTTGACCTGAGGTCAAATTTTTAAGTTGACCTTTCAAGGTCAAATTATAGTTCATTCGACGCGTCTCGGTGAGGGGAACACGATTCTGACAATAGAAATGTCGTGGCTTTTTGTAGTCGAAAGTTATTGTCGAAAAACACTTTTCGTAAAAACAGCTATTTTTGGAGTTTTTGCCCTCTGGAGGCTAAACCGTTGACCTGAGGACAATATTGATAATCACGTTTTCAAAAGAAGAGTTCAAAAGCTATCGATTGCTTTTCCATGCGTTTTTCTAGCTACCATAGTTCCTGAGATAGCAGCATGTTTTCTGAAAAATATAATGACAATTGGCAAATTTTGACCTTTGATGACCTCTGGTGACCCCAATATTGCTCTAAGGTGAAAAATGACCGAAATACTTTCAAACGTACGTATTGAGAGCTATCGACTGCTTTTTACCGCGTCTTTCTAGCCCTCTTAGTTTTGGAGTTAGAGGTGGGTGGTAACATATGCCCCCCCTCACTAGGGCGAAGTTGGCCGAGACCGCCACTGGGGCGCGGGTTAATAGACAGGACTGGAGGCCCCTTCTGAATGAGAGTGTCCCTCTGCACAGAGGCTCTATCTTGGCATGAGTCAGGGGGCCTCATTGGCAGGAGACCCTCTTTGTGTAGGGGAAGACTGGGGAACACCGACGCCCTTAACCGTTTAGGGTCTAGTCACGTAATTTTTGGCCACATGTTAAATCTCTCAGTTTCATATGATTGTTGCATTAATTTTACATACCTACATATCACCCAATTGTAGGTATTATTGTAATCTCGTTCATAATTGCATCATTCCACATTTAGTAACCGTCTACATTTTTTTTTTTCGGGGTAACACCGCCCATTGGGTAACACCGTCCGTGACTCCTGTTTATGCCCCTGAGGTCATCTCAGGTCACGAATGGTATCTAACAGTTTTTCGCAAATAACTTTTGATAGAGGCATGCTAAAGCGATGAAAAGCCTTAGCTGTGTTCAGCTCGACGATACGGATCGACTGATATGCAACATAACTCTTTCCGGTCAGGTCATGACCTTGACCTGAGGTCAAATTTTCAAGTTAACATTTCAAGATCAAGTTAGGTATAGTTCATTCGATGCGTCGCGAATGGCTCCTGTGGCACCTAGAAATACCAAATTTGGTAGGTAGGTGGCCCCCCTGGAGCTCTCACCCCTGTGCAAATTTGGTTGCTCTAGGTCAATATTTAGGCGGTTTTGGGGGTATAAATGTAAAAATTTCGCTAAAAACAGGTCAAAAGTTTTTCGCTTATAACTTTTGATCTAATTAAGATAGAGCAAAAAAAGCACCAGTTAACTCAGCACGTCAAGGCGCGTCGAATAGTATACTTTTTAGCCTGCTTAAGTGTACTTAAAGTTTTTCTTAAATTTTAAGTAAATTTAAATTAATAAATTAAGTTCAAGTTAACCAAATTGCATAATATCGCATATCATTCGATTCGGCTGATCACCAGGAACACAATGATACCATGTTTTAGGCTCTAGCGTCATTATATGCCAAGTTATTGGCAAAAACGTCATTGACTCATTTGACCTCAGTTGACCTCATTTGACATGACCCATGGATAAGTACACCAAACAAAGAAGCACCAAGTGACCTGCTGTTAAGTGCTGTGGTTTCAAAGCACAAAAGTGATAGAACGAAGCGGATGTCTCCAGTATTTCATGACTTTAGTATTTTCCCATAGGCTTAACATTACGACGTAATGACCTCTAACTGACCTCAGGTCAGTGACATAAAAAACCCGAACTATTGGTTATACAACTCGGTGAACTTAGTACATCCTGAAAGTTTGAGGGAAATCAGTCCAAAACTGTGAGTTGGACAGGTGCAAAAAGAAAATTAAAATTTGACCATGACCTTGTACCGGTTTTTCTGACCTGGTGACCTGACCCAAGGTCGCCCGGACCTGAAATTTACAGGTTATATGTAAAAAGGCTGCCCCATAGGCTGTACTAAATTTGGCGGCGCTGCGCGCCGCCGTTTTTACGCTATTTTCGAAAACCTTAGGGTTAGGGGGTCGCATCGACCCCCCCCCCCCTGCCAGGGCGAGGGTAAATGTAAAAATTTGCTAAAACAGGTCAAAAGTTTTTCGCTGATACCTTTTGATCTAATAAAGCAAAACAAAAGCACCAGTGAGCACAGCACGTGTAGGCGCGTCGAATGTTATAACTTTTTGTTTGCTTAACCCTCGCACGACCAGGCCATTTCTCATAACACGAACGACCAGGGGGGGGGTTGTTACGACCCCCCCTGGCGTTTCGAAACGGAAGGTCGTAGAGCTTAGCGGAAAAAACCAACGGATTGCTCTCAACGAGATCTCGCGATTGGTGGTATATTTTTTGGTCCTAGGTCAACATTTGACCTACTTTTGACCGGTCAAAGGTCAAATTTTCGGAAAAATAGACTTTTTCAACTTTCGGCGGCGATTGCGGCAAAACGGTGAGAGATATCGACTTGAAACCTTTACTATCGTGTTCCTTGATCAATTCTCTATCGTTTGGTATGTATTTCGTTTCCCTAGCTCTAAAAATGGCGCGTTGGGAGCGCCGGAAGTCGGCAAGGTCACAGTCGGCGGCAGAAATTCGAAAAATCAAAATTTAAATTTTTGAAATCTGATTGTATTTTTGGATTTGGGAGGTCCATTTGCTCCCTATACAAGCAAATATTGCTGCATATTCCCATTGAGGTGACAAGAATTAGCAAAATAATGGTTCGGGCGCTTTTCAAAAATAGTACCGGACGCTGTTCCTCTTGTGACGTCATAGCTCCGTGACCTGACCTGACCTGGTCAAATTTCTTATACCATATGATAGCCAATACTTGCCCCAACATGCATGGGAAGTTTCATCACGATCCATCAACCGATGTCCGTACCACCGGCAGGAAACCTCGGGCGTCGGCACTCAGTTTGTGAAAATCCGGCCGGAGGCTGTACCTCTTATGACGTCATAACTCCGTGACCTGACATGACCCGATCAATTTTTTTCGGCAAAAGATGCGCAAAGGTTGCCCCAGAGGGTATTGAAAATTTCAGCCCGCTACGACAAGCCGTTTAGCGTGCACTTCGAAAAAACCTCAGGGGGGGGGTTGATACAACCCCCCCCCCTAGGCGTTCTAGGGGTGTACTTAAGAACTTAAGCATATCTTAAGTAAAACTTAAGTCCTGAGAATGGTTCAAATGCTGAATGTTGCATAGCATTCGACTCGGCTGTTCAAGAGGAACAGAATGATACCACTTTTAAGTTTTATCTTTATTATGTGATAAGTTATTGGCACAAACGTCATTTGACCTCAATTGACCTCCTTTGACCTGACCCTTGGATAAGTACACCAAACAAAGAAAAAACCGAGTGACATACTGTTAAGTACTGTGGTATCAAAGCAAAAAAGGGATAGAACGAATTTGATATCTCTAGTATTTTCCGACTTGGAGTTATTTGAATATATTCCCATAGGCTTAACCCTCGCCGGCACAGGCCATTTTGCGTCCTTCGACGGCACAAGGAGGGGGCGGGGGGGGGTTGGTACGACCCACGTTAACCCGCGCACCGACGGGGGTCTGCGCCAACTTCGCACCGACGGGAGGGCGGATGACCGCCCCCCCCCCCCTGAGATCTCGAGAACGAAGCAAGATAGCGACAAGCGGTAAATGGCATCGGATACGCACGGTCAAGATCTACATTTTTTAATAAGGTCATTTTCAGGTCAGGTCAAAGATGACGTCACAGGGGTCGAAAAAGTCAAAATGGCGGCGCTAGATATGGAGAGTTTTTCTCGAATAACTTTCGAATTAGTCAAGATAGGAACAAACTAAGGGCATAATCGTGATCCTCTCGTCAATCCGCATCGAATGATATATATGTTGACCTCGAAAGGTCAAGGTCAAAGGTTGACCTCAGGTCACGTGACCTCGAGGTCATCATGTATATCATTCGATACGTCTTGACGAGCTGAACACAATGAGACCATCCACGCGTCTGTATCTTGTTCCTGTACGGAGTTATTGGCCAAAAACCTTTGGTGACCTTTGATGACGTCACATGACCTCACAGCTGCCCAACAGCAAAACAGACCTCAAGGTAGTGAAGTTTGATCGTATATGAAGTCATGTATGGTATATGGGGCCATTCCGACCCGTTTTAGTGGTAAAAACAGGGAGTTGATTTTTCACCCATTGACTTATAATGGGGAGGTCGCGAAATTGACCTGACCTTAGGTCACCGATATCAAAATTCCGAGATATACAAATTGTAGCTACTAATGACCTAATAATATCCTGCGACTTTCAAAGGCCTCCGACATCTACTGTAGCTCTGGCACGGTGACAAAGTTGCAAAAAAGTGACTTGAGGTTGGGTCATTCAAAGTGACCTGGTGACCTGACCTTAAAAGGTAGGAGGTTCAAACTTGCACACCATGTGTAAAATTGATGAGGGAATAGTCATACCAAATTTCGCGGCGCTACGCGCCGCGGTTTTCCCGCTATTCGCGAAAAACCTCAGGGGGGCGGATATCCGCCCCCCGTCGGTGCGCGGGTTAAAGGAAATAGTTCACTTTCACGAAATTATTTTTTTTTGCAACGATTTATGATTTTTTATGTTCAAAATAATCAGCAAAGAAAATAAAACCTTTTTATAACAAAAGATTTTTTTTCTATATTTTGATATAGGAAGAACTTTTCAGTTTCTGTAAGGCACACGCGATCCAGTATGAAAAGAGCATGGGTCCCGAAAATTCTTCAGAAACAGAGAAATTATCGCAGCCACCGGCATTTGGGCGATCTGCTCGATCTGATAATGTTCCCCTGAATGTCCTAATTGATCAGTACGAGAATTTCTCTAGAGTTCTCGTAGATAATTTCTCTAGTTTCTGAAGAATTTTCGGGACCCATGCTCTTTTCATACTGGATGGAAATATATGCAAGGCACACATCCTCAACGCAAGACACCTTTTTCGGGACGAGAAATAGAATATCTTTGCCTAGGGTGATCGTTGGGCTGTAAAAGCTCCTGATTTATGCTCGTCTCAGCCTAAGCTACGGAACTGCTATTCCAGTTCAAAACCCATGTTAAAAAGTGAACTATTTCCTTTAACCCGGCGGCCGCTGGGCCTCCGCGCCACCCGCCGGCCGCTGGGGGGGGGGGGGCATATAGTTGCCCCCCCTTTACTTCCGCGGCGATATCGTCGCAACGCGAAGAGATAGAGAAGCGAAACTTTGCACACATCTTCCTGAATACCTAGCCGAGGTTGTGTCCAAATTGGTGTCGATCCCATTTGAAATGACGTCACAGTGACGTCATAAGTCAAATTATAGATTTGCGACTCTCAGTTTCCTCACGATACATCAGGTATATGGGACCGAATATAAAGGGCCAATTATTGGTTAGCAACTAGATGGAAGTGTACTTAGATGTTTTAGGATGACAGCAGGTGCTGTCTAGTTCATTTACAGTTGAGTTTCATGCTCAGCGTCATCAGAAACGGTCCATATCGGAAAACGACAAAACTTTATGACGTCACTGTGACGTCATCTTAGATGCTACAACCACCAAACTTTCTTCAAACATTGCCTAGGTATTCATTTGAAGCTATGCCAAGTTTCACGTTCGTAGCTCATCAGGTTTCGGAGATATTCCACAAAACGTAAAGGGGGGCAACTTTATGCCCCCCCCCCCCCCCCCAGCGGCTCGTGGGTTAAGGTACCCTGAACTTGAAATGCTAACAGATATTGCCTACCAAAACCTCCCTAAAGCAGTGTTCGCCATGGGCCGGGCCAGCCCAATGGGCCATGGGCTGGGCTGGGCTACGGGCTGGGCTGGGCCCTCAAATATGAAGGATCGATGGGCTGTGGATGGGCTGGGCCAGGAACAGTTAAGTGGAGTCAGGGGCTCGCAACTGAGACAAAAACTATAACTACATAGCTTATTACTGCGCAAGACTAAAAAACGAGTCAATAAAGCACGCATGCAATGTGCACTGTGCATGCGGCTAGCAAAATATTGTCTCTTTGCTACCTTTGGGTACCTGTGCGGTGTCAATAATTTTTAACCAATTCATTTTTGACGGGCTGGGCCTGGCTGGGCTTTGACGCTTTTACCATGAATGGGTTCGGGCTGGGCCGGGCTGTGAACCCATGGGCCTGGGCTGGGCTGGACTAGGGTTTTGCGGCCCGTGGCGAACACTGCCCTAAAGCCGTTTTGGTTTCTCCCGTACCGACTCGTTACGATGGCGACTGGCTGGACCTGGGTCGGCAGCGGCGGCGGCGGCGGCGGCGGCGCGGGGGGGCTGGGGGGGGGGGGGGCAGGCACACCTACTAGATTTGTGTCAAAGTGACCCGGGTCAGAGCCTCTAGCACGGGTCAGATTGCCGCCGGAGCGCCGCGAAAAGACAGCAACAGCCCGGCTACTTGCTCTTAGCTTCACAAAACGTGAGTGTCAAACCTATTAGGAAATGAACGGCGTTGCATATGATGACGTGCGCCATGCGCAGTGTGACTGTGTGCGGGGGGGGGGGGGGTAGCTCTGTGCGGTTAGGGGGGGGGGGTGGTCTATGCGGTGGGGAGGTGTGCTTTGTGCGGTGTGTGTGTGGGGGGGGGGGTGCGCCCTGTGCCGTGTGGGGGGGTATGCTCTGTGCTGTGCGCGCGTGTTGCCGTCCGCGGTTCGGCAGTGGCTCAGGAGGCCCGCGTGCACGGGCGCCGCGCGCCCGTTCTGTTTGCCTCACCCGCTCACTGCCAGTAGCGCGCCTCACACGTTCCAATGGCACTGGCCCTGCCGGCGTCCGTCTCACTGTCGACTGTGTGTTATCGCCGGCGGCAGTCGGCCCGTACTGGCGGCCGCACCGGCAGCGTCATCTTTATGGGAGCGCGCGGCGACACACCCCGGCGGCTGGCCAATCAGCGGCCCCGAGGCCCGGCGCCGACCAATCAGCCGCCAGGCGCGTCATGTCACACCCGAGTGTCGGGAGTGCCGCGACACGACACCCCGAACTGCTGCTCTGTGTGAATTCGCCGCTTCAGCACCTGTCATCACTTTTATTTCAAGTTTATTTCGGCCGTCGCGTCGACGAGAGGAGCATGATGATCGCAAAAGCAATATCGTGCCTTTCTTGAGTCAAAAATTATTTTTTTTAGTTCTTTTTTTTGTTAAAGACGGTTATTTTAACGGGTTTGCCATCTGGAGGCTAAACCGTTGATATTAGGTCAAATTTGATAGCTTATTTGAGAGAAAAAAAAAAACGTTAAAATGGCTCACGATTGCGTTGTTTGCAGTGTTGTAGCTTTATTTGTTTCCGGGATATGCGCCGCTTTGTAATGAATGCTGAAAAAGGCCACATTTGACTTTTGATGACCACTGGTGACCTGACCTTTGACCGGAACCAAACAATGGCTGAATATTTTCTTCATAATTTTTTACGCTCTGCCCAGCCAGCCATCCCAAATGGGGCCCACATGATGGGCTAGAAGTGGGGAATCAGGGCGAATGTGGGCTAGGCTACATCTGGGTATGTCATGGGCGTCCAACTGGGTTCCAGATGGGCTAAATGAGCCCAATCAGCCCATTTGGGACTCAGTTGGACGCCCAGGACACTTACCCATGAAGTTTACGTGGTAGACTTCAGTGCATTTCGAACACGAGACGGCGGACGCTAAGGCGCCCTTGTCCGTGCCGCATGGAGCCAGCGCTTCCACTCTTTGAACCCGCGCCCCACTGGGGTCTGCGAATAACGCGCCCTACGGGGGGGGGGGGCGGGCTCTTCATAGCCCCCCCCCCTCCTAACTCCGACACTACTGGGCCGATTGTCAAAATTCAAACGGCATCCGATAGCCCCGGAAAAACTGTCGAGCGAAACCTAATTTCATTAACCTCGAGGTCACCCATGACGTCACAGGTCAGGTCAAAGTAAAAATAATTAGTATTTTGGCTTGTTCACATTTTGGGCTCTGGCCGCCGTCTTACAGGTCAGATCAGGCTCATTTTTGGTTTACACACTCGTTAACAGATGTTTTAGATACCCTGAGGATACCAAACTTGTACTTTGATTTTCAGGTCAGGGTCGGATCATCACAGGTCACGGAAATATTATATCATGCGTCGGTCACGTGACACATGTTTTATGACCCATTTAGACCATAGATTTTGAATTTTATGTCATTTGTGTCATTTGAGGTCGTTTTGAATTGAATTTAGCTTAGGTCAGGTCACTTTCAGGTCAAAAGAGGTCAAATTTTGAAGTTAAAAATTTTCAACAAAAAAAGGTGTCAATTAGATGCAGTTTGAGCTCAGGAACACGATGGTGGTATTTATATTGGTGTACGATGTCAAATACGTACTGAAAAAAAAAATGATTAAAAAAATATAATTGTGATTTTTTTTTTGCAATATTGCGTATAACTTGGCCATTTTTGAATATATTTAGCTAAACCTTGCTAGAGTAAGCTATAAGCATGTGTTCTATAACATGTATTCCGGTTTTTCGAAAGAGCAAAAAATAAAATATAAATTTTAAATTTGATTATATATAATTTTCGAAATTTTCAAAAATTTGAAAATCCGAGATAGCAGTTTCATAGCGCAGTCTAATTTGAGTCCTCTCATGCAAAGAAATTGGATCTAGCTTAACCCTCGCCGGCACAGGTTGATGCAACCTGCCCCCTAAGGGTTTTCGCGAATAACTCGCGTAAAAAGCGGCCGATCGCGCCGAAACATTCAGTACCCTCGCATTGATCAATTTTACACCTACCCTGAAAATTTCATGACCCTGACTCTAACGACCTTTGACCTGTGACCTCTTTTCCGAGACCATGTTTGGCCGGAATCGCGAATCGGCGTATGTCGGCTCGCATTAGCCGCGCGTTTGCAAGATTTTCGTGGTTTCAAACGTTCAAACATGTGATTTGATGTTGCTCCCATAAATTAGGGTAGGTGTCAAGGTCACCTGAAGGTCAGGTCAGGGCATTGACCTTTGGTGACCTAGGGTGACCTTGGTTCACTTTTTCGAGTTTTACATGTTTTTAGGCTAGTTTTTTAGCTGAATTCGAATTTAGCAACCATTTGAACATTTACGATGTAGTTTTGGTGCCTTCGTAACATGTTACAATGCTGTCAGAGGCGGTTGACACGTATAACGAATACCCGTCACAATCCCTACCGGTTGACCTGACCTGACCTGACCCGACCTGATCTAAATGCTAAAAGACATCATCTCTGATCAAAACTAACACTGCTGGGCTGGACAGGCAACTTTATCTCATGCGGGCTGCTCCCTTGGAGCGGCACCGCTGCTCCTGAGGGAGCGCACCCCGTAGCCGGGTGCGGTGAGTGCCTTGGGGCTGGGTGGCCTGTCCTCTGGACGGGCTCAGCCCCGGCGACTCACTAGGGTGCCTGCCCAGACCAATGTCTCCCCCTAATTCCTATCATCCTTCCGGCTCTGCAATGGTCTTGTCGACCGAAAGGGCCTAACCCAACAAAACAAACAAACACTTTACGACTTTCTAACAGGTCCCGATTTTCCCGGTTTTCGGGTCATTGACCTGGCCTGGAAGGTCACCCGATGACCTAGGACCTCAAAATTGGGTATCATCGGCTTCCTCTCGTGACGGGCAACACGCTCGTTTTTTCCGCGAAGCTCTAGCTCGATCAGGGGCCAAACGCGAGGGGGAGGGGTCGTACTTGTGCCGTACTTGTGCCTTGCGCCGTCGTACTTGTGCCTTGTGCCGTCGAAGGACGCAAAATGGCCTGTGCCGGCGTGGGTTAAAATCAAAGCACAAGTTTGGTACCCTCAGGGTATCTAAAGCATCTGTTCACGAGTGTGTAAACCAACAATGAGTCTGATCTGACTTGTAAGACGGCGGCTAGAGCCCAAAATGTGAACAAACCAAAATGCTAATAACTTTTACTTTGACCTGACCTGTGACGTCATCGGTGACCTTGAGGTCAATAAAATTAGGTTCCGCTCGACAGTTTTCTGGGGCTATCAGACGTTGTTTGAATTTTGACGATCGGCCCAGTAGTTTCGGAGTTAAGAGGGGGGCTATGAAGATCCCCCCTTCCCCCGCTCAGAAGGGCGCGTTATTATACGCAGATCCCAGTGGGGCGCGAGTAAAAGCTAGAAGCCTGATTTTCCGTATAGCTGCTCCTGTATCCTTTCTCAGCGTCCACGTAAAATTTTAGGTTCCTCTGGTTTTTGTTTTCAGAGATATGACCTTGTTTTTCAGGTCATGTCATTACCCAAATGACCAAAACTCAATATCTTGCGTTAGCTATGGGTGTTGTGAGCTTGTGACACCTTGATTTCGGTATGTTTTTGCCAGTCTTACCTCCACCCTATTATGAAACATGGTATTCGACGATATGCAGATGTCAGGGTCAGTGTCAAGGTCAACCTAGGTCATCTAAAAACATTGCATTTTAGGCTTGCTAAATTTACTTTTCGTGAAGTTTTTGGACTGAGTTTTTGATAAAAGCTTCTCCGATCATGATCTCATGTAATTGGGACACACAAAACAATCGGTGCACACATCAGTATACACACAGACACACACAGACATATAAACACATAGCATTGACCTTGACCTAGCTTGACCTGAAATGACCACAGCCGGTGAAAACCTAATCGGATATTGTGACAAAGAGCTGTTTTATCTGGCCTGACACCACAAAGGGCAGCGCCATCAGTATATGATGGACACCGCACGTGATATTACAACGGTGGCCCCCAAAAGCAACATTTTTAGTTTGACATGACCTGGAAGGTCAATGATTGACCTAATGAGGTAAAATTGGGTACGATTGGATTCGTCTCTTCCCAAAAAATATGTTGGTCTTTGCCGCGAAGCTCTACCTCCAACAGGAACGAAATGGCGCGGGGGGTGGCACCCCCCCCCCCATGTGCGTTCTAGGATGGGAAAATGGCAAGTGCGGTTAACCTGCGCGGGGCTGGGGTCTCCAGCCGAACGCGCGGGGCTGGGGGGAGGGTAAATTTCCCCCTGGTGGTATCTCCCGAACTAATGGTCCGATTTGGAAAAGTCAAACGCCAATCGAAAGATCTCATCACGAACAACTAAAAACATGTACTTAATTTAAAGTTTGAAGTCAATGTCAAGGTCAGGTCAAGGGTACAAATTGCAAGTTTCTACAGTATCGGCCTTGCACCGTAGTTGCCGAAGAATGGAGTTATGGACTGAGACTAAATCCCCAAAACGTGTTCTTAGGCTACCAAGACAATATTCCTTGCATACAATATCATTTAGAGGTCAAGTTCAGGTCAGGTCAGGTCAGGTCACCAAAAACAAAATATAGAAAAGGGCATGTGCGACACATGTTTTATGGGTCATTTTATTCATAGAATTCAATAGGCACACTCAAAAGGTGATAACGACCACATCTGGATGAATTTCAGGTCGAGGTCAGGTTAAGGTCAGGTCAAGTGAGGTCAAATTTTGAAGTTGGTTGTTAAGGCCTAAAAAGGTGTCTATCTGATGCAGTTTTTCACGGCGAAACGAATGGTGCTACTTTTGTTTCCGTACGAAGTCTAGAACTTTCAAAAAATTTATTTTAAAAAAAAATTGTTTGTCGTAACGTCATAAATTTTTTAATAACTTCCACATTTTTGAACGGATTCTTCTAAAAATTGGTATGTAGGTGCACACTGCACATACACCACTTCTCTGACATATATACCGGTTTTTTCGATACACACAAAATTTTGAATTTTATAATTATTTACCAAAAAAGTCAATTTTTTGAAAAAAAAATTGGGCCAAAAATCAAAAATGTTCAAAAAACCGAGATAGCCATTGGATAGACAAAGTAGAATCACGTATAAAAAATTTTGTTACGTCTTGATTTCCCTTAAAAATGAAGATGTTAGCGGCGTTTGAAATTTTGCCATTTTTTTAGGCGAAAATGGCGAACATGATGTCACTAAAACGTCATTTTCTTAAAATAAAATCCGAGGGTTTTCGCTCAAATTTTCATGGAACGTGTCAAATTGATGTAAGATAAGGTACGCGCTGCGCGCCGCCGTTTTTGAGATATTGCAAAAAAACGCGAGGGGGGGTAAAATTTACCCCCCCCCAGCCCCGCGCGGGTTAACGGAAATTTTCTAGTCGGCCAGGACGCTTTTGCGAGGCTTACCTATATCTCAGCAGCCACTTGACGGAATTACATGCGATAATTTTTGTAGGGTAGCTTAATTCCTTCTGCCAAGTATTGGACTATTCCCGACGCATGTGGGTTACCCCTTGACCTGACCGTGAAAGGTAGAAGGCTCAAACTTGCACACCATGTCACCATGTGTAAAATTGATGTTGGAATAGTCATGCTAAATTTCACGGCGCGTGGCGCCTCGATTTTCCGGGCGTTAAGCGTCCCTCCCCCTTCTCCCTAGCAAACGGCGGGTGCCGAAATACAGAAAACCTCGCTCTTTCGTAGAGCTCGTTTTTTCAGTAGCCCGTTTGAAAAAGATATCTTTATCTTTTACTCGAAGCCATGAAGAGTCCTCTAAGTACCTATATCTCCCAATCGGAGCCATGAAGAATCACCTACTCTCTGTACAGTTTGATGCGCTGGTCGCTGATGCATGTTAGTGACATGAGCAGCCGCGACACATGCTCCTTGAACAGTGCTGAGGCACGCTCCCAGAGCCGGTCAGTGGGTGCCACAATAATAAACACGGGCACCGGAGCGAGACGGAGGGCAGACACCGCCACCGGCCGTCAGTTGGGTAGGTGCCACCCCACCCCACCCCACCCCACCCGACAGCGTGTCTCCCACCGGCCGCCAGTTGGGTAGGTCCCACCCCACCCCACCCGACAGCGTGTCTCCCACCGGCCGTCAGTTGGGTAGGTCCCACCCCACCCCACCCACCAGCGTGTCTCCCACCGGCCGTCAGTTGGGTAGGTCCCACCCCACCCCACCCCACCCCACCCGACAGCGTGTCTCCCACCGGCCGTCAGTTGGGTAGGTCCCACCCCACCCCACCCCACCCCACCCGACAGCGTGTCTCCCACCGGCCGTCAGTTGGGTAGGTCCCACCCCACCCCACCCCACCCTACAGCGTGTCTCCCACCGGCCGTCAGTTGGGTAGGTCCCACCCCACCCCACCCCACCCGACAGCGTGTCTCCCACCGGCCGTCAGTTGGGTAGGTCCCACCCCACCCCACCCGACAGGGCGACTCCCACCGGCCGTCAGTTGGGTAGGTCCCACCCCACCCCACCCCACCCCACCCCACCCGACAGCGTGTCTCCCACCGGCCGTCAGTTGGGTAGGTCCCACCCCACCCCACCCACCAGCGTGTCTCCCACCGGCCGTCAGTTGGGTAGGTCCCACCCCACCCCACCCGACAGCGTGTCTCCCACCGGCCGTCAGTTGGATAGGTCCCACCCCACCCCACCCCACCCACCAGCGTGTCTCCCACCGGCCGTCAGTTGGGTAGGTCCCACCCCACCCCACCGCACCCCACAGCGTGTCTCCCACCGGCCGTCAGTTGGGTAGGTCCCACCCCACCCCACCCGACAGCGTGTCTCCCACCGGCCGTCAGTTGGGTAGGTCCCACTCCACCCCACCCCACCCCACCCGACAGCGTGTCTCCCACCGGCCGTCAGTTGGGTAGGTCCCACCTTACCCCACCCGACAGGGCGACTCCCACCGGCCGTCAGTTGGGTAGGTCCCACCCCACCCCACCCCACCCCACCCGACAGCGTGTCTCCCACCGGCCGTCAGTTGGGTAGGTCCCACCCCACCCCACCCCACCCCACCCGACAGCGTGTCTCCCACCGGCCGTCAGTTGGGTAGGTCCCACCCCACCCCACCCCACCCCACCCGACAGCGTGTCTCCCACCGGTGGCCACCGCTGAGAGACGCCGCACGGCCCGCCCTTCCGGCTGTCTATAGTATGAGCCTGTCTTCAGCCCCTGGCCAGGAAATGTGGCCACCATATACCGATACGACTCCAAACCAGACGCATTGTTTCGATGCAATGAAAACAAAAACAACAACAAAAATAACCGAGTGTGGTGGTCAAATTAACCCGCGCTTGACTAAGCATTGAGCCGAACGCCATTGAATTAGGGGGCGTTAAACTCGCACCCGGCGCAGACCGCGCCGGGCCGGGGGGTCCTGACCCCCCCCCCTCCCGACTTACTCGGCTCCTGGGCCACGTAGAGACACGCGGTAAGCGAAATTCGAAAGAGCGTCCAAAAGTAGGACGAAAACACTCCAGTCATTTCTTAGGTCAGGTCAAAGGTCAGGTCACCAGAGGTCATCAAAGGAAAAATGTTGCCTATTTCAACATTTTTTCGAGATGCCGGCGCTAACTCAGGAACCAAAAGGGCTACAGCGCTGCAGAAAGCGCAGAAGTCTTCCTACGACCATCGCGACGGTCGTAGGAAGACGGAGAAAACGGCAATCGAAAGCTCTCAACAAGGTGGATCTTAAAATCTATTTTTTGCTTAAGTAGTTAAGAGGTCAGGTCAAGGGTAAAAATGCAGGTTTCTACAGTATCGGCCTTGCACCGTAGTTGCCGAACCGATAACTATAATCGGTATAACTATAATAACCGATAATCGGTAACTTCCGAACCGATGCATCGGTTCGGAAGTTAGACGGGGGGCAGAATCTGCCCCCCCCCCCCCAGCAGGGCGCGTATGGCTGAATAGCCCAGCGGGGCGCGGGTTAACAGAGCTATCGAATGGGCATTTCCGAGGCGTCGTAGCTTTATAAGTTCCTGAGTGATGCGCTGATTTGTCAAAACAAGTTCAAATATGTAGCATTTGACCTTTGATGACCTCTGATAACTTGGCCTTTGGCCTGACCCTGGAATGACTGATTATTCCTTGCGCGATATTTTCCACGTTCGAATGCCGCTTACTACGTCTCGCTACATGGCCGCGGAGCCGAGTTAGAAAGAGGATGTTCAAACACTGCTCCCCCAGCAGTGCGTGGAAATGGCCAATGGGGAGGACTGAAGAGCCCCAATGGGGGGGGGGGACTGAGGAGGTCAGCGCTAGACCAGTCACTCTATGACATGAATGCAAGTGTGCATGCATGCTGCCCATTCCATTACTCCTGCTGGTTGAGCCCCCGAGCGGGCCTGGGCCGGAGGTACCGGACTGGGCCGGTGGTACTGACTGGGCAAGAGGTACCGGACTGGGCCGGTGGTACTGGTTTGTGCCGGAGGTACCGGACTGGGTCGGAGGTACTGGTTTGTACCGGAGGTACTGACTGAGCCGGAGGTACCGGACTGGGCCGGAGGTACCGGACTGGGCCGGAGGTACCGGACCGGGCCGGAGGTACCGGACCGGGCCGGTGGTACTGGTTTGTGCCGGAGGTACCGGACTGGGCCGGTGGTACTGACTGGGCCGGTGGTACTGACTGGGCCGGTGGTACTGACTGGGCCGGTGGTACTGACTGGGCCGGTGGTACTGACTGGGCCGGTGGTACTGACTGGGCCGGTGATACCGGACTGGGCCGGTGGTTGGTACTGGTTTGTGCCGGAGGTACCGGACTGGGCCGAAGGTACCGGACTGGGCCGGTGGTACTGACTGGGCCGGTGGTACTGGTTTGTGCCGGAGGTACCGGATTGGGCCGGTGGTACTGACCGGGCCGGTCCGCTCCCTGGGCCGCTGGTATGCAGGAGCACTACCTCTTTCCGCCAAGTCACGCTGACAGTTGACAGCTTACTTTACAGTCATGCCATTTGCCACATCAGGCTCGTCACCGTGATCTCTAGGACGGGGGGGGGGGGACGCTGGAATCTGAAGGCTTCTGTACTGGGAAACCACCAACCGTCAACAAAACCCAAGTTATTGCACTTACTCTTGTATACATTTATTACATACGTATGTTACACTGTTACAGGCAGCGTGTGGATGTTAATTGTTATGCGCCAGGCGCGGCCATAGCGCGGGACGCAACGCCAGCGCCGCCTATCGACAACGCCAGAGAACTATAAGGTCAGCCAGAGCACGGACTTTGGTGGGTAATAGCGCAGGATGAAAAATAGGCAAGTTACATGAAAATGTCGCTATACTACGGTATAGTTCACCATCTGAGTAACATGTTTATGTATTTTTCATCCATGGCGGATAACAATTGGACCTCTGGCCATGGAAGAAAAAAATTGGTCAGTGTAAGGACGGATTTTCGTGGAAATGAGCACAGTGCGAGAAAATAGGGAAGTACATACAAATGTCGCTATACTAGGCTGTAGTCAGGGGCGCGGGAACTACTTTCCGACTGGGGGGGGGGGGCACACCATAATAGAGATTAACCAAGGGTACCCCCAAATCTAGTTTTCTCACCGGTTTTAGGCCACTTATTTCTCACCCCTCGGCTTTTTCAACAAAAAAGAAAACATTTGCAAAAAAGTGTGGTATTCCGTCTCAAAGCTGTGGGGGCACCGCCCCCACGGCCCCTGAGTTGGGGGGGGGGCAAGCTGCCCCCACTGCCCCCCGGCTCCCGCGCCTATGGCTGTAGTTCGCTATCTGAGCAACATATCTATGTATTTTTTATCCATCACGGATAAAAATTGGACCTGGGATCTGCCGGCGAGCACTTGCTGTCATTATGAAACATCTAAGTACGTACAGTGGGTCTATTTAAGATCTCCAGAGCCACCACGTGGCGCTACGATCGGGGTAGGGCGAGTCCAAATCTCGAGGGAAGTGAGGTCACCGGTCATTGTGGGGGAAGGAGGGAGGGGGAGTGACGCGGTATCACGGCGCATGGGGCGTGCGTAGCGCCGGGAGTGGGCCGCCCAGGGCCGCCCGCCACTGCGCCGAGGCTGAGGGGAGGGGATGATGGTTGCGGGTGCGTTCACTCCGGTATGGTGGTATCCTGTTCATGCGGAACCAGCAAGAATACGATTGAAGGGAATCATTATCTCAAACAAGCGGGCAAGCCAGAGACAGCGTCAGTTCCAGCCAAAAGGTTGAACAGTGATAGGTAATTGAAATCTAGGACGCATTCATAGCATGAAACTATTCAGTCGATAGTTGCATGATGCTTTTCATGATGCATGATGAGGCTGTTCTAAACTGTTATTTGAGTTAGATATTTTTCATTTGGCACGCTCAGTTTTGGTGGGTTTTGCCGGGCCGAAAAGAATCAGAAAAGAAAAAAAAAGATTTAAAATGGCTCCAGAAAAATGTCCAAAAATATTTTCTTAAAAATGAAACTTTGTTGAACATTTATAAGCGATAATTTTGACTTCTTGAGAGGATATTGGGGAAAGATATTGGGAAAGATGTCATCGTGCTTATCTGTGTTGCAGTAGCAGGAAAGGTTTTGGTTCGTGTCGAGATAAAACCAGACCCGGGAGTGGGGCTCGAACTCACGACATCGCATTCAGCTCACAGGTTACCCAACCTCAACGCTACGAGCACCTATCGCCCTGCGCAGCTTGCTCAGTGTTTCGGCTAGAGTTCGGCCAAAGTGTCTGACGTCTGTCAATGTCACGAGGCGAAACCGCAAGGTAAATGTCCGTCCCGGTAGATCGGTCGGTAGAGCGTTGGACTCCATGTGCCATGTGGTGAGAGCGCACGTCCCGGTTGCAAAAGTCCGGGTTCGAAACGCGACGTGTGTTTGACACTTTTGAGCCTCCTGACGGGTATGGTTGTGGTTGGTGGCAGGCCGCTGCCAGGCGAAGTCAGTGAGGGGATCGGCCGTGCGCGGCTATGTGCGCACGTTAAAATTTGGACTCCAATTCTGTCATAGACCGGGAATTGTTTGATCGGAGGGTAGAGGGTAGGGTCAAGGCAACAAGCTCAGCTTAGCGGGAACTCTGTCCTTGTGATTCCTTTCATTCCAAATCTAATATTAAAAAAGGGAAAGCCGAACCTGGTCGGGCAGAGTTGAACCCGGTTGGACCGGTTATTATACGCAGTCATGGTCAGACAAAACAGAGGCTAATTTCGGGTCAAATATTTTTATTAACGGATCTTATTGTTTTAGCTTACACGTATATTAACTTTTAGCTTTTTTTAACTCGAGACTTCATGCACAAAAATGTGGCATTCGTCTACTTTTCCTCACCTTCTCTTAGCGACTTCATTTGACCTTTAAGGCCCATTTTACCAATAAAAAAATCACCTGCGTGATAATTATTTGCCAAAGGGCGCTCTACCGGCTACGGAAGAAACACCAGCCGGTCAAAAAACTGGCGAACGATACGATCTTTCTATTGCTTGAATTATATTCAATGAAAATTTCAGGAGGCATAAATAATATTAAAGGGACCCTCCCACCTTCAAAAAAGCTAATGAATTGGCATGAAAGTGATGTCGCTCGGTTCAGAAAGAGCAAAAACCAATATCTACCAAATTTCGTCGCAAAATATTCACCGGTTTTCAAGATATTAGACTTTTACTTTTGTTTACTTTTTGGGATCTCCGCTGTTCCTAGCGACTTTATCTGAAAGTGCGGCATTTGTTGCGCGCAAAGCAGCATATACCACCGCGTGCTACCAAACGTTTTAGTAAAAGATTTAAAAATCGTTAGATATCTGCGCTGACGTCACACATTCAGAGGGGTATTCCTATGCATTAGCCCCTCTGAATCAAAATGCTGCAATTTTGAAATTCAATATTTCCGATCCCTCGCCCGTAAACGGCGATCTGCCACCTTCGCCCATGCAGGGGGGGGTTGGTGCGACCCCCCCCTTGGCGTTTGAAAACGGAGCGTCGTAGAGCTTAGCGGAAAAGACCAACGGATTGCTCTCGCCGAGATCTCGCGATTGGTGGTATATTTTTTGGTCCTAGGTCAACATTTGACCTACTTTTGACCGGTCAAAGGTCAAATTTTCGGAAAAATAGACTTTTTTCAACTTTTGGCGGCGATTGCGGCAAAACGGCGGGAGATATCGACTTGAAACCTTCACTATCGTGTTCCTTGATCAATTCTCCATCGTTTGGTACGTATTTCGTTTCCCTAGCTCTAAAAATGGCGCGTTGGGAGCGCCGGAAGTCGGCAAGGTCACAGTCGGCGGCAGAAATTCGAAAAATCAAAATTTAAATTTTTGAAATCTGATTGTATTTTTGGATTTGGGAGGTCCATTTGCTCCCTATAGAAGCTAATATTGCTGCATATTCCCATTGAGGTGACAAGAATTAGCAAAATAGTGGTTCGGGCGCTTTTCAAAAATAGTACCGGACGCTGTTCCTCTTGTGACGTCATAGCTCCGTGACCTGACCTGACCCGGTCAAGTTTCTTATACCATATGATAGCCAATACTTGCCCCAACATGCATGGGAAGTTTCATCACGATCCATCAACCGATCTCCGTACCACCGGCAGGAAACCTCGGGCGTTGGCACTCAGTTTGTGAAAATCCGGCCGGAGGCTGTTCCCTTTGTGACGTCATAACTCCGTGACCTGACATGACCCGGTCAAATTTTTTTTTATCAAAAGATGCGCAAGGTTTGCCCCATAAGGTACCCAAAATTTGGCGGCGCTGCGCGCCGCCGTTTTTGCACTATTTCCGAAAAACCTCAGGGGGGGGTTGCACCAACCCCCCCCCTACATGGGCGAGGGTTAACCCTCGCCGGCACAGGGGGGGGGGGTTGATGCAACCCCCCTAAGGCTTTTCGCGAATAACTCGCGTAAAAAGCGGCCGATCGCGACACAACTTTCAGTACCCTCGCATTGATCAATTTTACACATTCCCTGAAAATTTCATGACCCTGATCCCAATGACCTTTGACCTGTGACCTCTTTTCCGTGACCATGTTTGGCCGAAATCGCGATTCGGCGTATGTCGGCTCGCATTAGCCGCGCGTTTGCAAGCTTTTCGTGGTTTCAAACGTTCAAACATGTGATTTGATGTTGCTCCCATACATTAGGGTAGGTGTCAAGGTCACCTGAAGGTCAGGTCAGGTCATTGACCTTTGGTGACCTCGGGTGACCTCGGTTCACTTTTTCGAGTTTTACATGTTTCTAGGCTAGTGTTTGGAGCTGAATTCGAATTTAGCAACCATTTGAACATTTACGAAGTAGTTTTGGTGCCTTCGTCATGGGTGGAGAACCTGCCCCGGCCACCCCGGCCGTGGCCGGGGTAACTTTAAGCCTACCCCGGCGCGGCCGGGGTAACTTTTCCACTCTTGTAAATCCTAAAAGCTGTCGTCATACTCGTACGAGAAAAGAAAACTGTCGTTTTTCGGATGTTGACTGCCATGGGCGTAATACTGCAAATCAGGAAGGTATTTACACTATTTAGGTACTCAACTTACCATGCGGTGGCGTTGAGCCCTAGGACCCGCGTATGGTTGGCAATGCCAAGATTGCTCTCAAATCGTGTACAGTTTCGAAAATTTGGCGCGCCTTCGGCGCACTTTTTTAGAACCACTGCTTGACTTCACTGCCTTCGACTGGCCTGCCACAAACCGCAACCATACCGTCAGGGCGTAGCCGTCAGGATGCTCATACACCGAGCGTCCGTCACGCTTCGAGCTCGGACTGTTGTAACCGGAACGCTCAAGTCCAACGCTCCAACGCTCAAGCGATTGAGCTACGAGACCGGGACCGGTCGATATCCCTGGATAGACTCCCTGTTTGTCTTATAAGAGGTTGAGCCACCCAACATTGAAAAAGACTGTGTCCCTGGATGTCAGTGACCCATTTTAGTGCTTTGGTTCGAACGTTCTATTTCTCTGTAAAGCTCCTACGAGGTGAGCTGTCATCTTTTTGTAGCTATTTTGAGACACAATAAAAAGCTGAAAACGCAACATTTACTCATAATGACTCATGATTGGTATGGTTTGGATATGTTGTGAAATTGCATAAGTTTAAGTAAAAAAATCACTCAAAAGAAAATCGCCTTTTCAATCATCGCCAACAATGTTATGAATGATACAATGTCGGATACAACGCTCACCCTTGCAGGCCTTGCACAAACACAACGTCCATTATTCCATTTCCATGGGTCAGAATAGGGGTTTGTTTATGATGATCGTTGACAACAACGTGAGCTTAGTCGTCTTTCCGACTATCGGTCGCCGGCCGGGGTAACTTTTTCAAACATTCTCCACCCATGGCCTTCGTAACATGTTACGAAGCTTTCAGAGGTGGTTGACACGTATTACGAATACCCGTCACAACCCCTACCGGTTGACCTGACCTGACCTGACCCGACCTGGTCTAAATGCTTAAAAACACCATCTCTGATCACAACTAACACGATATTCGTGATCAGCACCCCGGAAAACCACGCAGCAGCCACACTTTACGACTTTCTAGCAGGTCCCGATTTTCCCGGTTTTCGGGTCATTGACCTGACCTGGAAGGTCGCCCGATGACCTAGGACCTTAACCCTCGCACGACCAGGCCATTTCTCATAACACGAACGACCAGGGGGGGGGGGTTGTTACGACCCCCCCTGGCGTTTCGAAACGGAAGGTCGTAGAGCTTAGCGGAAAAAACCAACGGATTGCTCTCAACGAGATCTCGCGATTGGTGGTATATTTTTTGGTCCTAGGTCAACATTTGACCTACTTATGACCGGTCAAAGGTCAAATTTTCCGAAAAAAAAAAATCAAACTTTTTCAACTTTGCGCAACGATTGCGGCAAAACGGTGAGAGATATTAACTTAAAACCTTCAACAACGTATTCCCCACTCAATTCTGCATCATATATGGTGTTTTTGGTGTATTTACCCTATAAAAGTAAGAGGCCTATTGCTGATGAGTGATATGGTGTCACATCACCCTCCGGTGTTTGTCCCGATTCGTCGGCTGTTGACCACTGCTCTGCTATAAATACTGTAGGTAACGACTCAGAAAAGATATGTGGATATCCACTGCAATGTGGATAGCATCAGCAGAAAACCTCGAGACTCGGTACACACTTCGTGAAAATCCGGCCGGAGGCTGTACCTCTTATGACGTCATAACTCCGTGACCTGACCTGACCCGGTCAATTTTCTTGCACCACACGATAGCCATGCTTGCCCCAACATGCATGGGAAGTTTCATCATGATCCATCAAACAATGTGGGTATCACCGGCAGAAAACCTAGGGATTCGGCGCACACGTTTGGTAACTGTCGGCCGGAGGCTGTACCTCTTATGACGTCATAACTCCGTGACCTGACATGACCCGATCAATTTTTTTTTTCGGCAAAAGATGCGCAAAGGTTGCCCCAGAGGGTATTGAAAATTTCAGCCCGCTACGACAAGCCGTTTAGCGTGCACTTCGAAAAAACCTCAGGGGGGGGGGTTGATACAACCCCCCCCTAGGCGTTCTAGGGTTAAAATTGGGTATCATCGGCTTCCTCTCGTGACGGGCAACACGCTCGTTTTTTTTCCGCGAAGCTCTAGCTCGATCAGGGGCCAAACGCGAGGGGGGGTCGTACCAACCCCCCCCCCCCCCTTGTGCCGTCGAAGGACGCAAAATGGCCTGTGCCGGCGAGGGTTAAGGCATTTCTCGATGTTGTGAGTGCCGAAACTGGTAACTTGTGAGCCAGGGACCCCATTTTGGCTATCTCAACTCAAATCTAATTTTAAGGTGGGAGGGTCCCTTTAAGTTATAGCTACTGGGCGCCCGGAGCATTCGCTAGCATTGCGTTGCCAGCTGCATTACCAACATTACACTTGCACTATTTTGGGTTCATCATAGTTGACAGTAGATGAACTGGCCACAGCAAACTCATGCCTCATTATCCTTTCCTT
The DNA here is from genome assembly GCF_019059575.1 of Amphibalanus amphitrite. Classification (NCBI taxonomy): domain Eukaryota; kingdom Metazoa; phylum Arthropoda; class Thecostraca; order Balanomorpha; family Balanidae; genus Amphibalanus; species Amphibalanus amphitrite. The sequence goes on from NW_024881989.1 coordinate 402,559, forward strand.
CCAAGCAGCCAACTGCCAAGCTAACCGGCCGCCCGGCCCACCACCACGATATGGAAGAACGCTGGACTGCGCCATTTGCCTGCGGCAGTGCCCCACCGCGCCGGGGCTGTTTGACAGGTCACCCGCACCGTGCCCTCGCCACCCCCCCCCCCCCCACCGGGCTCAGCTCGGTAGTGAGTGTGACCTCTCCTTGAATCTTACATGGACTCGACTGAGGCTCAACGCCATCTAGTTTCGTCTGGAGATCCTTACTAGATCCACTGTACACTTCCAACTAGTTCCTAACCAATAATCGGTCCTTTATATTCGGTCTCATATATCGAACATATCGAGAGGAAACTGAGAGTCGCAAATCTATAATTTTACTTCTGACGTCACTGTGACGTCATTTCAAATGAAATCGGCCCAAAATTTAGACAAAACCTCGACTAGGTATTCGGGAAGATATGTGCGAAGTTTCGCTTCTCCATCTCTTTCGCGTTGCGACGATATCGTCGCAGAAGTAAAGGGGGGGGGGCAACTATATGCCCCCCCCCCCAGTGGCCGGCGGGTGGCGCGGAGGCCGCCGCCAGGTTAATGCCTGAAACAGACTCTTTCCGCAGTCAGGAAATCGCATGCGAGAGCCTATTTCAATACATGGAAGCACGCTCGCATCAATCGCACGCACCTCCCGGATGCGATTGATGCGGGAAGAATTATAGTTCGTTTTTTCTAAGTTCGACCCTCACTGTAAACATCTTTTTGAACAAAGCACGAGAATTGCTAGCCGAATTACTTAAAAAACTGGTTAGCGCACATTGTACTGGAGATACGAATAATATTTTCTAAATAAGTTCTTAACACCGATAATATACCCTTCTGTTAAACGCCGTACGATTTATTGACTAGTTTAATTATAATTTCTGACAAGTCGTCTTTCCCTGTGGGGTTGTATATATATAGGCAAATACGAGCTAAAAGTCTGGGAAAAAAGAGCCAGGAAGAAATACTTTTGAATAAAATTAATCGTCTGTGAAATCAATGTGCGTCAGTCAGTTTTCTCAGTAATTCAGCTAGCAATTCTCGTGCTGTGTTCAAAGAGACGATTTGAGTGAGGGTCGAACTTAAGAAAAACGAACTATATAATGCATTTGAATAGGCTCTCGCATGCGATTTCCTGAATGCGGAAAGAGTCTGTTTCAGCCTTAAAATGCAGCTCCGGAGGTGACGGAGCTGGAGTCGGCAGAGGGTCCGTACTCAGTGGCGCCTCTGTTCGGCCTCACCGCTGTCTGTCTGTCTGTCTGTCTGTATGTCTGTCTGTCCGCTGGAATCCGGTGTTGACCGGACTAATCCGGTCTGAACCAGTGACAGTCAGTTGTGGCTGTCCCGGTCACAAGTGCGCCGATTCGGCAGCTGCCGGTGCCCACTGTGCCCAGCTGCACTGTTTACGCCCGGGGCGGCGCCCGGCCGCCTCCCGTGACGCCCGTTCGTGCAGAGCGATCAGTGACGCAGAATATATACCAGCGCCTCCATGGATTCCGAAAGGCTGCGCGACAATGTATCAGTCACTTTGCGCCCGTGTGGAGGCTCCTCCCCCTCTAGCTCCTCAGCCTTTTCACCTGCTGCGCAAAGCCAAGGTGCAAGAAAGCTCGCTCTGAAAAGGAAACGAAGTAGATACAGGTCACCACTGAAGTAATGAGCGCATGGCCTGTCCTCTGGACGGGCTCAGCCCCGGCGACTCACTAGGGTGCCTGCCCAGACCAATGTCTCCCCCTAATTCCTATCATCCTTCCGGCTCTGCAATGGTCTTGTCGACCGAAAGGGCCTAACCCAACAAAACAAACAATGAGCGCATATACTGTAATCGGACGCATAGGCGGCGGAACGTGGAAGGCACCGGGGCACCGTGCCCCCTTTGATTTTACAGAGAGTTGTAAACCTACGCACGTGCATACTACGCCGTAGTAAAGTGACATTGTTGGATCCTCCAGTAGAGTGTAGCCATTGATGATCGGGACACCAGCATCGACCAATAGGGGCTCTCTCTCTCTGACAGGCGAGGAGCGGGAGAGTCAGAGGTGGGGAGGGTTGATCGCGGGGCTATTGGCCGGCGCAGTGGGAGGGTTGGGTGGAGGTAGGGTGACAGGGACGCCAGCCGCAGGGCAACAGCGAGCTTTGACCCCAGCTGCGTGCGGGAGCGATATGTCTGATGCCATTTTGTGAAGCAGACGGCGTGTCACGCGGGAGCTTTGACCGAAATGACCGTCAAAGCTACAGTTTTGAAGATAAAAGAAATAAGTTATTTGGAATCAGCAGATATAACTTAACCCGCGCCCCACTGGGGTCTGTGCATAACACGCCCCACTGGGGGGGGGGGCTCTTCATACCCCCCCCCCCCTAACTCCTAAACTACTGGGCTGATCGTCAAAATTCAAACGGCATCTGATAGCCCCGGAAAAAACTGTTAAGCGAAACCTAATTTCATAGACAACGAGGTCACCGATGACGTCACAGGTCAGGTCAAAATAAAAAATATCGATATTTGGCTTGTTCATTTTTTGGGCTGTGGCTGCCGTCTTACAAGTCAGATCAGGCTGATTTTTGGTTTACACACTCGTGAACAGATACTTTAGATACCCTAAGGGTACAAAACTTGTACTTTGATTTTCAGGTCAGGATCAAGTCATCATAAGTCACGGAAATGTTATGTCATAAGTCGGTCACGTGACAAGTTTTATGGTCCATTTAGGCCATAGATTTCGATTTCGGTGTCGCCTGTGTCATTTGAAGCCATTTTCATCTGAATATAGCTGAGGTCAGGTCACTTTCAGGTCAAAAAGGTCAAATTTCAAAGTTAAAATTTTCAACAAAAACATGTCTATTAGATGCAGTTTGAGCTCAGGAACACTATGGTGCTATTTGTATTGGTGTACGATGTCAAACTTGTACTGAAAAGTTGATTTGAAAACTTAAAAATTGTGAAATTTTTGCTATAATGCGTATAACTTAGCCATTTTTGAAGATATCATTCTGGCTCAAACCTGCTAGAGTAAGTCATAAGCATGTGTTCTATCATATATATTCCGGTTTTATCGACAAGTCAGAAAGTTTTTGAAAAAAAGATAAAAATACAAATTTTGAACTTTAATGTATATAATTTTCAAAATTCACAAAATTTTGAAAATAGCATTTTTGAAAGAAGTTTTGAAAACTTGCTAGAGTAAGTCATAAGCATGTGTTCTATCATATATATTCCGGTTTTAACGACAAGTCAGAAAGTTTTAAAAAAAGATACAAATACAAATTTTGAATTTTAATGTAAATAATTTTCAAAATATACAAAATTTTGAAAATCGAGAGATAGCAGTTTGATACTGAAGACTGAATGATATACATGATGACCTCGAGGTCACGTGACCTGAGGTCAATCTTTGACCTTGACCTTTCGAGGTCAACATACATATAACTCGATTCGGATTGACGAGAGGATGACGATGATGCCCTTAGTTTGTTCCTAGCTTGGCTAGTTCGAAAGTTATTTGAGAAAAACTCTCCAAATCTAGCGCCGCCATTTTGACTTTTTTACCCCTGGGACGTCATCTTTGACTTGACCTGAAAATAAACGACCTTGATGTGCCAAGGTCAACCAAAGGTCATTTGAGGTCACATGAGGTCAACATAAAACTTGACCTTTTCCAAACAAAATATAAATCCTTCGACGTGGCTTGCCCAAGGCGAATGCGAGGGTACCACTGCCGTAGCTCTAGGACTATTTTTGTCGAAATTATTTGCGAAAAACAAAACTAAAGCTCGGGGTGGTTGACCTGACCTCTGACCTCAGGTCAGAGGTCAGGCAACCAAAACTACTTTTCTATTTTTCTCTGGGTCAAACGCTACACAACCTTACCTGACCAAGCCTAAAAAAGTTTGCAATCATGTACAGCCTGCAGTGTTTGTCAGAGAGGTTTTAAACTTCGTGGATTGCATGATGTTATGGGCGCCTATAATTTGTATATCTCGGATTTTTTATATCCGTGACCTCAGGTCAGGCCAGTGGCGTGACCTTTCCATTATAAGTCAATGGAGAAAAACGAAAATGCCTCTAGATACGTGTGTACGCATAGCAACAGTCCAAATATTTCAGAATCACAATGATTTAGACCACCCGTAACGAGCAAGGTGTCTTTTTTGCTGATAGCCCGAGGCCATCCGAGGTCATTCGAGGCTACACACAGATTTTTGTCAATAACTCTCGATTGGAAAGAGATAGAACGCTGGGGATGGCCTCATTATGTTTGTCTTGCCGAGACGCATCGACTGATATGCAACATGACCTTTTCCGGTCAGGTCATGACCTTGACCTGAGATCAAATTTTCAAGTTGACCTTTCAAGGTCTAATAATAGTTCATTCAACGCGTCTGGGCGAGAGGAACACGATTCTGGCAATAGAAATGTGTTGGCTTTTTTCAGTCAAAAGTTATTGTCGAAAAACACTTAACGTAAAAACAGCTATTTTTGGAGTTTATGCCCTCTGGGGGCTAAACCGTGGACCTGAGGTCATTTTTATTACGATCTAATCAAAAGAAGAGTTTAAAAGCTATCGATTGCTTTCCCATGCGTTTCTCTAGCTATCATAGTTCCTGAGATAATGGCATGTTTTCTGAAAAATATAATGACAATTCACAAATTTTGACCTTTGATGACCTCTGGTGACCCCAATATTGCTCTAAAATGAAAAATGACTGAAATATCTTCAAACGTACGCATTAAGAGCTATTGCTTTCTACCGCGTCTTTCTAGCCCTCTTAGTTTTTGAGTTAGAGGTGGGTGGTAACATATGCCCCCCCCCACACACACACACACACACTAGGGCGAAGTTGGCTGAGACCGCCACTGGGGCGCGGGTTAAAGAGCTATCGAATGCGCTTTTCTGCGGCGCTGTAGCTCTATCGGTTTCTGAGTTAGCCGTTGGCAGTCCCCAAAATGTTGAAATACCCAACTTTTTACCTTTGGTGACCTCTGGTGACCTGACCTTTGACCTGACCCAAAAAATGACAGAAGTGTTATCGGCCTTATTGTGGACGTTCTTTCGATTGCCGCTTACCGTGTCGCTACCTGGCCCAGAAGCCGAGTTAGAAGGGGGTGTTCAGACCCCCTCCCCCGGCCCGGCGCGGAAGGGAAAATGTGGAACAAGCAGCCGCTACCTACCATCTGCAAAGAATACTGAAGGTTCGGTGGTGGACCGCAGTGGCGCTGCAGTCGCCGCCCTGATCGTCTGCTCCGATGGCTGACTGAGCTGCTGTGATCCGCGCGATGACCACCACATGATGGCGAGCTGGCCAGGAGGGTCTGAATGTAATGTGCATTCTGCCCAAAATATATTTAAAATGTTTTATATGTGATTTTTGGTACACATGATTTAAAAATAACTGTTTCATGAAATTGGTAAAACTATATAGCAACGAATATATTTTTTTCCATTTGCAAAAACAAACATCAAAAATACACAGCCCAGTCATCATCCAGTCAAAATGCACCACCCAGTGTAAGTCGTCCAGTCAAAATGCACCACCCAGTGTAAGTCATCCAGTCAAAATGCACCACCCAGTGTAAGTCATCCAGTCAAAATGCACCACCCAGTGTAAGTCGTCCAGGTACAATGGTCGCTTTCCCCGTCGTTGGCGTACCCGTTGTTCTATATACTCTGATAGGGAACAACAGCCGGCTAGAGTGCGCCATTTGCCTGTGGCAGTGCCCCACCGCGCGTCGGGGCTGTTTGACAGGTACAGGGCGACGCGCAGCGCCGCCGCTTTTAGCACACCTTATCATACATTACTTTTACACATTTTGTTAAAATTTCAGACCAAGGTCATGTAAGGTCAGGTCACCAGGTCACTTAACCCGCGCCCCGTAGGGGGGGCCGAAACGGCCCCCCCTGTCCTTTTCGGTCGATATCTCCTAAACGGCTGGAGATATCGCCACCAAACTTTCAGGACCCCTCCGGGCATTAATTTTACACATTGTGACCAAAAATTTTTTCCAGAGGCTATGATAGGTTGGCCACAAATGACGTCAGAGTGACGTCATGTTCTGTCATTTTTGACCGAAAAAAGACCTTCGCGAGAAGACCTGTCAGGACTACAGCTTTGAAGATACAGAAAAATGATCAAGACATAAAAGTTGTAGAATTGACAGGGCTACAAAACTGCTATCTCGAATTTTTGAAATTTTTGAGTTTTGGCCCCCAAAAATAAAAAAAGCATTTTTTTTGGATATATTTGCCAAAAAATCCAAAAAGTTTTTTGAGTTTCGAAAAAAAAACGGAATATATGTGATAGTGCCTACCGTCTTCTATCTACATACCAAATTTCAGATCGATACCTCGTTTTTTGGCCAAGTTATAGCGAAAAAACTGTTCAAAAATGATGACGCCAAATTTTCAAACTCAATTTTTGGCAATTCTAGAACTCGTAGAGCAAAACGAAGACCACCATTAGACTCCCCGTGACAAGCTGCATCGAATCGATGCCCATTTTATGCAAAAATATCAACTTTGAAATTTGACCTAATTTGACCTGACCGTGACCTGACCTTCACCAAAACGTGACCTAGGCTGGCCCCAAAGGCTGCCTAACCCACATAATCGCATTTGTCATGTAAAATGGACCATAAAACATGTATCACACGACACATTCATATTGTGACCCCCGATGACCTGACCTCGCTGTGACCTGACCTGGTATCAGTGACCTCAGATAGCAAAGTATGTGTTTGACGAACAATGTACCATCGATGGTTTTCAATAAATTACCAATTTACTCGCTTTCACAGCACATTTCTTGAATTGCCTTTGAACGGTGAAAATCTGACCTTTGACCTGACCTGTGACGTCATCGGTTTGACCTAGGTCAATGAAATTTGGTCACAAGGTAGTTCCCGGGTGGGGCTATCGAACGCCGTTTGAATTTTGAAAATCGGCCGGTAACTTTCCGAGATCTTAGGGGGGGCCGAAACGGCCCCCCCCCCCCTACGGGTGGTAGGGTCCGCCGGTAGCCCTACGGGGCGCGGGTTAACCCGCGCCCGGCTGGGGGTCCTGGATTTCCACGCCCTGCTGGGGGGGGGTGTTTGAACACCCCCCCCCCTTGTAACTCGGCTCCTGGGCCAGGTAGCGATACGCGGAAGGCGGCGTTCGAAAGAGCGTAAAAAATAATGACGAAATCACTTCGGTCAATTTTTTGGTCAGGTCAAAGGTCAGGTCACCAGAGGTCATTGAAGGCAAAATTTCGCCGATTTCCAGGTCGAATGTCGAAAATTTCCAAGAAGCCCACGCATAACTCGGGAACTAATAGAGCTACAGCGCCGCGGAAAAGCACATTCGATACCCCTATTAACGCCCTTTCTGAGTAATCCTCTCAGATTTGACCTAACGTCAACGGTTTTGCCTGCAGGGGGCAAAAACTGCAAAAATAGCCGATTTTTTCGAAAACAGTTTTTCTGCAATAACTTTTGACCCAAGCCTTGTACGAGCTTACTGTTACCGGCATCGTGTTCCTCTCGTCAAGACGCATCGAATGAACTATAACTTGACCTTGAAAGGTCAACTTGAAAATTTGACCTCAGGTCAAGGTCATGACCTGACCGGAAAGGGTCATGTTGCATATCAGTCGATCCGTATCGTCGAGCTGAACACATCTAAGGCGTTTTCATCGCTCTAGCATGCCTCTATCAAAAGTTATTTGCGAAAAACTGTTAGATACCATTCGTGACCTAAGATGACCTCAGGGCATAAACAAGGGTCACGGACACCATTTTCATGTTCAGTGCATCTAAACCACTTGTAATTCGGTGTTTGGGAGTGTTTATAATGTCTTTCATCCAAAAGAGGCGCATTTCAATTTTCTCCCATTGACTTATAATGGGGAGGTCGCAAAATTGATCTGACCTTAGGTCATCGATATCAAAATTCTGAGATATACATTTTGTACGTGCTATTGCTCTTAGCAATCGCTGAAAGTTTCAAAGGGATCGGTCACTCGGTGTAGCTATGACAGACATTGAAAGTTTTTATGAGGTGAGGTCACTTCAAGTGACCTGGTGACCTGACCTTGAATGACCTTGGTCTGAAAATTTCACAACATGTGTAGAATTGATGTATGATAAGGTGTACCAAAAACGGCGGCGCTCCGCGCCGCCGTTTTTGAGATATTCGCGAAAAACCACAAGGGGGGTGTTCAAACACCCCCCCCCCCCCAGCAGGGCGCGGGTTAAAGAGACCTCGCCTCATAAAAAAGTTTTAATGTCTACCATAGCTGCACCAAGTGACCGATTGCTTTGAAATTTTCAGCGATTGATAAGAGCAACCGTATTTACAAAATGTTTATCTCGGAGCTTCGACGCTGGTGACCTAAGCTCAGGTCAATTTTGCGACCTCCCCATTATCAGTCAATAGGAAAAAATTGAAACGCGCGTCTTTTGGACCACAGTCATTTTAAACACTCTCAAACACTGAATTAGAAGTAACTTTGAAACACTAAACATGAAAATATGGCAGCTGTCACGCCTGCTTATGCCCCTGAGGTTATATCAGGTCACTTTTTTGAACTTTTGAAAGAGGCATGCTAGAGCGATGCATGTAGAGCGAGTTCGAGCCTTAGATGTGTTCAGCTCGACGATACAGATCGACTGATATGCAACATGACCCTTTCGGGTCGGGTCATTACCTTGAACTGAGGCCAAATTTGCAAGTTGATCTTTCGTCAAATTATAGTTCATTCGATGCGTCTTGACAAGAGGAACACGATGCCGGTAAAAGTAACACCGTGCAAGGTGAGAGTCAAAAGTTATTACAGAAAAGTTGTTTCCGCTCAGGTCGTCAATTTTGATAGTTTTTGTCCCCTGCAGGCAAAAATGATAGAAATACTGGGAATAGAGCGTTAATAAGCCATCGAATGTGTTTTTCCGCGGCGCTGTACATATGTACCTCTATTACACCTTTTTACATTTGAATTCAACCATTCGCCGTAACTATTTGAGTAGCCATTTTGACAACCGGCATTGATCGCAACTATTCCAGCGTTGTGTGTTTCGTTTTTGCCATCCAGCAAAACACTGAAATGAGCGATCTGCAAAACAATTTGACACCTACAGGCTATATAGGCCGTAATTAATACGTGAATACGTGTAATAGTAATAGTAATAGTAATAGTAATAGTAATAATAATAATAGTAATAATAGTAATAATAGTAATAATAATAGTAATAGTAGTAGTGTAATAGTAATAATACGTGAAGCGTTTCAGTCAGATCCCTCTCACGGTCGACACACACTACCTACAGACACGATTAAACCACCAATCGACAGCTCCCGGCCGTGGCTAGCGTATAGGCACATTTTCAATCGCACTGGCACCCCCCAAATGGCAAAACTCGGCCCCTCGACTATGTCACCAGACGCTCCAGAGATGGCGCTGACTTACTGCGTGACGTCAGCTCACACGGCCGGCGATCGCCGATCATAAAACGTGCATGTCGCCGCTGGACAACCAATTCCAGCGTACTGTCTTGCTTTTGCCCTCTTGTTCTGAAAATTTGGTCAAGAAACATTACGTCAGTGTTGCCAGGTCTAGAGGTAAACCTCCAGATCTAGAGGTTTTAGGGGTGCGTTTTGGGGCTCTTGGAGGTTTTTGAAAAAGGCCGGATTCTAGAGGTTTTTCTAGAGGTAATTTGAAAATGCGAGAAGAAGCATCAATATCTCTTGAGAACTATTTATATAGATACTTTATTTCATGTAATTATTTTAAAGTATTGCATGCTTAAACACCCTTTTTTACAGATTGATGGAAACGAAAAAGTAAAAACCTAATGTAATTGATTAACCCGCGCCTGACTGAGGTATTTTCCATAACGCGGATGACTGGGTGGGGGGGGGGGAGAAGCTCTTCAGGGCCCCCTTCCTATTTCTGAAGTCCGAAACTGCCGAGCCGATTGCCAAAATTCAAATGACAGCTGATAAAACTCTCAACCGAAACCATCTTCATTTACCTCAAGGTAACCGATGACGTCACAGCCCACAGGTTAGGTCAAAATAAAAATTATCACCATTTTGGCTTGATCACAATTTAGGCTCAGGCAGCTGGCTGCAGCTAAAAGTTCTCGTCTTACCGTGGGGACCAAGTATTGTCGACAAATGCGAAGGCATGCGAAAGATGAGCGATATTAATTAATCTCCATTGGTGATACAAACGCGGTGTTTCAAAGCACGATGCGCCGCTGCCAGCGCGCTGACGTCACACTTTGGTAGTGTTGGAGCAATGGGCGTGATGATGTCATCACGCGCTTGCAGCGTGCTTTGAAACAGCGCCACGGTTTGTGATACGGAGTTAAGTATGGAGGTACTTCATAATAAGCGGTAATGGAACAGAGGTTTCTAGAGGTTTTTACAGCATTTTCTGGAGGTATTGGCATCACTTGACCTGGCAACACTGCATTACGTATAACCTTCATTTAAAACCAAATTTTCTCCCAACCACTTCGCCGTAAAACGCCGCAATACGCACCAGACCATGTCATCAACCCGTGCAGGCTACCTAGGCTTATTCAAAATAATAATGTTTGTGTCCTTGATGGCTCAGTTGGTAGAGTGGTGGACTTCTGTGGTGTGGGTCGCTGGTTCGATTCCAGCTCGAGATGATTTTAAAACCTACTTACATCTTTGGTTGCAGTACCCGGCCGCTACGGTCGCGACCCCGTAGAGGTCGCTGCGGTCCCCACGTGACCGACCGGCCACAGTCACGGGCCGGCGGCGGCGCAGTGTGGGGCGAGCGGGCGGAGGGGTTGGTGCGGTAACTGCGGTGCCGTCAGAGCGGCCGCTGCCGGACAGCGGGAATGCGGCATGATACAGACATGGGAAGGGGGGGTAGGTAAAGGCTCCATATCAAAGCATACAAAATCTTATCATACAATCATCAAAACATACAAAATCATAACATACAACGCGCAAAACCTACAAAACAGGCCGGGTAGGGGACAGTCAAAACATACAAAAGCGCAGCATACAAAATCGTGTCATACAAAATTGCAAGGTACAAAATCGTTTCACACAAAAAGGCAGTGGAAAATTAATGGCATTAATCAAAGTACGCATCATACAAAACCATTTCATATAAATTTACATCATTTCATCGTCCTTGAGATGTCAATTTTCAGTTGGATCAAAACCTACAATCTCAACTGCGCTTCAAGCGACATATTTGTTAGAAGTTTGTGTAGTTACGAAATATTCCACTAGATGTTTCCTCTGTCAAAGCACAGCCAAGCTTTGCACGGCCAGCGTTTTTTGCTTGTTTATACAGTGAGCGCCGGTCTCGGAGCGACGGGGCGTCCCGGTGGCGCCGTCGTCCCCCTCCCTCAGACTGGGCAAGGTCTCCCCTCCCTCGGCAGACGGCGCGGCCCCAGAGGAAACGGCCAAGGCCGTGCCTGACTTACATCCCCGCTCTCTGCGGGCCGGAGAACGAAGTTGCGCTTGGTACATTGAGCAGCATTCTGCTCATTTTGACCATAGCATAATTCGTAAATTAAATTGAAAACTGCAAAAGAATATTAACTGACTTAACCCTCGCCGGCCGAGGGGGGCGGGTGCCGCCCCCCCCCCCCCATAGGGTTTTTTCGCGATAGCTCCGAACACGCTGGCGATAGAGAGCTGAAACTTGGCATACCTGACCTTTGGTCCAAGCCGGAACTTTTGACACCAACCGCATTTTTGGGTCAGGTCAGGTCACTGACCTATGACGTCATAAGTGAACCTCTGCACGGTCTTCAGATGTCGCAACTTCGCAACGCCCTCACTGCCAGAGGAGACGTCACAGGGAAATGAAACTTGCAGGATCTAGTATCCATTATGAGTCCCACAACTTGTATATCTCGGATTTTTCCTAAAGGTCATATGAGGTCAGGTCATTTTCGTGACCTCACCATTATAAGTCAATGGGGAAAAATGAAAACTGCTATTCTGGCGCCGGGAACGATCTCCAACTATCTCAAGCACACAGAATCGTGATTTGATGCACTCCTTGCAAGGTTAGATGCGTCACTTTTGCAATGTTGACCTTGCGTGACGTCATTTATGACGTCATCAAGGTCATATTAGTTTTTCGTCAATAACTCTTGATCAAATTGAGCTAGCGAGTCGGGAAAGCCACCAATGGACTCTGGAAGACCTGCCGAATCGAATGGTATGCAACATGACCTCTTTCGACCAACTTCGTGACCTGGGGGTGCTGACCTGACCTTGACCTGAGGTCAACACCCCAAGTTGACCTGACCCGGACAAAAAGTATATCATTCGACGCGCCTGAGCGAGACGAACACGATGCTGCCAAAATCGGCGCTCTGCGGCCGTTTTTGGCGAAGTTATTCACCAAAAACTGAACCGTACCTTGGGGCACTTGACCTGACCTCAAAGGTCACCGGTTGACCTAGGACCTTAAAATCGGGTACCAATCTCTGCGTCTCGTAACGGCGCACACGCTCGTTTTTTCCGCGACGCGCTAGCTCCACCAGGGGCGAAACGGCGAGGGGGGGTCGTACCCGCCCCCCCCCCCCCCTCGGCCGGCGCGTATGTAGAAAATCAATAGGTCCGGCGAGGGTTAACCCTCGTCCGTATGGGAGGATCAAACGGATCCCCACCCCATGGTTTTTCGCGAATAACTCGCGTAAAAAGCGGTTGATCGCGATGAAACTTTCAGTACTGTCGAGTCAATCGATTGTACACTCTTCCTTAAAATTTCATGACCCTGTCCCAAATGAACCTTGACCTGTGGCCAATTTTTCGAGACCATGTTTGGCCGGAATCGCGATTCGGCGTATGTCGGCTCGTATTAGCCGCGCGTTTGCAGTATTTTTGCGGTTTCAAGCGTTCAAACATGTGATATGATGTTGGTCCCATGCATTATGGTGGGTGTCAAGGTCACCTGAAGGTCAGGTCAGATCATTGACCTTTGATGACCTAGGTTCACTTCTTCGAGTTTTGTATGTTTCTAGGCTACTTTTTGGAGCTGATTTCGAATTAAGCAACCATTTGAGCATTTACGAAGTTGTTTTGGTGTCTTCGTAACATGTTACGAATCTGTCAGTAACGGCTGACACGTACTATGAATACCTGGCAGGACGTCTACTCATTGGCCTGACCTGACCTGACCTGGCCTAAATGCATTAAGACATCATCTGTGATCAAAACTAACAGGATATTCGTGATCAGCACCCCGAAAAAACCTCATTAACCTCACTTTACGATGTTCTAACAGGTCCCGATTTTCCAGACTTGTGGGTCATTGACCTGACCTGGAAGGTCAACCAATGACCTAGGACCTTAAATTTTTTTTCTCGAAGCTCTAGCTCGATCAGGGGTCAAACGGCAAGGGGGGGAGCGGTCCAACGGACCCGCCCCCCTATACGTTCGAGGCTGGCAAAACACCAATACGGGCGAGGGTTAACCCGGCAGTTGCTGGAGTATTTCGCCACACACCACTTGCTGGGTGGGGGTGGGAAGGGGGGGGGTAAACTTTCCCAGCCCATAGCTCGAGAACCCATAGCCCATAGCTCGAGGCGCAGCGAAACGGGCGAGGCAGCAAACAAAATAACGCTACGAGAGGCTTCTGATGAGTACCTTCAAGTGGAGTTCCGAGGTCACAGGTCGGTTCAAGATTATTTTTAATACCTGAAATTAGGCTTTTAATAGCATGGACTTTAAACCTCGAACTGGGCGTCTCTCGTAACAAACTATGTCTCCAACGGACCCCCCCCCCCCCCCATATACGTTCGCGGGGCTGGCAAAACACCAGTACGGGCGAGGATTAACCCGGCAGTTGCTGGGGTATTTCGCCACCCACCGTTTGCTGGGGGGGGGGGGGGGCGTTAAACGCCCCCAGCCGATAACTCGAGAACCAATAGGCGCAGCGAAACGCACGAGGCGGCAAACGAAAGAGCGCGACGAGACGCTTCAGATGAGTACTTTAAAGTTGAATTTTGAGGTCACAGGTTGGGTCAAGGTCAGGTCAAACACCTGAAATCGGGCTTTCAGTAGCATGGACTTCAGGACTTCGCAATGGGCGCCTCTCGCCATAAACTCTGTGAAAACGGTGCACAATCCATCTTATAAGGCCTACAAGAGTGTCAGCTCCATGTAGGGGTCAGTCAAGCATAGGTCAGGGTCAAGGTCAGGTCAACCGGGTAGGCACTTATCCCCGAAAATCAAAACTGATATTCGGAGCCTGTGACAGATGTTTTATAGGTAATTTGGGGCGTAGAACACGATGGTGACATTCATTTTATCATATGTGTACGTGTTTGGCTCAAAAAGTTCAATTTAAGAAATTCATGTATCATGGTCGTGAAGTAGTCACGAAAAATTGCCAAGATTCAGTTCAAGATTATGGAAAATGCGGAACGATAATCAATAATCAAAGATAGCCATTTGATTGATCATGGTATTGGCAGTCTAATGGCGTTTACGGCATGTCTGTATGTCTATTCTGTGATTTTATATGATTTTTTGAACATATGCCGTTTTTGGTCGAAAACTCAGAAATCATGACGTCACTAAAACCTCGATATCTCAAACATTTTCCGACCGATTTTTTTGAAACTTTGTCACAATAAACTTCAATTAATTCCCTACAGGTACCCAAAATTTGGCGCGCCTGCGGCGCGCCGTTTTTATGCTATGGCCCGGCGAAAAAAGTGGGGGCGTTTAACGCCCCCCCCCCCCAGCAACTCGCGGGTTAACCCGGCGGCCGCTGCACTGTAGGCCGGCAGCCTGAAAAAGCGCTAGAAATTCCCCCAAACTGACTGTCCGCAATATGAACAAAATAGGTATCATTTAATCCCAAATTGATCGAAGAATACGATTCCGATGCTAGTTTTGCCCTAAGGTCAAAATTGAGGTCGTCAGTTGTCACCAAACACAGTACAATTTAGACTCTCTATAGGCCACCACATTTACCGATTTTAATGATGAACTTTAGTGGTAATTTATTAGTTGACCAATCGTCGTTTTGAACGAAATTTCCTGTCAGACTAGTTCAGGGCACTGTTGTTAACTGTGCCAACATCATTCTGACATATTGCATCGCTTTTCTGCAAGATAAGCTAGCTGTTTGCAAGCAGCTGCAAGACGTAATTTAAAATCATATCCAATTTTTTAATTAGACTTTTATAAAAACGTTATTTCGAGCGGTTAAAAATGAACATTTCATACTAGCCTCTGATTACTCATCTTTTGTTCCATATAGGTGCTTTGCTGCTTTTCCCTGCTACTTTTCGAGATATGCGCCAGTAAACCACATGATGTAGGGGCAATTGTCACCTCGCCGCTCTACTGAAGGCCCGGCGCTCTTTAAAACGCTGGAAGTTGTGAAAAACAAACGCTTATAATATAAATGAAATATATGTCCCTGAGCTCAGAATTGATCAACGCACACAATGCTGTCAACATTTCTGGGCCAAACTAAAAAATTCAGTCATTATTAACCCCTAAACACAAGTCAGTGATAATCAACAACAACTTGCTCTTTAGTTAGACTTTTTGAGAAATGTTATTTCGAGCCGTTAAAAATGGCCATGCCATACAAACCACCAATCATCTTTCTGTCATGCCCTACTCGCAATTTTTGCTAATGCCTGCTACTCTTCGAGGTCACGTGACCTCACCATTAAAAGTGAATGGGGAAATAAGGAAACTGTTGTTTTTGCGCATGGAATGATTTTAAACTATCCCAAGCACACGGAATCGTGATTTCGTGCACTCCTTGCAAGATCCGATGCTTTACTTTTGCATTTTTGACCTTCCGTGACGTCATTTATGACGTCACACCGGTCATAGGAGTTTCTCGCCAATAACTCATGATCAAATTAAGCCAGCGACTCGGGAAAGCCACCAATGGACTCGGGAAGACCTCCTGAATCGAATGATATGCGATACGACCTCCTTCGATTAAGTTCGTGGCCTGATGGGCTCTGAACTGACCTTGACTCGAGGTCAATACCTTAAGTTGACCTCACCCGAACAAAAAGTATACCATTCGACGCGCCTGAGCCAGGCGAACACGATGGTGCCAAAATCGCTGCTCTGCGGCCATTTTTTGCGAAATTATTTGCCAAAAACCAAACCCTACCTTGGGCTTTTTGACTTCACCTCAGAGGTTACCGGTTGACCTGGGACCTTAAAATCGGGTATCAATCGTTCCGCCTTGAAACGGCGCACACGCTTGTTTTTTTCCGCGAGGCTCTAGCTCCATTAGGGGCGAAACGGCAAAAAGGGGTCGTACCAACCCTCCCCCCTCGGCCGGCCGAGGGGGTGGGGGGTCCGACAATAGGTCCGGCGAGGGTTAAGCAGCCCCACTTCGTTTTTAGCATGTTTGCTTGTCACTGAGATCAACAACTCAATCACAAATAATTTCTAGCACTTTTCCGGACCCCCGGCCCAGTGTGCGCTGGGCCTCCGCGCCACCTGCCGGCCGCTGGGGGGGACATATATGTAGTTGCCCCCCTTTACTTCTGCAACGATATCGTCGCAACGCGAAGAGATAGAGAAGCGAAACTTTGCACACATCTTTCTGAATACCTAGCCGAGGTTGTGTCCAAATTTGGTGTCGATCCCATTTGAAATGACGTCACAGTGACGTCATAAGTGAAATTATAGATTTGCGACTCTTATATTCCTCACGATACATCAGATATATGGGACCGAATATAAAGGGTCGATTATTGGTCAGAAACTAGATGGAAGTGTAGTTAGATATTTTAGGATGACAGCAGGTGCTGTCTAGTTCATTTACAGTTGAGTTTCATGCTCAGCGTCATCAGAAACGGTCCATATCGGAAAACGACAAAACTTTATGACGTCACTGTGACGTCATCTTAGGTGCTACAACCACCAAACTTTCCTCAAACATTGCCTAGGTATTCATTTGAAGCTATGCCAAGTTTCACGTTCGTAGCTCATCAGGTTTCGGAGATATTTCACAAAACGTAAAGGGGGGCAACTTTATGCCCCCCCCCCCCAGCGGCTCGTGGGTTAAGGACTTATGTGTTTGCATGCTTTTTGAAACCCCTGCCGTGACCGCGTTTTCAGCCGCTAGCATATAATTGGGGGGGGGGAATTCTGTTGGATCCCCAATCGTTCAGTCCCTAACCGAACTATAGCTTCGCGAAAACATGAACGTCCTACCGTAACTAAAGGAAGCCGATGATACCCGATTTTAAGATCGCCGGTCATTAGTCGGCATTTCAATTCGGGTAAATGACTTAAAAGTCAGGGAAATCGTGGCCTATTTTAACTTTTTAAAATGAGGTTGTTATGTGAGTTTTTTCGGGGTTCTGATTTCGAATTTCGTGCTAGTTTTGATCAAAGACGATGTAGGTATCCGTGGATTTTGGGTAGGTGGGATCAGGTCAGCTCAACCATTAGGCGTCACCGCCGACATCTAAATGGGTGTTTACCGCCACCAACAGCTTAGTTACACATAAAGATATATGATGTGGACTGTGGAGTTTGTTAATGCAATAAGTGAATGAGAGCTTCACTCCACAAGAAATCGTTCGGGTCGGAGCTTTCAAATTGTATTTACAAATCTTCGTCAGCGAGTCGTAATCGGGTTCAGGGGGTATCGGTCGCAAAATATGTAGCATAGACACTAAAACTGTTTCTCACAATGCACAATGGGACCGGAGCGAGAATTAGCGCGACATCGGTACTTTTTCGTGTTTCGTGCCCGCTTTTCACATGAAAGTGATGATAGAATCATACAAATGGTAGTTGGTGTACTTTCGAAGCAATTCCTGATATATTTAATTAAATAATCATTAGTCATTTAATTAATTAATTAATTAATTAATTAATTAATCAGTTGACCTGCGTTGAACTTGACTCGGTTCGGTCACGTGATAAGATGGCATCACCTGCCAGGTCAAGTCATGACGGAACCGGAAATTCCCATCAGCAAATAATGTAGCCACCAAAACCATGATGGAAATCTGATAGCCTGATGGACTATATAACAAATAAAGTGAGGGTCAGAAAAGTGTATCAGACACTCCGATAGCAGGTACCGATATTTCCGGACAAAACTTAAATATAGTTGGCACTTGGCAGCCTTGTTCGACTCCTAGGAGGATCTGTCGATCTGTTACTCCCAGCTTCCGGCCGGCTCGTGGTAACCGCGCACGGCCAGCGCCGGCGACCTGAAGTAAAAACAAAAATGCCCCTCATTTTCGATGTAGCAGGCTGAAGCAGCTAAATTATACATTTTCTGAAAGGCAATTGAACGGTAAAGACCATATTGATAAAAGAAGAGCGCGACCTAGCGGGACTTTTCACATCGGCATTCTAGAATGTTTATAACAGTAAAATTAACTCACAATTTTAAAAGCACCTACAAACTTAGAAGCGTATTTATATATTCCGTTATAAGTTTTTCTTTCCATCGTGAAGCCCATGGTCTAAACTATCAGGTTAGACCCCGAAAATACTGATAAAGCCGTCTAATATACATTTTTTCTTACCTACATTAGCTGCTACTTTTCTCCGTACGAAAACGGGTCTACGATGCTTGTCACAGAACTTTGTATTTGGGCTGATGTGGCGCGGACGCTATACACCATGGACGAAAAATATTTGCAGATTCGTGGTCCATGGAATTGGACATTTCTGAACTACGTGGAACAGTCTAACTCAGTTTGGGAAAGGGCGGCAAATCCACCAATGTCGCGCTAATTCCGGCCGCGGTCCCATCGTGCAATCGTCTTTCGTCTTTCCCATCGTCTTTTTCAAGTTCAACCCTCACTGTAAACAGCCTGTTGAACACATTTACAATGTTTGCTAGGTAAGCCACTCAAAAACTGGTTGGTTCACATATGATTTAACCCTCGCTCGTATTGGTGTTTTGCCAGCGTCTAACGTATCGTGCGTTGTTACTAACGTCACGATTTATATTTGACCTGAGGTCAAATGTAACAACAACACTCGGAAAGGCCTTTAAAAGAGCTGTTGAATGCGCTTTTCTGTGCCGCTGTAGCTCGATTGGTTCCCGAGTTATGCGTTGAGTGTTTGGGAAAATGTTGAAATAGGCAACATTTTACCTTTGATGACCTCTGGTGACGTGACCTTTGACCCAGGAGCCGAGTTAGACGGGGACGTGAAAACGCCTCCCCCCAGCACGACACGGAAAACTTAGGCCACCAGCACGGCGCGGGTTAAGTTCGACCCTCGATGTAAACAACACAGCACGATATTTGCTAGCTGAACTTTCTGAGAAAACTGGTTAGCACTTAGCGCACATTGTATTGAAGATATTTATATTTTCCAAATGTGTTTTAACCCGCGCCCCGCTGGGGGTCCTGGATTTCCACGCCCTGCTGGGGGGGGGGGGTGTTTGAACACCCACTTCTAACTCGACTCCTGGGCCACGCAGCGATTCGCGGAAGGCGGCGTTCGAAAGAGCGCCAAAAAAATAACGAAATCACTTCGGTCACTTTTTTGGTCAGGCTAAAGGTCAGGTCACCAGTGGTCAAAGGCAAAATTTCGCCGATTTTCAGGTCAAATGTCGACAGTTTCCAAGAAGCCAACGCATAACTCAGGAACCGATATAGCTACAGCGCCGCGGAAAAGCGACTTCGATAGCCCTATTATCGCCCTTTCTGAATAATTCTCTCAGATTTGACCTAGCGCCAACGGTTTTGCCTGTAGGGGGCAAAATCTGCCAAAATAACCGATTTTTTGGAAAGTGTTTCTGCAATAACTTTTGACTCAAGCCTTGCACGAGCTTACTTTTACCAACATGACCTGACCGGAAAGGGTCATGTTGCATATCAGTCGATCCGTATCGTCGAGCTGAACACATCCAAGGCGTTTTCATCGCTCTAGCATGCCTCTATCAAAAGGTATTCGCGAAAAAACTGTTAGATACTATTCGTGACCTGAGATGACCTCAGGGGCATAAACAGGGGTCTCGGATACTATTTTCATGTTCAATGTGTCTTAGTTTCTTGTAATTCAGTGTTTGGGAGTGTTTATAATGGCTTTGGTCCAAAAGAGGCGCCTTTCAATTTTCTCCCATTGACTTATAATGGGGAGGTCGCAAAATTGACCTGACCTTTGGTCATCGATATCAAAACTCTGAGATATGCAGAGTTTATCTCAGTATAGTTTACAGCGCGGAGCGCCGCCGTTTTTGGCACACCTTATAATACATCAATTCTACACATGTTTTAAAAATTTCAGACCAAGGTCATTTAAGGTCAGGACTCTAGGTCACTTGAAGTGACCTCATCTCATACAAAGTTTCAAAGTCCGCCATAGCTACACCAAGTGACCGATCGCTTCGAAAGTTTCAACGATTCCTAAGAGCAATAGTATGTACAAAATGTATTATAAGGTGTGCCAAAAACGGCGGCGCTCCGCGCTGCCGTTGTTGAGATATTTGTGAAAAAACACAGGGGGGGTGTTCAAACACACCCCCCCCCCCCAGCAGGGCGCGGGTTAAACACCGATGATGTACCGTTATGTTAAACGCCATGCGATTGACTAACCGGCGCCGGGCCGGTGCTCGGCTCCACCTGCACTGGGGGGGGGGGGTTTGAACACCCCCCCCCCCTTCTCACTCGGCTCCTGGGCCACGTAGCGACACGCCGTAGGCGGCGTTCGAAAGAGCGGCAGAAGTAATGAAGAAATTACATCGACCACATTTTAGGTCAGCTCAAAGGTCAGGTCAACAGAGGTCACCAAAGGTAAAATTTCGCCACTTTCCAGGTCAAACTTCGATAATTTCGACAAACCGGCGCATAGATTAGGAACGGTTTAGCGTGCAGGGGCCAAAAACTGCCAGAATAGATAGATGGTTTTTGCGGGAACTGTTTTTCTGCAATACCTTTTGACTCAAAACATGCACGAGCTTACTTTCAGTAGCATCGTGTTCCTCTCGTCAAGGCGACGCATCGAAAGAACTATAAGTTGACCTCAAAAGTTCAACTTGAAAAATTTACTTTAGGTCAAGGTCATGACCTCATGACAAGGTCATGACCTCAGGTCAATGTCATGACCTGACCAGAAAAGGTCATGCTGCATCAGTCGATCCGTATTGTCGAGCCAAACACATACATATAAGGTTTTTTCATCGCTCTAGCATGTCTCTGTCAAAAGTTATTTGCGAAAAACTGTAGGATACCATTCGTGACCTGAGATGACCTCAGGGACATAAAGAGGGGTCACGGGTACCATTTTCCGGTTCAGTTTGTCATGTCTACTTGTATTTTGTAATTCGATGTTTGAAAGTGATTAGAATGACGTTCGGCCAAAAGAGGCACCTTTCAATTTTCTCCCATTGACTTATAATGGAGAGGTCGCAAAATTGAACTGACCTTAGGTCACCGATATCGAAGTTCCGAGAGATACATTTTGTGTATCATTATTATAATTATTGTATACATTATGTGTATTGTGTATACTGTTGTTTTATCAGTTGCTCAAAGTTTCAAAGTGATCAGTCACTCGGTGTAGCTGTGACAGGCATTGAAACTTTTCATGTAGTAAGGTCACTTGACGTGATATGGTGACCTGACCTTGGATGACTTTGGTCTGAGGGTTTCACAGAAGGTGTAGAAAAGATGTATGATAAGATGTGCAAAACACGGCGGCACTCTGAGCCGCCGTTTTATAGACATTCGCGAGAAACCGGAGGGGTTGTTCAAACAGGCCCCCCCGCAGTGCGTGGGTAGGGGTATGTGATCAAGGATGAAGGTGTTACATACCTATGCACGTTTGCCTCATTTACCTACATATGCACACCCGCCAATATAAAAGATTTCTCACGGTCTTGATGCCCGCTTCTCCTCGTCGCCTGCTCGGCACCGGTCCACGCGGCACCCGCAGCGTCGATAGTCGGCCGGTGCAGCGTTCAGAGGTATCGTGTTCCCGCCTGCTCGGAACCATTCCCCTCGGCACCCCCCCCCCCCCCGACCGCCCGCAGCGTCGATAGCCGGCCGGTGCAGCGTCCAGAGGTATCGTGTTTCTAAGGGACTTAGTGGCATTCCACTCTATTTCCTGGTGGCTTCCAAAAAACCACTGCCACAGCACCATTACCCCATCTGGTGGCTGACTTGTTAAATATCAATTCACCCGGCGTCAACCAGAGGCATTTTGTACCTTCCGATTTTAGACGATGCGATTTTGTATGATACGATCATCTCATTTTGTAGGTTGCAATTTTGTATGATACGCGTTTGTTTGATCTGCCATTGTACGTTCTAATTTTGTACGTTTTGATCATTGTTTGATTTGCCATTGTACGCTTTACCCATTGGACGGTAAACTTTTGTACGTTGGGATTTTGTACGCTGCGCTTTTGTACGTTTGGGCTGTCCCCTACCTGGCCTGTTTTGTAGGTTTTGCGCGTTGTATGTTGCGATTAGGTATGTTTTGAGGATTGTACGCTGCGCTTTTGTATGCTTTGATAGCCACCCGTAGGTAAATGGTGGATGGATGGATGAAGAAATGATGGAGGGAGGGAAGGAAGGGTAAGTGAGCAAATGATTGGAGTCGGTGAGAGAACAAGTACAGAGGATGGAGCCGAAAGATGTTTTTAAAATGCACTTACAGCTTAGTTGCAGCACTCGGCCGCTACGAATAACTACATTACCGATCCTGAGTGGCGGGCGGGGGGGGGGGGGGCGAGGTACCCAGATTTGGGATAGGTTGGTTACAGAATTCCACAAAATACTGACAAGATTATCGATTATGTTTAGTGGGGACGGGGAAGGGCACAGGGAAGGGCACGGGGACAGGACGGAGACGAAGACGGAGACGGAGATGTAGCGGCCAGCAGGAGCGGGGACGGAGACGGAGACAAAGAGAGCGGGAGCGGGAGCGCGGGAACGGGGACGGAGACGGCGACGGAATCGGAGACCAGACAGATACAGAGACAGAGACAGAGACGAGACGGAGACAGAGGCAGAGACGGAGATGAAGCGGTCAGCGGGAGGGGGATGAACACGGGGACGGAGAAAGAGAGCGGGAGCGGGAATGGGAGCTGGGACGGGAACTGGGACGGAGATGGGGAAGAATCCGAGACGAGACAGATGCAGAGACAAAGGCAGAGAGGGAAGACGGAGACGGAAACAGAGCAGGCATAATTATATCTTTAGCACTGAAAACATTACCGATCGTGAGTGGTGGGTCCCGGAGGGGAGGGGGTGCAGAGGGAGGAAGGCGGGGGAGGGTCGGGGCGAGTCACTCAGATTTGGGATAGGTTAGTTACAGAATTCCACAAAATACTGAAAAATAGCGATCATGTTTAGTATTACGAGCGTACCAATATACGTATAGCGTCTTGAACTGGGACATAAAAACGTATATGTATCTGCGGCGCGGGCGGGGAAGAAGCCACTACTACTAGCCAGTACTTTTTTTCAGTACCAAGAGGGGATTGGAGTGGAGGGGAGAGGAGAGGAAGGGAGGGAGTGGAGGGAAGGGGAGGAAATCGAGGGAGGGAGGGAGGGAGGGGGGGAGCGAAGAAGTGCGATGAAGGAGACGGGGAGAGGAGGGAGAGAGACGGATGGGGAGGGGTAAGTAAGCATACGATTGGATCAGTGATCGACAAAGTCAGAGAGCGGAGAGGAGGGAGGGAAGAGGGATGGAGGCAGGGAGGGAAAGAAAAAGGGAAAGGAAAAGAGAGAGAGAGAGAGAGAGAGAGAGAGAGAGAGAGAGAGAGAGAGAGAGAGAGAAAAAGAGAGAAAAGCGGGCATTATGGACGGGACGGGCAGGGATTTCTATATAGATGTTCAAACGACGATTAGCGCCGGTAGGCGCGGGAGGGTGACCTAGGACGGGCAGGGATTTCTATATCGATGTTCAAACGACGATTAGCGCCGGTAGGCGCGGGAGGGTGACCTAGGACGGGCAGGGATTTCTATATAGATGTTCAAACGACGATTAGCGCCGGTAGGCGCGGGAGGGTGACCTAGGACGGGCAGGGATTTCTATATAGATGTTCAAACGACGATTAGCGCCGGTAGGCGCGGGAGGGTGACCTATATATGGCCGTATATATGTCGTAGGCATCGGGTGAAATCCGGCATTTCATGAAATGCCTAGGCATTAGGCCGGCATTTCATGGAATGCCGGCAAAAACTGAAATCTTCGTAGAAAT
Source organism: Amphibalanus amphitrite (assembly GCF_019059575.1). NCBI lineage: Eukaryota > Metazoa > Arthropoda > Thecostraca > Balanomorpha > Balanidae > Amphibalanus > Amphibalanus amphitrite. The sequence goes on from NW_024881989.1 coordinate 426,736, forward strand.
AGGCGCGTTACAGCGAATGCCTGAAAATTTTAGGCATTTCATGAAATGCCAGGCGGAGGCCAGGCACTCCCTGAAATATGGTCAAAATTAACTGAGCACACTCGTTGCCTAGGCATTACATGGATTGCCCAAAAGACGACCGGCACTCTCTGTAACAAAACTTTTCGTACGCGGACGGTTGTGTGCATATACACGCCGGCGGGCGGGAGGGGGAGGGACGTTATCGTATTGGTGTAAAATGGGCTAACACTACGAGATATTTCACGGATCGTCTAGTCTGCAGCGTACCTACTTTATTGTTAGCTAGTACATAAATATTACACTGTGCAGTTATCGGGTTTCTCTGAAGTGTGGGGTCTGCTGTGTTGGTCCATAGGCAGTAAAAACAAAATATCGTCTGGAAACTCTCCTGTAGAGACCGCATTTTCAAACAAAAGGTTCCAGAACTGTTTTATTATTTGTTGACACATGGGAGCGCCGCGTGGCACCGACTCGTACACATCATTCCAGCCTTACGGCACTTGCACCTCTTGGTGTTGCACTGTTTGGCGCTGGCCCGGCATGCACGCTGCTTCATCCCTTGCCCTCCAAAAAGTGACTGCTCTCGGAACGCCTCTCTCAGGCCAAGCGCGGGAAACCACATAGCTGCGGTAATCGTTTCAGAAAGTGCCGGCCGTCAGTCGGGCATTTCATGTAATGCCTAGGCAACGAGTGTACTCAATTGGTTTTGACCATATTTCAGGGAGTGCCTGGCCTCCGCCTGGCACTTCATGAAAAGCCTAAAATTTTCAGGCATTCGCTGTAACGCCCGTATTTCTACGAAGATTTCAGTTTCTGCCGGCATTCCATGTAATGCCTAGACATTTCATGAAATGCCGGATTTCACCCGATGCCTACGACATATATACTACATACGGCCTTGGTTTGACACTTCGCCAGACTTCGGCATTGAGCGAGCCAGCTCGGCATATGACGAATAGTTTCGAACATTGACGATTTGTTTTGCACAATGTTGAACCATTCGCTCAATGTCGAGTTATAGAGGAAGACCACCGAGTAGTTTTGCACGATGGTGACATGGCCAACTGCACCTATTTATAGCACCAGCTATATGGCGAATTTGTACAAATGTTTTGTTCAATGGTCAAAAGCTAACGCAAAAAAGTGTAGTTCCCGAGTGATACGTCGGCTTCTTTTTAACCCGCGAGTTGCTGGGGGGGGGGGCGTTAAACGCCCCCACTTTTTTCGCCGGGCCATAGCATAAAAACGGCGCGCCGCAGGCGCGCCAAATTTTGGGTACCTGTAGGGAATTGATTTAAGTTTATTGTGACAAAGTTTCATAAAAATCAGTCGGAAAATTTTTGAGATATCGAGGTTTTAGTGACGTCATGATTTCTGAGTTTTCGACCAAAAACGGCATATGTTCAAAAAATCATATAAAATCACAGAATAGACATACAGACATGCCGTAAACGCCATTAGACTGCCAATACCATGATCAATCAAATGGCTATCTTCGATTATTGATTATCGCTCCGCATTTTCCATATTCTTGAATTGAATCTTGGCAATTTTTCGTGACTACTTCACGACCATGATACATGCATTTCTTAAATTGAACTTTTTGAGCCAAACACGTACACATATGATATAATGAATGTCACCATCGTGTTCTACGCCCCAAATTACCTATAAAACATGTGTCACAGGCTGCGAATATCAGTTTTGATTTTCGGGGATATGTGCCTACCCGGTTGACCTGACCTTGACCCTGACCTATGCTTGACTGACCCCTTCATGGAGCTGACACTCTTGTAGGCCTTATATGATGGATTGTGCACCGTTTGGACAGAGTTTATGACGAGAGGCGCCCATTGCGAAGTCCTGAAGTCCATGCTACTGAAAGCCCGATTTCAGGTGTTTGACCTGACCTTGACCCGACCTGTGACCTCAAAATTCAACTTTAAAGTACTCATCTGAAGCGTCTCGTCGCGCTCTTTCGTTTGCCGCCTCGTGCGTTTCGCTGCGCCTATTGGTTCTCGAGTTATCGGCTGGGGGCGTTTAACGCCCCCCCAGCAAACGGTGGGTGGCGAAATACCCCAGCAACTGCCGGGTTAACCCACGCCGGCACAGGCCATTTTGAGTCCTTCGACGGCACAAGGGGGGTTGGTACGACCCCCCTTGCGTTTGGCCCCTGATGGAGCTAGAGCTTCGCGGAAAAAACGAGCGTGTTGCCCGTCACGAGAGGAAGCCAATGATACCCAGTTTTAAGGTCCTAGGTCATCGGTTGACCTGACCTTCCAGGTCAGGTCAGTGACCCAAAAAATCGGGAATATCGGGACCTGTTAGAAAGTCGTAAAGTGTGGCTGCTTAGGGGTTTTCCGGGGTGCTGATCACGAATATTGTGTTAGTTTTTTATCACAGATGATGTCGTTAAGCGTTTAGACCAGGTCGGGTCAGGTTAGGTCAGGTCAACCGGTAGGGGTCGTGACGGGTATTCGTAGTACCTGTCATCCGTCTCTGACAGCTTCGTAACATGTTACGAAGGCACCAAAACTACTTCGTAAATGTTCAAATGGTTGCTAAATTCGAATTCAGCTAAAAAAACTAGCCTAGAAACATGTAAAATTCGAAAAAGTGAACCGAGGTCACCAAAGGTCAATGACCTGACCTGACCTTCAGGTGACCTTGACACCCACCCTAATGCATGGGAGCAACATCAAATCACATGTTTGAACGTTTGAAACCACGAAAAGCTTGCAAACGCGCGGCTAATGCGAGCCGACATACGCCGAATCGCGATTCCGGCCAAACATGGTCTCGGAAAGGAGGTCACAGGTCAAAGGTCATTTTGGTCAGGGTCATGAAATTTTTAGGGTGGGTGTAAAATTGATCAATGCGAGGGTACTGAAAGTTTCGTGGTAATCAGCCGCTTTTTACGCGAGTTATTTGCGAAAACCCTTAGGGGGGGTGCAACTCCCCCCCCCCTGTGCTGGCGAGGGTTAAGATTATAGGCCTTCGACCTGAAAATCGGCGAAATCCGTCATTCAATAACCTATTGGTGACTTGAACTTTCACCCGACCAAGATAGCAACCGAAGTATAACACACAAGTAACCGAAATAGCTTCGTCATTATTTTTGACGCCCTTTCGAACACCGCCTTCCTCCTATCGCTACGTGGTCCAGGGGCCGAGTTAGAGGGGTGTTCAAACGTCCAAACACCACCCCCCCCCCCTTCTAACTCGGCTCCTGGCTCACCTAGCAATACCAAACAGGCGGCGTTCGAAAGAGCGTCAAAAATAAGGAAGAAATCACTTCGGTTACTTTTTTGGTCAGGTCAAACGCCAGGTCACCAGCGGTCATTGAAGGCCAAAATTCGTCGATTTGTAGGTCAGATGTCGACATTTTTCAAGAGATCGACGCACAGCTCGATAAATAACAAAGCTACAGCGCCACGGAATAGCGCATTTGATAGCCCTATTAACGTTCTTCCTGATTAATTCTCTCAGATTTGACCTACCGTCAACGGTTTTGCCTGCAGGGGGCAAAACTGCCAAGATAGCCGATTTTTTCGGAAACCGTTTTATGCATTAACTTTTGACTCAAACCTTGCACGACCTTTCTTTTACCAGCATCGTGTTCCTCTCGTCAAGATGCGTCGAATTAACTATCACTTGACCTTGAAAGGTCAATTTGAAAATTTGTCCTCAGGTCAAGGTCATGACCTGACCGGTAAGGGTCAAGTTGCATATCAATCAATCCGTATCGTCGAACCAAACACAACTAAGGTGTTTTCATCGCTCTAGCATGCCTCTATCAAATGTTATTCGCGAAAAACAGTCACATACCATTGGTGACCTGAGTTGACCTCAGGGGCATAAGAAGAGGTCACGGGTGCTATTTTCCAGTTCAGTGTGTCAAAGATACGAGTAATTCAGTGTTTTAGAGTGTAAATAATGACTTCCGTCTAAAAAGACGACTTTCAGTGTTCTCCCTTTGACTTATACCTAATATTGGATTGGGGAGGTCGCAAAATTGACCTGACCTTAGGTCATCGATATCAAAATTCGAAGGTATATATTTTTACATATTCCTGCTCTTATCAATCTCTGAAAGATCTAAAGTGATCGGTCACTCGGTGTAGCTTTGGCAGACATTGAAACTTTTTATGTAGTGAGGTGACTTGACCTGACCTGGTGACCTGACCTTAAGAGACCTGGGTCTAAAATTTTCACAACATGTGTAGAATTGATGTATGATAAGGTTTACTAAAAACGGCGGCGCTTCCCGCCGCCGTTTTTGAGATATTCTCGAAAAGCCGCAAAGGGGTGTTCAAACACCCCCGTCCCCCCCGTCCCCCAGCAGGGCGCGGGTTAAGAAATCTTCAGTCGTCAGCGCGTGATTCGGCGCCCAACAGGTGCCGAGTAATCAGCTGACTGCGCTTCATTGCGCACCATTGCCGACGGCGCTAAACCCCGGTCGGCACGCAGCCTGTAGACAAATGTTATATTCAGCGCGGACTCAGCTGCAGTGGACGGCGGCCATCAGTTTGTGTTTGTTTGCTACAAGAACGCTAGGTTCGGGTCAACTGAGATCAAGTAGGGTCCAGCTACGTGTTTTTTGTTTTTGTTTTTTTTTTTACCTGACAGTGGTACACAGGGAGCTAGCGTTTCAAAAAAGGTGTCATTGTGTCCCTCTCGATCAGCCTTGTCGAATGATATGCCATATGATGTAGGTGAGCTTAACACACGCGCCGATGGGGGATCTGCGCCAAACTTAGGTCATCAATATCAGAATTCCGAGAAACACAAATTGTAGCTATCAATGACCTCATTACATCCTACGACTTTCATTCGAAGTGGCCTGGTGACCTGACCTTGAAAAATAGGAAGTTTAAACTTGCACACCATGTGTAAAATTGATTAATGATTAGGAAAAAGGCATGCTAAATTTCGCGCCGCAACACGCCGCGGTTTTTGCGCTTTTCACGGAAAACCTCAGGGAAAGCGGTCAGCCGCCACCCCCCCCCCCCCACTGGCGGATCCAGGGGGGGCCACGGGGGCCATGGCCCCCCCCAAAGGCCTAAAGTGGCCTGTTTGGCCCCCCCAAAACGCCAGAAAAATTGCTAAGAAAATATACCTTGATGGAGGTTTTTAGCCACTTGGTGAAGTAAAGCTTTCCACAGCATAATATGGAAGCAATATAGTAGCAGTGAGGGTCAGTCAAAAGTTGCGCGAGCGGAGTCGACCTTAAAAAAAGACTGTTGTTGGCACGTGTTTATGGCGCGGCAGCTGGTAGTTGGCGGTGTTTCGCGTGGTGTGGCATCACTGGCGGATCTGGGGGGGGGGGGGGGCACGGGAGCCTGAGGTGCCCCTGACAGGCCCGTGGTGCCCTTGCTAGGCCTGTGGTGCCCCTGGACCCTGGCAGGCCTGTGGTACCTCTGGCGGGCCTAGGGTGCCCCTGCTAGGCTGCTGATGCCCCTGGGACCTGACAGGACTGTGGTGCCCCCAACAGGCCCGTGATGCCCCCGACAGGCCCAAGGTGCCCCTGCGTGATGCCGTGATGCCTGCGAGGCCGGTGGTGCCCCCTGCGAGGCCGGTGGGGCCCCTGACAGGCCCATGGTGCCCCTGCTAGACCGGTGGTGCCTCTGGCAGGCCTGTGGTGCCCCTGCTAGGCCGCTGGTGCCCCTGGGCCCTGACAGGACTGTGGTGCCCCTGATAGGCCCAAGGTGCCCCTGCAAGGCCGGTGGTGCCTCTGTAAGGCCTGTGGTACCCCTGCTAGGCCTCTGGTGTCCCTGACAGGCCCATGGTGCCCCTGCGAGGCCGGCGGCGCCCCTGGCAGGTCTCTGGTGTCCCTGACAGACCTGGGGTGCCCCTGACAAGCCTGTGGGGCCCCTCACAGGCCCGTGGTGCCCTTGCTAGGCCTGTGGTGCCCCTGGCGGGCTGGTGGTGCCCCTACTAGGCCGGTGGTGCCCCTGACAGGCCTGTGGTGCCCCCGGGCACCAAGGGGGTCATGACCCATGTGGCCCCCCTTGGATCTGCCACTGATGCATAATATATTGATTTGTAAAGGCGTTATGGCTTATGCAATATGCAATTGCAGGCACTTGGTATCCCTCACTTATCCCTCATTGGGGCTCTGGCGGGCTCCTGAGGGCCCACGTCTATCTCCGGGAGCCCATATAGACAGGCTCCTTTGGGTCCTTTCAGTACACTATAGCATAAGAGGTCTCCATGCGAGTCCTATACATACATCTGAGGGCGTACCCTGATGTCTGAGGTACCCAACTGCAGCTCCAATGGTCTCTTCTTACACTGGCGGATCCAGGGAGGGGGCATTTAGGGCCATGCCCCCTTCCCAGAGGCCTAAAGTGGCCCGTTTTCCCCCTCCTCCAAACGATAATGAAACATAGTTCAATCAGGGCGTGGCCCAGGAGCCGAGTTAGACAGGGCTGTTTTACCACCTCCCGGCCCGCAAAGGGACCCAAGCACTGACTCGAAGCGGGTTAAAGAGACCCTCCCACCTTCAAAAAAGTTAATGAATTGGCATGAAAGTGATGTCGCTAGGTTCAGAAAGGGCGAAAACGAATATCTACCAAATTTTATCAAAAATATTCACCGGTTTTCAAGAGATTAGACTTTTATTTTTGTTTACTTTTTGGGATATCCGCTGCTGTTCCTAGCGACTTTATTTGAAAGTGCGGCATTTGTTGCGCGCAAAGCAGCCTATACCACCGCATGCTACCAAACGTTTTAGTAAAATATTAAAAAATCATTAGATCTCCGCTGACGTCACACATTCAGAGGGGTATCCAAAAGCATTAGCCCCTCTGAATCAAAATGCTGCAATTTTGAAATTCAATATTTCCGATTTAAGGCATTTCTCGATGTTGTGAGTGCGTGCCGAAACCGGTAATTGTGAGCCAGGGACCCCATTTTGGCTATCTCAGCTCAAATCTAATGTTAAGGTGGGAGGGTCCCTTAAGTGGGTCGATAAAAACAATGGCAAGTGTTTACAAAGTAATATAAAGGCATGGGTCGGGTGGGCTACCATTTATATATTTTTCTTTTTAGTTAAAAAAAATCATAGTGTCAGGGCTGTGACGAAAAATAAGTGGCCTAAATCCGATGAGAAAACAGGATTTGGGGGTACCCTAGGTTTGGCTCCTGCATGAGTTGGCCCCCCCCAAAACGCAAGCCTGGATCCGCCAGTGCCCCCCCCCCCTCGTCGCGCGGTGCGCGGGCTAAGAGCTTATGAACTTATCAAGGGAACTTAAGCCAGCGCCTAGATAGGGGTTTTAACACTATTTTGCATTGGCATTATTCTTTTGAATAATGCAAGAAAATCATGGGTGTCGTTTTGTATAGGCTTGGTAGGGCCCGAGCCCTAGCAATAATTTCAGAATTTTAACATTAACCCTCGCCCGTATAGGGGGGGGGAGGGTCGAACGGACCCCCCCCCCCATGGTTTTTCGCGAATAACTCGCGTAAAAAGCGGCCGATCGCTACGAAACTTTCAGTACCCTCGCGTTCATCAATTTCACACCTACCCTGACAATTTCATGACCCTGACCCAAATGACCTTTGACCTGTGACCTACTTTTCGAGACCATGTTTGGCTGGAATCGCGATTCGGCGTATGTCGGCTCGCATTAGCCGCGCGTTTGCAGTCTTTTCGTGGTTTCAAGCGTTCAAACATGTGATATGATGTTGCCCCCATGCATTAGGGTGGGTGTCAAGGTCACCTGAAGGTCAGGTCAGGTCATTGACCTTTGATGACCTTGGTTCACTTTTTCGAGTTTTACATGTTTCTAGGCCAGTTTTTTGAGCTGAATTCGAATTTAGCAACCATATGAACATTTACGAAGTAGTTTTGGTGCCTTCGTAACATGTTACGAAGCTATCAGAGGCGGTTGCCACCTACTACGAATACCCTTACTGGTTGACCTGACCTGACCTGACCCGACCTGGCCTAAATACATGAAGACATCATCTGTGATCAAAACTAACATGATATTCGTGATCAGCACCCCGAAAAACCCCATAGCAGCCACACTTTACGACGTTCTAACAGGTCCCGATTTTCCCGCCTTTGGGGTCATTGACCTGACCTGCAAGGTCAACCAAGGACCTAGGCCCTTAAAATTGGTTATCATCGGCTTCCTCTCGTCACGGGCAACACGCTCGTTTTTTCCGCGAAGCTCTAGCTCGATCAGGGGCGAAACGGCAAGTTCGCGGCTGGAAAAACACCAATACGGGCAAGGGTTAACCCTATGGCGGTGCATGGTAAGAATGGCTTTGGTATCCCGAAATTAACCATTAGAGCCCTACCAATAAATTTCGTAAAATGACGCCCGTGGAGAAAATACGATTGCATCTCGTGCTGCCGAGTCGGAGATGAGTTCGCGGCTGTTTGGTGTTTACGCGTCGCGCGGTCGCCGGCGGCCGAGGAGATCCGCTGATCGAGGGTACCCCGTCACCGGCGGCGCTGGTCCCGCCGTCGGGACGGAATGAGGAAGTGCCCGCCGCCCCGCCCCGGCGGCCGCAGCTGACCTGCTGCCGGTGAGCGGCGCACGGCGCGGCAAACATTGCTCCCTCACTAAGCGGCAAGGATTACTCCCTCACGAAGCGGGAAGGATTGCTTTACTCCCTCACTAAAACTCCGGCAGGGCGTTGCGCACACCTTAACCCGCGCCCCAGTGCCGCGGTGGTCTCAACTCTCAGCCAACTTCGTCCTGGTGGGGGGGGGGGGGGCAGTGGCGGATCCAGGATTTTCACTGGGGAGGGGCTGCAGGTCATAATTGGGCGCCACGCCCCGGATGGGCGCCATAGTCGCATCGTATTGGCGCTGAAATATTGGCGCCCAGTGGCCCTGACAAGAGGCGCCCAGGGATCAGTATGTACAGTGACACCACACGATTGGAAATATCGGTGCGGAGCGTACTGAAACGACGTTATTCGACTGATTTTTGCATCCTAGTCCTAGTATGCGGCACTCCGATGAGTTGCGAATTGAAAATTGGCGCCACTGCGCCTTCGGCGCAGTGGCGCCAGTTTTCCTTGGGTGGGGGCTGCCAGCCCCCTGCCCCCCCCCCTGGATCCGCCACTGGGGGGGGGGATATGTTACCACCCACCTCTAACCCAAAAACTATAAGAGGGCTAGAAAGACGCGATAAAAAGCAGTCGATAGCTCTCAATGCGTACGCTTAAAAGTAGTTCGGTCATTTTTCACCTTAGAGCAATACTTGGAGTCACCGGAGGTCATCAAAGGTCAAAATTTACCAAATGTTATTATATTTTTCAGAAAACATGCAGCTATCTCAGGAACTATGATAGCTAGAAAAACACATGGAAAAGCAATCGATAGATTAATGATAAGGTCATCATCAAAATTGACCTCAGGTCAACGGTTAAGCCTCCATAGGTCAAATATTGTGAAAATAGCTGTTTGTGGATACATTTTTTTCACGAATAACTTTTGAACCAGCAAAGATGAACAATTCGCAATGGCACTATCGTGTTTCTCTCCTTCAGCCGCTTCGAAACATGTATTTGTTTTACCTGGAAAGGTCAGGGTCAAATTGTGACCTCAGGTCAAGGTCACGTGGTAACCCAAATAGGACATGTTGCATATCATTCGATGCGTCTCGACAAGATACACAATTACGCCATCTCCAGCCTTCATCTCTTTCCAATCGGGATTTATTTGCAAAAATATGTTTGTAGACTCAAATGACCTCGGAGAACCTTTTTAGAGGCTATCAGCAAAAAAGACACTTTGGTCGTCACGGGTGGTCCAAATCATTGTGATTCTGAAATATTTGGAATGTTCCTATGCGTACACACGGATCTAGAGGCATTTTCGTTTTTCTCCATTGACTTATAATGGAAAGGTCACGCTACTGACCTGACCTTAGGTCAAGGATATAAAAAAAATCCGAGATAAACAAATTGCAGGCGCCCATAACATCATGCAATCCACCAAGTTTAAAACTTTTCTGACAAGCACTGCAGGCTGGACATGATTGCAAACTTTTTAGGCCTGGTCAGTTAACTTGACCTGGTGACCTGACCTGACATGACCTGGGGGTAAACAAAATTCACACATTGTCCAAAATTGATGCATAAAAAGCTACTCCAAGCGGCGTGGCGCAACGCGCCGCGGTTTTTTATTCACAAGCAAAAAACGCGACAGGGTGGTAACATATGCCCCCCCCCCATCCCACTGGGGTGAAGGTTAAGAAACAGCCACAGGTCAATCACATGAATACTAAAAATTTTGCCACGCTGGGCCACTTTTTACGTGAGTTATTTACGAAAACCCTAGGGGTGGGTCTATCTAACGGCTAACCCCTCAATAAGTGTGAGGGTTTATTGCTTCCAGTCCCAAACACTGGGGAATAAAACTTTTCCCGTGCTCCGCCGCGTTCTCATTTGACCGTAGCAAGATTTCCTCTTCAAGAATGAACCCGTCTCCCGAATAAAATAGTCCTTCTCCGCAGGGATGCGGAGCCGGAGCCGGAGTCGGAGCCGGAGCCGCCGGAGCCGGCATATTTTGCCCGGAGCCGGAGCCGAAGCCGGAGCCGTGAAACAATATAGACCGGAGCCGGAGCCGGAGCCGGAGCCGCCAAAAAAGGGGGCGACTCCGGCTCCTTTTTATTTTTTGAAGAGGAAAAAAATAATTGACCTAGTTCGGTTTGACAGTACAAGGCAGTGAAACATATGGTATGTACTTACGTCATGGGCCATCAAGTGAATGAAAAAAGCCGAATATCCCCAGTATCCCACAGTACGCAATCAACTTCCTGTCTGCTCCTTCCCCCCCCCCCCACGTCTACTGCATCCCCAGAACATGAGGACCGGTCATCAGGTGACGTCCATTGTTTTCAAGCCAGTGCAGTGGACTGCGACTCCCAGCACCGTCTCTGCCGAGACGGGTGTCAGCTTACGATGGTTCAGTGAACTCCGATTCGCGGCGACTGCGTTTCCAATGCCATCGCTTCCTAGTCCTTTGTTCTGCCAGTTCTCTCCGAGGTGCGTTTGCGCGGGGACGCGGTCATGAGCCGGTCATGGCAAAGAGTAACGCGTATAACCAATCCAATTTTTCTTCCACCCGTATTTAATTGATTGCACAGGGGATGTACTGAGTCGGAGCCGGAGTCGCCGGAGCCGGAGCCGCCGGAGCCGGACCATTTTACTCGGAGCCGGAGCCGGAGCCGGAGCCGCCATAACATTTCACCCGGAGCCGGAGCCGGAGCCGGAGCCGATTTTTTTCTCCGGAGCCGGAGCCGGAGCCGGAGCCGTCTGAAATTTCCACGGCTCCGCATCCCTGCGGATGAGTTCTCCGTGTTGAAGCGTGAGCGTTTGACTGATTGAGAGGGCGACCTGCCGGGACGCTTCCTTCTCACAGGAATTCATCAACGGCCATGCCCCGCTCGGGCTTCACTCGGTGGTCGATTATAAAAACTGCAATGTCTGACCTCATTCCGCGGCTCATCTTAGGCAACAGGCGGATGTGTTCTTTGTTCAACAGGCGGATGTGTTCCTTGTTCTTTGTAGATAATGTTGTAGGTAATGTTCTTTGTAGATAAAAAAACAACGGTATAAGAAAACTAAAATTAGTAACGTGGTGATAGTGGAGATAGTCTGGACCACTGGCGGATCCAGGCTTGCGTTTTGGGGGGGGGGCCAACTCATGCAGGAGCCAAACCTAGGGTACCCCCAAATCCTGTTTTCTCATCGGATTTAGGCCACTTATTTTTCGTCACAGCCCTGACACTATGATTTTTTTTAACTAAAAAGAAAAATGTATAAATGGTAGCCCACCCGACCCATGCCTTTATATTACTTTGTAAACACTTGCCATTGTTTTTATCGACCCACTTAAGGGACCCTCCCACCTTAAAATTAGATTTGAGCTGAGATAGCCAAAATGGGGTCCCTGGCTGATGGCTCACAATTACCGGTTTCGGCACGCACTCACAACATCGAGAAATGCCTTAAATCGGAAATATTGAATTTCAAAATTGCAGCATTTTGATTCAGAGGGGCTAATGCTTTTGGATACCCCTCTGAATGTGTGACGTCAGCGGAGATCTAATGATTTTTTAATATTTTACTAAAAAGTTTGGTAGCATGCGGTGGTATAGGCTGCTTTGCGCGCAACAAATGCCGCACTTTCAAATAAAGTCGCTAGGAACAGCAGCGGATATCCCAAAAAGTAAACAAAAATAAAAGTCTGATCTCTTGAAAACCGGTGAATATTTTTGATAAAATTTGGTAGATATTCGTTTCGCCCTTTCTGAACCTAGCGACATCACTTTCATGCCAATTCATTAACTTTTTTGAAGGTGGGAGGGTCCCTTTAAGAAATTTAAGAAATGAGTGTCACGTGCGCGTCACGACTGCAAACCATAAGCGCCATAACCCGCTTCGAGTCAGTGCTTGGGTCCCTTTGCGGGCCGGGAGGTGGTAAAACAGCCCTGTCTAACTCGGCTCCTGGGCCACGCCCTGATTGAACTATGTTTCATTATCGTTTGGGGGAGGGGGGAAACGGGCCACTTTAGGCCTCTGGGAAGGGGGCATGGCCCTAAATGCCCCCTCCCTGGATCCGCCAGTGTAAGAAGAGACCATTGGAGCTGCAGTTGGGTACCTCAGACATCAGGGTACGCCCTCAGATGTATGTATAGGACTCGCATGGAGACCTCTTATGCTATAGTGTACTGAAAGGACCCAAAGGAGCCTGTCTATATGGGCTTCCGGAGATAGACGTGGGCCCTCAGGAGCCCGCCAGAGCCCCAATGATGAGGGATAAGTGAGGGATACCAAGTGCCTCCAATTGCATATTGCATAAGCCATAACGCCTTTACAAATCAATATATTATGCATCAGTGGCAGATCCAAGGGGGGCCACATGGGTCATGACCCCCTTGGTGCCCGGGGGCACCACAGGCCTGTCAGGGGCACCACCGGCCTAGTAGGGGCACCACCAGCCCGCCAGGGGCACCACAGGCCTAGCAAGGGCACCACGGGCCTGTGAGGGGCCCCACAGGCTTGTCAGGGGCACCCCAGGTCTGTCAGGGACACCAGAGACCTGCCAGGGGCGCCGCCGGCCTCGCAGGGGCACCATGGGCCTGTCAGGGACACCAGAGGCCTAGCAGGGGTACCACAGGCCTTACAGGGGCACCACCGGCCTTGCAGGGGTACCTTGGGCCTGTCAGGGGCACCACAGTCCTGTCAGGGCCCAGGGGCACCAGCGGCCTAGCAGGGGCACCACAGGCCTGCCAGGGGCACCACCGGTCTAGCAGGGGCACCATGGGCCTGTCAGGGGCCCCACCGGCCTCGCAGGGGGCACCACCGGCCTCGCAGGCATCACGGCATCACGCAGGGGCACCTTGGGCCTGTCGGGGGCATCACAGGCCTGTTGGGGGCACCACAGTCCTGTCAGGTCCCAGGGGCATCAGCAGCCTAGCAGGGGCACCCTAGGCCCGCCAGAGGTACAGCCCACCGCTAAAACCAAACTCAACGGTTGGCTTTGACTGGCGATTGTTTAATGCGAAGTGATTGAAAAGAAGATGTCAATAGCTAAAGTTGCAGCTGCAAGGGTGACGATACATATAAGCTACATTCAAAGTTTCATTGTAGTCTGGCTAATCGTTCCTAAGCAGGGTTGTATACCAATCAAGTCGATTGAATTGATTGATTTGTTTCAACGCGTATTTTGAGTTGATTGGATTGAGTCGATTGACTTTTCGAGATGACTGGTTGACTGACTCGTTTGACTTTAGCGACTGGTTGACTGATTTGATTCCCGAAAATTAGAGTGACTCGTATGATTGAGTCGATTGAATGGAAAGTTCAAATAAGTTTTAGTTGACAAAAAATAATGACAATAATTGATGACATCATAGATCACAAAACTACACTGAAAACTGCTTGTCATCACAACTGCAATATGGGGTAGATGGCCAAATAAAGAACAGGGCCTAAACATGAACAGCCAACTTTGACTTTCAACTGCAATAACTGCTCCAATCCTGGTGATAGAACCTGGCGATGCACCTACCTACCTTTCTACACTCAGCAGGAAACGTTTTTTTTTTTAATCCAGATGATAAAGTGCAAGGCCCTATATACTAATAAAGTGTGATTAATTAATAATTCACATCTCCACATCTCCTCAGAAACAACCCACTGAACTCTACAAATGTCTGAAACCCCTACAAAAATAACTGAAACAAAAGCGCCGTTTTTGTCTCGCTAATTACGTTTACGTTACTAATTAATAGCTAATTTGCTGCACTGTTTAATTTACAGCAGAACGTTTGTTGATCCTTTTCTCCTGAGAGCCTAACCATAACATATTTAAAATATTACATTTGCCTTAAAATATTTTACCGAATATTATTAAGTGGTTTTATTTCAAATGAAATAATAATTAAAACGAAATTGGTGTTGTAAAACCGATTTATTTTATGATGATCTACCGTACTACATGATAATCAATGACGTCATCTTACCAAAAAATCAAAATACGTAGAATAAGGATTTATAAAAGCTTAGCTTCATCCCACGTCTCAAATGCACATTGTGTGGAAAGATTTTTCAGGCTGCCCGTCAGTCTCTGTCTTACCGAAACCGTCACATGCAGGTAATAGGTATATTTATTTCTACATATTTCCCTATGGTTAATATGTTATTGATGCATATTATCCATTAAAATAGACATGGTGTAGGGTAAATGGCCAAATCACGAACACTGCCAAAATCCGAGCAGCCAACTTTCAACTGCAATATCTGATATTTAGTGTAAATGGAGTTGGAATGTGGCCAAAATTAAATTGACAACTTTTAGGTGAAAGGTGGTGATTTGGTTTAAGGGGCGAGTCAACTACTGGGTTATTTTGCACCCATTAAATGAAACTTTTGCTCCAATTCTACCCATTGAACCTCAATATCATGATCCACCTGTCCATCGCTAGGTATCCTTCCTTATTACATAGAAACTTTGAATGGTATGGCAATTTGTAATTTTAAATGACAATATTTTTATGTTTCTTCTGTATGTTGCCGGCGGCTCGCTGCGTGCGAGAGAGCGTGGACTGTAGGTATGTTAACGTCAGCAAAGAAGGTACAAGATACCTGTGAGGCTGTGCAGTTCTCGATATACCCCTTAACGGAAAGAATGTATACAAAATAGGTCTGTATTGCCTTTAGACCATATGCGGGCTATGCAAACGTGCGGGCAAACAAAAGCATACGATAATAAAATTAACGATACAATAAATGAGTGCTTAAAAACCCGGAGCGAAATCCCAGGTTTTTAAAAGCAGAGGATACCAGCCTTCATGGTACAGGGACCCGCAGTTGCTTCTGTACACACTAGTATTTCAGCGTATTCTTTGCCTGTGACACCGTTGGAGGCGAATTGGGAAATGATTGTGTGCTTATTAAAACCACCATCTGAAGGGCTTTAAACTGATGTGCTGCTCTCCTAATTCAGTGAACCTTTTATTGCTATATCAGCAAAACATTGTTTTCAGCGCTTTTTCCTGCCCCATTCCTTCTGAAACCTGGAACCGCTTATTCCATTTACTCCTGCCATCTGACGATGGTCGTGCTGACTACTAGTTCCGGCGCTAGTTACTGCTCCAGTTTTGCACCCGGCACAAACTCAGGCGGCACCGGGCCGTGGCTCGACCAGGGGAGGGTCGGACCGAGCCGACTGCCTGGGGCGCGGTTAGATCGGACGCCCTGCTGGGGAAGGGGACGGGAGTGAGGGGAAGGGGAGGTGGTCACGTGGTCCGTCCAAGCTCGCAGACGGCCTGTCCTGCGCCCAGCCATGTTCCGTGATCCAAAATGGCACGAGAGCTGTGGAATGCCTGGAGGAGACGCTTCGATAGCGAATTTCAGCAGCACTAATTTACCATATTCTGTGGAGATAAATGAATATTATCTTAATGCAGAAAAAATTATATGCCTAAGCTGTATAAGCTGTATCTTTTTAAAAGTTGTAAATAGGATTATTTTTAGGGACTTAGGGTTTCGTATACACAGTGAATTATATTACATTAAGCCGTTTCGCTGTTATGGTTACTAACTGAAGAGTTATCCTTTTTTCTCACAGGGAATGACAATACAATAACAATACGAATAAAACAGACGTTTCGCACAAAAAAGTGCCTCCGTCAGTGGCAAGAAATAAGTAATTAGGCATACATGTTTTCTTTCGATAAAATCGATGAAGTAGTTATTTCTTTTTTTTAAGATATATTTTCAGCAGTATTTAAGCACATCATGGAAGCTTATAAACATTTGTGTATTTTATCGGCAACCCGGCTGGCCAGGCTGAGGCGGTGCCGCATATAGTTCTCATCGATGTTAAACCTATACACTTATTTTTCTCCACTGACGAAGGCACGTTGTCCGAAACGTTTGGTTTTATTCGCATTGTTTTTATATTGTCATTGTCCGTGAGAAAAACATACCCATATGGACTGGTCTCAGTTCATGTAGAAATTGTTGCATATTAATAACACAGATAAGATTAATATTAGCCCTCACCACACATACAAGTAGAGGTAAGTAGACCGCGCCCCCTGTTTTTCACCAATAAATCGCGGCACAGCGAAGGATTGCGACGATTCTTTGGTGCCCTGGAGTTAATCAATTTTACAACTTCCCGGAAAATTAAATAGCCCTTATAATTTTTGCATCTTGTCTGAGAATTTTACATCCCTGAACCAAATTACCTTTAACCTGTGATTATTTTTCTCAAGATCATGTCAGGCCAGAATAGCAATTGAAAGTCAGCGCACATCTGTGTGTTTCCATAGTCGTTTCGTGATTAGCAACGTGACAACATGTGAAATATACTATCTAATGTTTGTCTCATTGATTGTTGTGGGTGCCAAGGTCACGTGAAACTCAGGTTAAGGTCATTTACTTGAAATGATCTAGGTTAACTTCCTTAAATTTACACCTTTTTACTGTGGTTTTTAGGAAGTGTTGGTTTGAAATTTAGCACTCATTTTAGCATTTGAAAACTAGGCATACTTAGGTATCAGTTATAGTGCCTATGCAATATGTTGCAAGGCTGTAAGTGCTGGTTAACATTCTATGGATAGCCGGCAGAACGCCTAATGGGTGATCTGGCGTGACCCGTCCTACCCCAAATGCTTTGATACATCATCTTTGATCAAAGCAAGTGCAAATTCGGAGTCAGAAGCAAGCCAAGTCCCAGCAAACTTCACTTGTAGAAATTCTAGCAGGACCCAATTTTCCGTGCTTTTGGGTTATTAACCTGATCTGGGAGGTCAACCAGTGACCGAGGATCTCAGCATTGACCAGGACATAAAAATAATTGGCTTTCTCTCGTCAGCGATGACCAGGGCCCTCAAATCATCGGATTTCTCTCGCCACGAGTAGCTCGCTCTTTTTTATTTTTCAGCGAAGTTCTGGCTATTCATGAATGGCTGAGGGTTTCTACGCCCCTCCGCTACATATAAGACGCTGAAAATAAATGCCTAAGTGGGTGAGGGTTAAATATCGATTGGTTTTTAAGTGCCGAAGCCCGAAACACTTTAATTTACTTCGATAGCAGTTTTTAAGACCAACGAGCTCGAATACTACTTCTTGAACAAAGTAATCACCACATAAAATGAATCGTAAGAGAAGCGGCTCAAGATTAAGGAGCTATGAGACACTTAATAAAAACGGCATAGATTAGAAACTGCACCTAACTTGCACCGGTTTTTAAACCTTTTCGTTGCAGACTGGTAGATTAAATTTTAGGATTGATTTCAGCTGATGCTCAAATGGAGCTATTCATTCGTTCATTCATGCGACCATCCAATTCCATTCATAAAAGAAGCCAGTGACAAAATTGTTCATTTTAGATAAGTGTGAAATACAAACTCAATAAAAGTTTAATGATACGGTAAATTTGACAGCTTTTAGGTATAATGAACAGACAAACAACTTTAACAAATCAAAGTTGAGAGCCCCAAATAGGGGAAAATGAGGTAAGATGAGCCAAGGGGCAAGTTGAGCCACCCCATGTTTCTCAGCTCCTATGGCGCTAATTGACTTGAGCTTCCATGTGCCGTTCGCTTACGATGCTGCAGTCTTTCACGTGAGACGGCAACGTTCTCACGCTCAGCACCCGGTAACATGTGGTATCGCCCCTGATAACTAAGACATGATTTTCCTTAGCGGGTGTCATTAATCGAAAATGGCCACGGGTGGGGCAAGATGAGCCATTTTCACCTGGGGGAAGATGAGCCGGATAAGCCATTGTTGTCTCCGCTGTCGAAAACCAAACTGAGCTGCGCTTGTTTCTACTGAATAAAAATGGTAGCAAATTGTTTTTCTTTGTTGATTACACAAGTTGTTAGTGATTTGCAGATTATCTGAAGGATAAAATGATTTCTTCCGTGATAGAGAATTGACGAGCTATTGGAAGGCTTAAAACAGTCACTTTTTGATGGACGAAAAAACTTTGCCATAAGTATCTATGCCATGGAGTAAATAAAAGAGCCCACTCTTCGCCGCGCCCGGGAAAAGAAAAGGTTCGCTTTTTCTATCCATGCTCAACTTTCCCCACGACGTGTCTCAGCTTACCCCGCCCATGGGGTAAGATGAGCAACGTGATTTTTGACGTAGCCTTTTCAGTACAAAAATAAGCGGTATGAAACATTTCTGGCCACCATTACATGCGCAAATTACCACTCTGTCCGTCCAACCCGTAAACGCAGAAAAAATGATCAGTAAGTTAGCCTGTGCCCTGTAGCTTACGAAAAACAAAAAGCGGCTCAACTTACCTCATTCCCCCCTACGTAACACAATTGAGGGCATTTTTTAGGCCATCACAGTATTTGTCAACAGTTGTTGTTTGGGGGACTGGGGAGGGTGCAGTTACTGGCTCATAATCTGTCCCCCCCCCCAAAAAAAAAGAAAGAAAACGAAACCGATAATCCGCGAAAAGAACTATTGAGCTCATTGAGCTCGAACCAAGATGACGAATCGATTTATAGGTATGCAGGATGACTAACGATGCCACTTTTTGACTTATTTTGTCAAATAAATTCCATCATCTGGATAGCACGTCAACATTCTATTTGACATTTTGCAACAAACGTATACTATTTGGCGCGACTAGCCTCATAAATGTTCTGAAACTAAAACCGTTTCTTTGCAATTAACTTGAACCACGTCATCCCAGCTTATGCACGACAAAAATAAAATACTTAATGCTTCAGGATCAGTGGCCTGAATTCCAATGCTTAAAGTTTACTCAAAACCGGTGTGGCTGAGGCACTCTTCGCTACATCTCGTGACGGCCACCATTGTGTTGCATTTTCCGGTAAGCTATAAGTTAATAAGGAAAGGATTGGTGAGTGGGTTGAAAACAGCCCTCACCCTCCACCCCCCTCCTTCTTCTGGAAACATAAGTAACCGAAAGATCTGGCGATGGTTTATCCACCTCCTCTGCCGCCGCGCTGCGAGGCCTCGATTCGTTCGGTATGTGGCTTCCTGAGCGGTCCTCCCCGGAGGCAAGGTGAAAGGTCATGGCCTGTATCAGAAATTGATACGTTGCTGAATATGTTTTATAGTTCTTCCAAGGCCTTGGACACCGTTTTATTATATCGGATAGGCATTGCAATTTCTTGTCAATCAATACATCTAAGGAAAACTTGATCATAATCTTATACTGCGGCAATTGTAGTTCTGCTTACGGTTGCCTCTTTATGATACGGGCCACCACCACCTCCACTGCGCTGGAGCTCTGGCGTTCTACCCCTCCCCGCTACGGACCGGCCCTCGGGCTAGGTGTGTTAGTACTGAGCGCAAACCTGTAGTAGTCACGTGACTTTCATTCACGTAGCGGGAACGGAAGCTATAGGCGATACCAAGGACGGGCTCTGGGGAGGCAACCGGCGCGGAAAAATAGCACGATTGTAGTTTTGGAAGAATATCTGTTGCGGTAAGAGGAATTATACAAAACATACGTCCTAGGAGCAAACATGTGTTATTCCTCCATACTTTGCACTACATTTCCTTTCTCCAATGGCCAGCACTTAGCAAATAATAGCGCAATTCTAAATTGGTAATATATGTGTACAGTAGCAACTGCGGGTCCCTGTACCATAAACCAATCGGCCTGGCTATCGGATGGGGCGGCGGTCAGAGGTCGGCGGGAGGTGGTGTCCGAGTCAGTACTGAATACTAACTGACGCACCGTCCGGCGGCAGGCTCTGACCTCGGATCGGTCGATCACGTGACAGGTCACTCGTTTAACATACGTGGGCACCGGCACCGAGCCGGCGCACAGTGTGGCCGAAGACCAGTTTAGCGCGAATTTAATCCCAGCGCCGCTCGGATCCACTGAAAATGGTTCTCTGGTTCCAAAACTGACGTTTACCCCTCACCGGACCTATTGGTTTTCAAAATACCCCCCCCCCTTTGCCGGCCGAAGGGGGGGGGTACGACCCCCGTCGCTGTTTCGCCCCTGATGAAGCTAGAGCCTCGCGGAAAAAAACGAGCGTGTGTGCCGTTACGAGACGCAGCAACTGGTATCCAATTTTAAGGTCTCAGGTTAACCTGTGACCTCCGAGTTCAGGTCAAGTGGCCCAAGGCACGGATTCGTTTTTTATTAATAACTTCGCGAAAAAATGCCGCAGAGTCGCAATTTTGGCATCATCGTGTTCGCCTCGCTCAGGTGCGTCGAATGGTATACTTTTTGTTCGGCTGAAGTCAACTTAGGGTGTTGACCTCGGGTCAAGGTCAGGTTAGAGCCCCCCAGATCACGAAGTTGGTCGAAGGAGGTCATGTTGCATATTATTCGATTCGGCAGGTCTTCCTGAGTCCATTGGTGGCTTTCCCGACTCGCTAGCTCAATTTGATCAGGAGTTATTGACGAAAAACTCTTATTATCCTAGTGACGTCATACATGACGTCACGTAAGGCCAATAATGCAAAAGTGAAGCATCGAACCTTGCAAGGAGTGCATGAAATCACGATTCCGTGTGCTTGAGATAGTTAATTAGGCTGGAGCCTGTTCGGCCGCGCCGCCCCCCACCTTGGTCAGGTCACGCCGGGCGGCCGACTAGACATGTTCAAAGCTGAATTGACGGCAAATAGGCAAAAGGTGGCAGCTGAAACTTGCTCGCTTATGTTCAGAAATGTGCGGAGAGTTCAGCCATGCCCTATTCGTCATATCCATTTTTATCCATTTTGACATTTTCCAACTTCTTTATGAAATACTATTGTGAGAACGATACACATGCAGGGCTCCTGTTCTAACTCATTAAACTCAGAAACCATTCATTGAAAAGCTACCATGATAGCAGAAACAGCTTCATCATGAATTGTGCTATCCGGTGATATGCTATTTTCTCATATATCTTCTCGAAGCTTCCGTAAAATTTACATTGAAAACTGGACATATTTCTCAGTACCATAGCCCGATTTCAGGAACCGGAGCGTGGGTCTACTTTCGGCAGGGATATAAGTCCTCAAATGATAAAGTGGCTTAAAAATAAGGTTCTATCCGATAACTTCGGACAATTTCCTACCCATTGATAGGTATAAATAACAGTTTATCGAAAGTCGAGTTTTTTATTAAATTCGCGCTAATCTGGTATTCGGCAAGACCGTGCGGCGGCCGCGCGGAGCGGCCGCGCGAGCCGCGCTCAAAGTACCGGTGCACCCAGCCGCCGCCGTGCCAGCCGCCGTGCCGGGTGAAGCCACGATCGCCGGACGGAGAGCGTTAATCGCAACATTCCGCGACATTCTCCCCACCCGAAAATCGCAGGCTTCTGCGATTTTCGAACTCCCGAAACACAACACAAAGACACGTCGCTCAACACGAAACAAAAATCTGACACTCCTCGCACACCACTGTCTGGCACTCGCTCGATCACTCGCGACGCTCACTCGACTGCGGCTGATTAGGTCTCAGAATGACCAAACGCAAGCAGTCGCGCAGCACCAGCGCCGGCTGGTGATCGTGTCACCACTCAGCCTTGGCGGAAGCCTCGAGCTGGCCCGATGGAGCCGTCCAGTGGACAACGGATGGCCGGCGAGCGGTGCAGATGGCGGCCGAACCACTTAGCTCGGGCCTCACCATCTCAGCAGCCCGGCACCGGAGCCAGTGAGCGACCTCCTCATGCTCCGACCGGGAAAGGAAATGAGGCAACTCTGTCGACAAAATTTGACAAAATGTGAGCGATAAACCAACGACACAGAATCTTGCAAAAGGGCAATGACAGGGGACAGAAAAACAATGAACTGGTTCACGGGTGGTTCGCAATCATTACTTTAGTGTTTCACTTGGTGATGAGCAAACCAATGTAGAAGAACATCATAGGGCTCAGCACTCGTGGCAGGTGTCATTTGAAGGGCCTGTAGAGCAGTGGCAGAATCTCCTCTTTGGGTACTGCACACCCTCGAGATTCCACGGCCAGTTTGTCGAGCAGCACGTCACTCTCCTTGGCTGGGATGGTGTTCGTTCGAGGGTCATCGGCGGCTTTGGAGGCTGGGGAGGCTGTAGACGGCACTGGCGCTCCGGTGGCCGCACCGCCTCACTGACCGTCATCAGGTTACTGGCAGGCTGCGGCCTGATGACC
The DNA here is from genome assembly GCF_019059575.1 of Amphibalanus amphitrite. Classification (NCBI taxonomy): domain Eukaryota; kingdom Metazoa; phylum Arthropoda; class Thecostraca; order Balanomorpha; family Balanidae; genus Amphibalanus; species Amphibalanus amphitrite. Next base: position 449,364 of record NW_024881989.1, read on the forward strand.
TCCCCACCATGCAGACGTGATGCCTTGGCCGGTTGCCCGTCGTTCGTGGCTGCTGCTCTGTGGAGAGCCTTGCGACGCCGTTTCCACGACCTGGAAGAAGGCCTTTCGGACGGTCGCAGCTCCAGTTCCGGTGGCTGCATCACCGGTTGTGGCTCCTGAGAAGGGGCCTCATCAGTTGGCGGACTTCGGGGTGTGTCCAGATCACACTTTTTCTTCTGTTGGAGACCCTGCTGTGATGGACGTTGTGATTCTTTGGCTCGCTCTTGGAACCCGGCACACTCGATTGTGCCGGAGCCGATCACCGGGAGATCCGGTTCCTCAGCCACTGAGCTGCTGGTGTAGGACGCGTCGGATCCTTCATCCAGCGGCACTCTCAGCGTCCGATCATTCTTTGGACCGTGTCGTTCGACAAGTACTGCCTCCTGTAGATAGCAGGGTTGTCTGGTGCTCTGCATGCTGTAGCGATGCTTTGGTTGATGTTGTTGACCGTTCCTGACCTCTGTGTCAGTGAAGCGGTTGCCATCCCCTTGACCTGGATCCTGGCCCAGCTGTCCAGCAAGTGGTGCTGCGACAGGCTGTCCTCCAGTCTGATGATGGGAGGTGCCCGATGTTGGGGTGGGCACTGGAGCCACTGCTGGTGTCTGGTCGCGATGAAGTGATGTGTGATGAGGGCCGTGACACAGTATGCACGTGCCGCTCCTGCAGTCTTGGACGTAATGTCGACACAGACACTTGAAACAGACTCCTTCTCTCTTGGCGCTCTTCCAGCGGTCGTCGACGGTCATCTCTTGGTATCGCGCACATCTGTCAAGACGATGTTGATCCTGCTTGCAGACTGTGCATACCCATGATCTTGACGGTTGCCCCTGCACCCTCTGAGCATGAAGGACACTGGTTGTCGACTTCAGCACGAGTGGGTCCGTATCCTCACTCGCCTTGGTGCAGGTCAATTGTACTGACTCCTCTAGACATTCCACCTCCGCCTGAAGAAATTGGAGAAATGTGGCGAACTCGCTGACCTGGTCTCCAGCAGGTTGTCCTCGCCTTTGCCTGGCCCATTGCAGCCTCCAGGGAGCGGGAACCTTTCCCTTCAGCACCGGGAGTAGGACGCTTCCGATGTTCGGCACCCTCATGGCTTCCAGTGAGCGAACGCCTATCGTCACCTCGTCCACCAGGCGCCTCAGAGATTTGAGGTTGTCCGCGCTGGTGACGGCCGGCAGGTTCAGAAGCCTGGTGATGAGGGCGTCCTTGCGGATGTCGTCCCTCCCGAACCGGTCCTTGAGGATCTGTACAGCGACCATGTAGTTGTCGGCTGTCAGCGGTAATCCCTGGATCGCACGGGCTGCAGGTCCATCGAGATGCTGACGCAGGAAACAGAGCTTCTGAACAGAGGAGTAACCCCTGTTCGTGTGAACGAATGCTTCGAAGAACCCCCAGAACTCCGGCCAGGCCAGCAGGTCACCTTTAAACCTGGGCACAGTGATGTCCAGCTTGAACATCGCCGGAGGCGCGGATGGTACTGGAGCGGCTTCGGCTTGCTCTGTCCGCGCCAGGAGGCGTTTCCCGAGACCGATGGCCTTATGGAGGTCTGCGATGTGCGCCGACTCATCTTCAACGCCGAGCGCCTTCAGCTTCGACTCCAGGTTCTCCAGTACCTCCAGGTGACCCTCGCCGATCTCGATGTTGTAGTCGAGCTCGTCCCGCGCGATGCCGTCACTATCACCACGGACTTGTGTGTATAGGGACTTTAACTCGTTTGTTAACTTTGTGGCTTTTGTGCGTTCCCTAGTGCGTTTGAGTTTCAACTGTTCTATCTCCGTTACGTTACTGCCCGTCTTATTATTCATTTTGGATGAAATGGGTGGTTCTGGCTATTCAGCACCTGTAAATTTATAGTACTGCGAGCACATCCGGCCCGGAGGACCAAATGTTGCCGGCGGCTCGCTGCGTGCGAGAGAGCGTGGACTGTAGGTATGTTAACGTCAGCAAAGAAGGTACAAGATACCTGTGAGGCTGTGCAGTTCTCGATATACCCCTTAACGGAAAGAATGTATACAAAATAGGTCTGTATTGCCTTTAGACCATATGCGGGCTATGCAAACGTGCGGGCAAACAAAAGCATACGATAATAAAATTAACGATACAATAAATGAGTGCTTAAAAACCCGGAGCGAAATCCCAGGTTTTTAAAAGCAGAGGATACCAGCCTTCATGGTACCATAAACCAATCGGCCTGGCTATCGGATGGGGCGGCGGTCAGAGGTCGGCGGGAGGTGGTGTCCGAGTCAGTACTGAATACTAACTGACGCACCGTCCGGCGGCAGGCTCTGACCTCGGATCGGTCGATCACGTGACAGGTCACTCGTTTAACATACGTGGGCACCGGCACCGAGCCGGCGGCCGCGCGGAGCGGCCGCGCGAGCCGCGCTCAAAGTACCGGTGCACCCAGCCGCCGTGCCGGGTGAAGCCACGATCGCCGGACGGAGAGCGTTAATCGCAACATTCCGCGACACTGTAGGTAGGTAGGTTGGTAGGTACACCAGACTGCTATGGACACTTTTCCAAGTTGGGGCAAAAAACCTAATGTATGTCTTTGTTTGAGTCGTTTGATTGAGTTGATTGATTGCTTTCATTGTCGCGTTTGAGTCGATTGAATCAATTCCCGAAAACTGCTCTGACTTGATTGATTTGATTGGTTTCCCAAATTTGTCGTGATTGAATTGATTGCTATTGATTGAGTCGTATACAACCCTGTTCCTAAGCTTCAGAAGCAGAACATACCCATTACCCATGACTGAAACCCCACATTACTTCTGCTGTGGACTGTACCACAGGCCTGCCAGGGTCCAAGGGCACCACAGGCCTAGCAAGGGCACCACGGGCCTGTCAGGGGCACCTCAGGCTCCCGTGCCCCCCCCCCCCCCCCAGATCCGCCAGTGATGCCACACCACGCGAAACACCGCCAACTACCAGCTGCCGCGCCATAAACACGTGCCAACAACAGTCTTTTTTTTAAGGTCGACTCCGCTCGCGCAACTTTTGACTGACCCTCACTGCTACTATATTGCTTCCATATTATGCTGTGGAAAGCTTTACTTCACCAAGTGGCTAAAAACCTCCATCAAGGTATATTTTCTTAGCAATTTTTCTGGCGTTTTGGGGGGGCCAAACAGGCCACTTTAGGCCTTTGGGGGGGCATGGCCCCCGTGGCCCCCCCCCCCCCTGGATCCGCCAGTGGTCTGGACTGTTTGTGTAGTAGGTACGCTTTTAGTGAAATTTCCTCATTTTTTTCTTTACATTATTGGTCTAACTGTGTGCCCCCCCCCCCCAGTGACGCGATTTCAGCTCCACTGGGGGGGGGGACGCTGCATCACTGGGGTGCCGCCCCCCCCTCCAGTAAACATGTTAGAGGAGGCCCTGTTCCGAGAACAAAACCAAGGTACCCTAAATTAAATTTTCTCTTCGGATTTAGGCCACTTTACTTCGCAAAATGTCGAATAACTTAATCAAATAAATTTGAAAAAAAAACGTAAAACATAGTAAAATAATTAGAGACTTCACCTATGGGCCCAGAAATGAACTCCAAGACCTAATCGGACACGCGAGTCACGAAGCAACCCTGCAATGTTTTTCTCTTGACGTTAACCCGCGCCCTGTTGGGGGGGAGGGGGTGGTTGAACACAACACCCCCTGTGGTTTTTCGCGAATATCTAAAAAACGGCGCGCCGCCCGCCGTTTGTGGCACACCTTATCATACATTCATTGTACACCAGTTGTAAAAATTTCAGACAAAGGTCATTCAAGATCAGGACACCAGGTAACTTGAAGTTGTAACCTTTGCGCTCGTGATAGTCAAAAATAAAGAAATATACCCGGAATTCTCGCGTTGTGTTTTAAAAGAAGATGTTCCTTCTGGCTTGTATTGCCTTTAGCCAAGAGATTAGTAAATATGTGGCCTCAAGTGACCAGGCCCGACAGTCGAATGCCGGGGGCTCTGCCGCTCCGGCCCGGCCACGGCTTGGCCGGCACACAACACTACACGTCATACATGTACGTCATATCTCGGGGCCAATCATGAAAGGATTACCATATTAGGAAGGAAAGCGGGGCGGTCGGCAAGGAGGCTAATTGAGAGGACAGGGGAGGTACTTCGTTACATCACAACTGCGAGGTCCTTTTGAAATTTGATTCCAATAAATCATAATTTCAACTTCAATTACTTTATGGGAAAGGATATGACGTACAACACAAGTTAGTCATATCATTCACAACACAACAACACATAATACAACACTACACGCATACCACAACACATCACAGTACAACACAACATAACACAATATAACACAACACTAGCGATATGTAAGAACAGAAAAGACGGTCGATGATATTAAAGTCTCGTAGTTGAAGAAGTAGTTACTGTTTATAAGAGTCCACCAGTTCACTTCAAAGTTCACTTCGGGTTGCAGTTCATGTGACTCACTCACCCATTTCTGCCTTTGTCACTCACACTATTGCTCAATGTTCATACTTTCAGTCTCTATCGAACCATTAAAAGTCCACTGATACTGTACCGGGGCACCGGGGCGATGGGGTCCAGGTGAACAGGTGTCGGGGACACGGTGCTGATGTAGGACGTTCCGCCGGCTGTGGGGTCCCGTGGGCGGCTCTGGTGCTCACCGCGCACCACGAGACCCGGGACACAGGGCATCGAGTGTGTACCCAGTGCCGGGCGGAACGACGTTACCGTTGGTCAGCAGAGCACCGAGTCCGGGCGGCTTCGTTGTGTCGCCGACGTCAGGTATTGTCAGCCGACGTCAGGTCTGTCACCCGACAGCAGCAGCGTCAGCTGATGCGCCGCGCCTGTGTGGTGTCACCTGGGGTACCCGTTGACCGGCGGCAGCCTGGCAGGTCATCTAGTCTTTGTCTCCATGACCGGCTGCGACCTCGGCGCCAGTCAGACTCTGTGGTGTCTGGCGGCCTCCGGGGCCCGGTTTCATATCTCTCGGTTCGATAGGCTGGTCTCTTGTTTCTGCCGAGACAAAGAAGACGAGCGGCAGTATCTTATGGGCGGTGACAGATGGGGAGCCAAGTCAGGTGTTTGTCGTGTCCTCCAGGGCTGGTGTCGGTCGTTTGGTCCGGTGCAGAGTCGTCATGAGTCGAGTCGGGGGTAGGATTTATGTCAGGGGATGAGAAGTCGGGGCGGACAGAGGGGCTGAACGTCAGACATCGGGCGTACTTTACAGTTAGAAGCACTAACGCAACCAACACAGCTGTTGTAGTGACCGACACTGAAGGAATAACTACTGTCCTAAAGTAATGACGATCCCTAACTTTGAGTACTTTAATCCGTTGTTTCAGAGCGGAGAGCATTGTTGCCTTCATCTGCATCGGCGGCATATTCTCTAGTGCATCATCCAAATGTACATCCCCAGCAATGCTGGCAGTAACCCGCTGCCATACGTCATTAGACATTAAGCTACGGTTCATCTGTTGAAGCTGGTACGGCTCAATATGGGAATCAGTGCGGTAATGGGTGGGAAGCTGGAAATGGAAATTCGAAGCTGCACAACCGAAATCCAATGTTACTAACGTCAAAGGGGACACAGTCGTCACAACTTTGGTCTTGTTCATAACGTCACCGTTTTTACAGCTGATCTGTAGGTCACGCGGGTCCACACTAATGACTATCCAATGTCCGTTTCCTATGTACTCTGCAGTCGGGTCACTACTTTGGTTCACGCGAATAACGTTGTCACAAAAACGGTCAACTTTGTCAGTCTGGTTGGTCAACAAGGTAGTGACACACATCGCCGAGGTCAGCACATTCATGATAGGTCGTCGAATGGGACAGAACGGTAAACGTCTTCGCAAGTACAGTTGAATGTCATCGTCATCAATGAACATAAACTTCAGTGAGTCCTGAGATAGCGTAATGAATTTCACGGGCTCAATATCATAGTTGGCGACTACGGTCTGACTACCAGTCACTTTCGGTACGGGTACGTTGAAGACTTGGAACACGTTAAAGTGTTGCTGAACGGAGATCAGGGGGATAGTCACAAGAACAGATACACCTTTAGTTGTTCTAATAGTCCGGGTATGAGAGATAGAGAAGTACTGGTCGGTGTCCGACGGGGAGAATGGCAAAGCTAATTCCCGGGGCAGGGTCTTCTGAATGCCTTCCAAAATTCCTACGAAACGGCTAGGGGGAAGCAGTGATCTTGGTAGAATGCCGTTTTCGGCCAAACTGAGGATAGTTTCCATATTCATAATACTTTTACGAAAGTCACGAATGGAGGTGCCGAGGTCAGCAAATACCTCGTCCATCCGAGACTCCAAATTAGAAGCAAAATAACCGTTGAGAACGACGTCCTTTAGTCCACCTATTTGGTCAGTCAAGTAGTTTGTCGAGTTAATCAGTCGGTTAATAGTCTGTCGGTTCATGTCTATGTCTACAATAGTCTGGTTGAGCATAGTCACGCTACTGTCAATCACGTCCAACACATCGTCGTGAGCGTCAGTCAACTCATTCACACGAGACAGAATGTCCTGGATTTCCGTGGTCGTCACAAGGCCATTTATAGAAGGTACAGTCACTCCCCCGCCGACCAATCAGAGACAGATCCTGAGTGACGTCACCCCTGATGCTCGAAAGGGGTACTCCATTCCTTTACAACGTTAAAATGACTAACTTCATTTGAAGATTGTTGGTGACACTCTACACATATCGCTCAACCATTGATGTCATTGGAAAGTCAAACTAATTTTCTAGCGATAAAAAAGAGCAGCAATATGCTAAGAAATGCCCGGTTTTGAACATATAGACGATCTTAAAACCCTCTGCAGTTGCAAGAAAGCAGCGTAAAAACGCATCGAGCTTATATTTTTACTATGAATAAATCATTTTTCAGTAAGTTTTTAGATATGGTATCGATTTATTCAACAACTTTATTTCAATATTTTTATTACTTGGAACTTTATTTCAAAATAATATTTTCAAAAATGGCAACTGTTGGCAAGTAGCTTTGAAGCGATTGTGGCGCGCCACGCCATTATTGTCCTGAGGCCCCCATATGATGTCATCAAAAGTGGAGTGACATGGGCCTGGGTCGTCGCAGTACCGAATAAGGATGAGAGGGCATCACCAACAAAGGGTAGAACTTAGAAGAGCACGTTTCCTACGGTTTGTGCTTATAGGTGTCTGCAAATGCTGTAAAGCAGCAACGGTAATGTTCAGTTCCTGATCTAGTAGATCCGTTTCATGCATGAACTTTCCCCAAATGCGTTGTATCAGGTCAATACGCTCATGTTGGCGGTGCTGCGCAAAACGACTAGTAAATCTGTTTTTGAACACTTTAAAACGGTACGTTAGTTTTTGCACATAAGTCCACGATGTCTGCGTCTGAATGGGAAAATGTAAAGTCCAATGATTGAACGAGGCAAAGAGTGTTCCACGGGGCAAGAAAAGTACGTTGGCGTCGACAGGGCATAGACATATGAGGGAGAGAAGAGGATAAAACAGATTCGTCCACATCTGCAAACACACAACAATTCATGAGTTAGTATGGGTTAGACACTGGGCTGTCGTACAGACAACACGTCAATACCAACGTAAATTACACTTGACGACATTCCAGCCGTCCGAAACATCCGTTACAACTGACGTACTAGCCAGTGTACTAATAATGGCACATTACGGCATTCTAGCCGTCCAACTCATCCGTTACATCTGACTGTCCAGTCAGTGTACCAATACTGTCATGACACATAGCTTACCGTTCTGGCACGTCTGCCATTTGACGGTAGCGCGGCAGCGTCCTCTCAGTTAGGTAGCGCTGCGATTTGATGCATGAGCTCCTGCATCATGTCCAAACTACGAGCTAACAACATGTTTTTAGTAGGGTTAGTAGCACCATGGATGAGATAATAATGGATTGGTGTCTTCGCAGTTTTTGGCGACATTGAGCTCAGGCCTGCCATCTAGCGGGAGAATTGTCGTAAGTTAGGAGCAAGCCGAGTGAACGCCGCTGATTAGCATTGTGACACACGGGAGTGTGGTGAAGTAGCAGGCTTGATGTGCAATTTTTCAAAAGGTTATGTCTTTATATGTCAGTAAAAGCGAAGAAATTAATAGATTTATGTGCAGGGTCAGTAATAAGATAAGCAGTTCCATGTTATTTCCTCATTAAATCGTGAAACAGGGAGTTATTGGAGACTTCGCCAGCACGTGTCGTTTTCGCTATTTTTCACATGAGTCTTTACTTGGCCTAAATCAAACAAATTGTCCGATCAAAGAACAAAACGAACGTAAGTACTATCTATAAGTCTAATGAAAAACTTAAACGGAATTGCTAACGTCATTGCCGCTCAATATGTCATTCAAGACGCTCTATGAAAAGGACCCAACCGGTGGTGCGTAGTCGATGAAATTTCAGTAACTTTGGCTCCAACTCCGATTCCGGTATCCAAATATCGACTCCGACTCCTCCGGGCAGAACTGTCAATTCACACAGACTCCGACTCTGACTCCGCCTGCAGCCCTGGTAAGTCTGTGGAGTGATGACTTTTCGGTGACGTTCGACTCATACTCGGGCTACAGCTTTTAAAAATCAACCGACTCCGAGTCGGAACAGAACCGCTGGCTCTGACTACAACTTCGCAGCCCTGGCCCAAGATAGCTGCCTAAAACAACTTTTTTGTGTGATCTTCTTCGTACATTGTTAATGCTATTTTAAACAAGGGGTGGAAAAGGGAGACGAAGCCTTTGCAAACAAGGATTTCCTGTTGCGAATCAATCAGCTGCTGGAAAAGAAAGGCATAAACACCACGCATCTCATTTCATCGTTTTCCTAACAGCTCTGCACCAATGTAAGCACTGATCAATGCAGTGCGAGCATCGATGTGACATTTATGTACCAAGTTTGAGTGTTATCCGCCCAGCCGTTCTTGAGATATGGAAGCGGCACCAGCACCCCCATAGTGACACATGAAAATGCATTGGCCACTGGGCGCCTAACTATTGACGAAGTTTTACTGTAATTGGCCCAGCCATTGCGGAGTTACTTTATGTGGAACAATTTCGACACCCCTAAGTTGGCACGTGACACGTGCCGTAACATTAACTAAGATGAAGAAAATCTGGCGTAATTCGGAGAAGAAGGAATGAACCTACCAAATATGTAAGTGACATATTGTCAAACTGCTGTACCATTGTGAGTAAATGACCATATAAAAGGTCGTACAAGCCGATGTGACTGGTCGTTTCAATACACACCGTCTTACACATTTTATTTTCGTTATTACCTAAAGACTGCTTGACGTTTTTGGCTTTCAAGCATTTAAGACGTTTTTTGTCGTCTCAGGTCCAATAAGATTACCTCCAACTCGTGGGAATATGCACTTCAAGCCAACTAACACACCACACCCACGTGTGTCATAATGCTGAGAGATGGCGTTCACTCGGCTTGCTCCTAACTTACGATAATTCTCTCGCTAGATGGCAGGCCTGATCCCAATGTCGCGGATCCCAATGTTAATTTCCACGAGACACCAATCCAGTGTTATATCATCCATGGTAGCACTCACACTTTGCACACATTCACCGGCTGACTGTTCCATATCAGAATCCACGTCTGACTGCCCATGACAAGAAAATTTCGACGGGGGGGGGGGGCTTGAGTTTCAGAATCGGACGACAGTGACTCAGAGAGAACACGAGGCCTCTTGACAGGAACGTGCGGCATCACGTCAAGCTTATATTGTTTTTCCTTGGCTAGATTTTTGGCGAGAACCGACAAAGGCAGCTCGTCTTCATCAGAAGAGGAGTTCTCTTTTTGAGACTTTTGTTCCTGTGCTAGCTTTTTGGCGAGAACTGACAAAGGTAACTCATCCTCGTCAGAAGTGGCGTTTTCGTTTTCACTTTCAGTGTCTGGTAACTCTGGAAGACTTTCCGGAATGGTGGGTAATAATTTGGATGGCTGTGTCGCAGGTTCACTTACCGTTTCTCGGTGAAGATCATCCATGGGTAAATCATCGTCTACAGCGGACAATTTAGCACGTCGGGGTGGTTGCACGCGGAGTGGTATCAACGACTTTTGCCTTTGGTCATACTTACTGTTGATTTCCGTGGGCTCCTCGGTAATGTTTTCCCAACGGGTGTTCGGGTCGGCAATTCTCAAATTCTGGGCGTTGACTACTTTGGTGCCTCCCGAAAGTTGATTTTTTATAATGAAGGTCACATCACTCAGAGCTTTTATTATGCGATAGAAGGGTTTCCAACGAGAGGACAGTTTTGACGACTGAGTGTTCTCAGCAGGATCTCTGAAATACACCATGTCTCCCACCTTCAATGTCACCGGCGTCGCTTTCTGATCATAATACGCTTTGTTTTTCTCGTGACTTCGTACGAGATTATGCCTAACCTGATGGTAAGCGCTGTGTAAATTTTCTAACATTGTTGGAACATACTCGTCTCCATAATAGCGATATTTCGGCGACAGCAGCGTGTCCATCGGTAGCACAGGGTCCCGACCATACATAAGAAAGAAGGGACTGAACTTGGTACTTTCATTTTTAGCGGTGCGATACGCAGACAGAATTGATGGAAGTTTGGTATCCCAATCTCGCTGAGAATGTCCTACCAACTTAGCTAGCATATCATTTTGAACACGGTTGAACCGTTCGCATTTCCCATTGGATTGTGGATGATAAACAGAAGTTCGAATGTGCTTAATGTTGAAGAAGGCAGAAATTTGATCGATCACAGCGTTACAAAATTCCGTGCCATTGTCGGACACGATAACACGGGGACAGGCATGTCGTGGAATTATGTGCACAACGAGAATCTGAGCTACAGTTTCGGCACTTTTTGATTTTGTCGCAAATGATTCGGGCCAACCTGAAAACATGTCAATAATATTGATAATGTAACGATTGCCCTCAAAACTTTCCGGAAATGGTCCTGATGTATCGATAGCAATTTGTTCAAACGGGTACCGGGGGATCTGCATGTCTTGAAGAGGGGGACGTTGCCGACGGAGTTTTCTCATGTTACATGCAGCACAGGTTTTCAGATATTGGACCACGTCACTGTACATACCAGACCAGTAATAGCGATACCTCAACTTGTCATACGTTTTGTCGATGCCTAAATGTCCTCCAAAATATCCTGAATGTATTTCCTCAACCAATGGTCTCTGTAAAAATTTTGGAATAACCAACTGAAGTCCAGAGAAACTTTCACATTTTTCAGGATCTGTGATCCTGTACAACAGACCCTCGTCTAAAACATAATGACGAGCGATGTCCTCATGACTTGGATGACCGGGGTCACTTAACACTTTGACAATGCGCTGAACTTCAGCGTCTTCTGACTGAAGGGTGCTAAAATCACTATGATCTGACAAAAATTCCCGAAACTTTTCCTTTGACCTTTGTTGTTCCACATCACACGACTCCACTTCAGATTGCATTTTGACACCTGGGGCTTGATCGGAATCGATAACATTCACACTGCGCGTCTCCTCACTCGCATTTACCCTACTAGCGGTGCTCTGTCTGCCTACGCCTTCCACGATCTGGCTCGCATAATTAGCGGAACCCGAATATGACTCACTGGTCACTGATTCACCATCCTCGGCGACGATAGGGTCAAGGCGCGACAATGCATCTGCTACGATGTTCTTACTTCCACTGATGTACTCCACATCACAGCCATACTCTTCAAGCATAATAGCCCAACGTTGCACTCGGGCGTTTCTCATTTCGCTAGTAAACAGGTGTTTTAACGGCTTATGATCAGTCATCACTGTAAACTTGGAGCCTAAAAGATATGGACGGAATTTCTGAATGCTGTATATGATCGCATAAGCCTCTTTTTCTATGATGGGCCAGCGTTGCTGTGTTTCACTCAGCTGATGAGAGAGATATTGGATGACTCTTTCACCCAATTCAGTATCCTGGACTAACGCAGCACCTATTGCGTTCTGTGACGCGTCAGTATATAACTTGTACGGCTTGTCTACGTTTGGATACGCTAAAATTGGCGCAACCGTCAGAGCTGTACGAAGAGTTTCAAACGAAGATTGACATGCATCATCCCAATAAAAACGACGATTTTTCTTTGTTAGCTCTGTCAATGGTTTGGCTATCCTTGCAAAATTTGGAACAAAGCGTCTGTAGAATCCACACATACCTAGAAATGATCTGACACTTTTTACATTGGTCGGTGGACGGATATTTTGTATCGCACTGATTTTTTCGGGATCTGGTTTGATTCCAGATGGGCTAACTACATGCCCTAGGTATTTCACCTCTTGTTTCAGAAATTCACATTTTGACATCTTCAATTTCAAACCATCGTCTCTCAAACGCGAAAAGACTGCTTCCAGATGTTCTAAATGTTCCTCAAAGGTTTTCGAATAAATCAAAATATCATCCAAATACGCGATAGTAAATTTGTGTTGAATGCCCCACAGTACTTTATTCATAAGCTCTGAAAATAGACTGGGTGCATTGACATAACCAAAACATAACTTTTCAAACTCATATTGACCCATGAAGCAAGTGAATGCCGTTTTGGCCTTTGACTCGGGATCCATGGCTATCTGCCAGTACCCACTGCGGAGATCCAAAGAAGTGAAATATTTCGCACCTTCAAGCGAAGCTAAAATGTCGTCTATGCGCGGAAGAGGGTAACTATTTTTGACAACGATCTTGTTCAAAGCACGCAAATCAACACAAAACCGTTTTTGTCCATCCTTCTTATCTACAATCACAATCGGACTAGACCAGGGACTACGGCTAGGGGAAATGATGCCAGCCTGCAACATTTTCTGTATATGCTCTTCTACAAGTTTTCTCTGACTAAAAGGCAACCGATAAGGTCGCTGTTTAATTGGTGGATGATCACCAGTTTCAATTGTTGCTTTCACTAAATCAGTACAACCTAAATCTAAATCACTTTTTGCAAACAAATCCTCATTTTGGGCCAAGAAGTCTTGTATCTTTTTACGTTGACCTTCGGACACATGTGACAATCGCGCTTTTTGACTTTCTGGGATGTCATCTGACGGTTCACTACACTTGTCACCTTCCTCACTAGCTGTAAATATGCATCCTTCCGGGTCTTCTAAAACTTCCGCTAAACCTATCACCGAATAGGCAGGTAACGTATAATCTCTACCGGTTGTGTTCATAACAACCACAGGAATTTTGCGACTTTCACTGACACGACCTACACTGTATAATAAATTTAGTCCGGGCTCCTCTCCAAGAATCGGAGCAGTGCTCAAAGGCTGAACTAAACATTCCTGTCAATCAATTGTTGTCTGTTGACGAAAGCGGGAATTTCGACGTAAGATTGCGCAGAGATAGTAACTTTCTGTGACGTACGTACCAGAGAAGTGACAGTTGAACATGTGAGCTTTTGTGGCCTAAGGGGGATGACGTTTCCTTCAAGATTCAATGTTTTCTGACTGAAATCCAACTGAGCCTCAAATTCCGAGAGAAAGTCGTTTCCTATAATAGAATGTTATAGAATACATTGAATATATATAGAATACTGAATACTACAATAATATATAGAATACTGTTATAGAATACATTCTTTCTTAAGACCTTCGACAATTTGAAACTGATAGGACTTGTTGAATTTTGCCATTTTCACTTGGAGTGTGACGGTTCCAACATTTTCTAATTTGTGACCTGCCACCGAATGAAGTGGGGTGCAGTTTTCTGTTGAAAATTCAGATCGGTACTTCTTGGGAATTTTGTCAAATGTTTCTCTAGGAATGAGGGAAATATCGGCGCCTGAATCAACTAATGCATACGTTTTCTTTTCACCCAATTTTAGCCAGCACATAGGGGTGTCGGGCTTAATTTGTACCCTAGCCAGGCGCGGATACAAGGGGGGGGGCCATGGGGGCCATGGCCCCCCCTTGGCCGATTTTTTTCAAAAATAGAATAAAAAGTTAAAAAGTTAAAAAGCTGAAAAGGGGGCCTCCTGAAAATAAAGTGGCCGAAATCCGATGAGTTTTTTTTTAACCTACCCACTTAGTTATTTCTTAGAAGACTAGCTGAGAAGACTTCTTTGTTAGAAGATTGGTAAAGCTTTTCATAACTTGGAGGTCTCTTATACTCACAGAGATGACCACTTTTACAGGGCCTCCTAACCTGCACAGAGGGCCTCCAAGCCTGCACAGATGTTGAGATGTTGCCTGAACAGCTAGATAAGCTCAATAGACGCAGTTTTTTTGGGGGGGGGCCCAACAAGTGGGAAGATGGGGCCTCCAACAGGTGGGATTATGGGGGGGGGCCTCCTGGCTTCTAATGGCCCCTTCCTTGGAGATTTTCTGGATCCGCCCCTGACCCTAGCGACTTGAGGGCCTTCGAGTTTAGACGTGGAGGGACCTTTCTCACGGTGGCGCCTCCGGCTGGTCCCCAAGCCAGAGCGTTCTAGTTTTCCGGGGTCACGGGGTTCCTGCAGTTCCTTTGGACATGGCCGATACGACCGCATTTTGCACAAATGGGCCGTCCGTCCTCAGTCCACTGGAACCTCGATGCGCCACGTGGTGCCTGACGTGCATTGGTGACCGGCGGTGGCGGTCGAGTGAGGTCCGGCAGTTGTCCAGATGGGTTTGGTTGGTTTGCACCGGGGTCTGCCTGACGGGGAACAAACCTGTTTGTGGTCTTTGGTTTGTTTGGTTTCCGAACCTGTTTCTCTACGCGTTCTATTTTTGAATTCAGAGCCTGGATGCTGTCTTTGATAGCTTTTAGGCTATCCTCGGCGCTGGGGCCTTGAACGACGTCCACCTCCATTGGCTCCTCTGGAGTCGAGCGATTCCGGAAGAGTTCAAAGGTTCGGTCCGCCATTTGTTCCTCGGCGGCGGCCTCTACGGCCTGGTCGAGCGTACTGTACCTTTTCCTAATGAGATGACGTGCCAGGTGATCGTCCTGGACTCCCTTTTGAAATGTCTCCACCATGAGCAGCTGTACGTCTGCCTCTTCAACGTTTTCGTAGGCATCCTTGCATGAGGCAAGTAGCCGTTCCGCGAAGTTTTGCACGGACTCACCTTTGTGTTGTTTTAGCCGTCTGCACTTTTCCCTTGCCATTAACTGGTCGCCAGCCTCACCAAATCTAGCCTTAAGGCGTTGTCTGAGGGTTGGCCAGTTGATACCGGCGGTTTCTTTGATCACACGAGCCACATACAGGCCCGCCGTTCCACCGAGCGTTAGTGTCGCAAGGACACACATCCTCTCAGAATCACATGTCGGAGACAACTGGTCCATGTCATGGAGCCAGTTGATGAATTTAGTGGTCCCCTCGCCATGAAAATTCCTCACATGTTTGGTCAGATTTTGGACTCTCAACTCCTGGACTACATCTTTAAGTGCGTTAGTGATTGTTTGTTCGGCCATAACGAAACACGTTAGTCAAAACACTCCGGTTACACAACACACAAATCAACAAATACAATTTAACAAATGCAGAGTTGCAACACAAAACAATAAAGAGATGTGATCGAATTAGTTTTACGGAAAATAGGAAAGAAAACCGACTGACTGATGACTGACGAGTAGTAGTAGAAGATGACGTACCGTTATGTTGATGAAGAATGAAGAAGAAGAATTTGAAGACGAAGCTTGTAGTCCCGACGTATCCGGGTCTCACGGCGCCAATTTGTAACCTTTGCGCTCGTGATAGTCAAAAATAAAGAAATATACCCGGAATTCTCGCGTTGTGTTTAAAAAAAGATGTTCCTTCTGGCTTGTATTGCCTTTAGCCAAGAGATTAGTAAATATGTGGCCTCAAGTGACCAGGCCCGACAGTCGAATGCCGGGGGCTCTGCCGCTCCGGCCCGGCCACGGCTTGGCCGGCACACAACACTACACGTCATACATGTACGTCATATCTCGGGGCCAATCATGAAAGGATTACCATATTAGGAAGGAAAGCGGGGCGGTCGGCAAGGAGGCTAATTGAGAGGACAGGGGAGGTACTTCGTTACAGAAGTGACCTCACCTCACAAAAAGTTTCAATGTCTGTCATAGCTACACGGCGTGACGGATCGCTTTGAAACTTTCAGCGAGTGCTAACAGCATTAGTATGTACAAAATGTGTTTCTCAGAATTTTGATATCAATGACCTATAAGGTCAGGTAAATTTTGCGACCTCCCTATTGTAACTCAATTGGAGAAAATTGCAAGGCGCCTCTTTTGGACGAAAGCCATTATAAACACTCCCAAACACTGAATTACAAGTAACTAAGACACAAGGAACATGAAAATGGTATCCTTGACCCCTGGTTATGCCCCTGAGGTCATCTCAGGTCACGAATGGCATCAAACAGTTTTTCGCGAATAACTTTTGATAGAGGCATGCTGGAGCAATGAAAACGCCTTGGATGTGCTCAGCTCGACGATACGGATCGACTGATATGCAACATGACCCTTTCCGGTCCGGTCATGACCTTGACCTGAGGCCAAATTATCAAGTTGACCTTTCAAGGTCACATCCCAGTAAACATGCCCGACGTCGGCCCGACGTCGGGCCGAGGCTCGGCCTGATGTCGGCCCAAAGTCGGTTCAACCTCGGCCCGACATCGGCTGGACGTCGGGTACGCCCGCATGCAGGGCTGAAAAAGTGTTTCGGTGGTTGTCCAAAGGCAAACGGGCTTATTTGGTTGTCAACTAAAGATGTCTAACCCGCGCCCCGCTGAGGGTCCTTGATTTCCACGCCTGCTCTCGGGAGGGGGGGGGGGTCAAACACCCGGCCTTTTTAACTCGGATCCTGGGTCACGTAGTGACAAGCAGTAAACGGCATTCGAAAGAACGTCCAAAATAAGGGCGAAAATATGACATTCGTTTTATAGGCTAAGTCAAAGGTCATTAAATGAAAGATATTGCCTTTCAATATTTTTTTAACACCGACACACATCTCGGGAGCCAATTATATAGAGCTATACAGCGCCGCGGAAAATATTAGATAGCCCTTTTGACCCTTTCGGTGACCCTTCGACGGTGCCACTGGTCACTTCCACTCACCTTTGAACAAAACATGCTCAAGCTGTGTACACTTCAGTCGTGCAGACGCCACGGACCCTGCGTGCGAATATATCATAATTCCGCTCCTTTTTGATAGCGCAGGGCGCTCAGCTGTCAGGCTCAGTTGTCCGACGATCCGTGTCCCTCGACCTCGGAAGTCCTTTATCCTCGTGGGCATGACATGGCGTGCCCTCCCCTCGGCCTCATCAAAACATTACCGGCAATGACACGGTCCCACTCAAGAAGTCCCGCCGCGGACCTATCCCCAGGCGCCACCGGAGTGGGTTTTGACGTCACAAAAGGAGCCCCGACGGATTGGAGGGGACGCTAACTGGCCGCCGGCCGGGGGCGGCGCTGAAGGGTGCGGGCAGGGGCCGGCCGAGTCCTGGAATGTACTAGATTTGCCAGACACGTGTTGCCAGCGGACAACCACGGCGACCACTTGGTATGCCATTGGTCGTCTTTATGAGGGTCGCCGATCGGCCGTCCGAACGATGGTCGAACGACGCAGTATATAGGTACTAAATAGCTACGGGGAGTTGGAATATGTCTGTAGCTACCAGGAAATTTTCCACTGGGATGCCGCCGCGTACGGGAGGTAACGGACTCGAGAACTGCGTGAGTAGATGTGATGGGGAGGGACAGATAATGGTTTGCGTGGGCAGAGGCGATTGGGTTGCGTGGGCAGAGGTGGATGGATTGTGCGCTTCTAACCGCATTAAGCGGAAGGAGTTTATCAGTTCAGGCGCTACGCGCGGTCGCCATAAGATCGTCTTATCGGTTGTCGTCGACAACGACAAAACGATACAATTTTTCAGCATGTACCGACGTCCAGCCGAAGTCCAGCCGACGTCGAGCCGACGTCGGGCCGAGGTCGTTTGCCGAGGTTGACGAGATCGTTTGTCGTTGGACCGACGGGGCCGACGTCGGCATGTTTACTGAAACAACGCGCCAAAAATATCAACCGGCGGCGGGATTCGAACCCCCCAGTCGCCGACGTCGGCATGTTTACTAGGACAACGCGCCAAAACCATCAGCCGGCGACGGGATTCGAACCCCGTGACGTATGAGCGCGCTAACCACTACACCACGCAGCCAGATGGCGATTTTAGTTTGTTTTGTTGGGTTATGCCCTTTCGGTCTGACAAGACCATTTCAGAGCCGGAAGGATGATAGGATGGAGACATTGGTCTTGGCGAGCACCCTGCGTCCAGTTCATATAGAGTCCCATTGCTGTTACGTGACACTTATTGGAAAGGGCGACCCCACAAATGGATTTATATAGCCACCCTTACACACCTGCACCAACGTTTTCAAAAGTGTCCCTTTGATAAGTGGCACTTTGGCAAAGTGACACTTGCCGACTGACCTTTCTATATGACTTATATGAATTGGGCCCGGCCCTGGTGAGTTGCCGGGGCTGAGCCTGACCAAAGGATAGGCCGAGCAGCCCCCAAGCACTCACCGCACCCGGCAGAGGTGAAAAACCTGCTTCTCGCCTGCGTGCGTAGGTGACAGCCGTAGGCATAAAGAGACAGATTCGAGCATCTCAGTTGATGCATTTAAAATAGATAACTAGTCCGTTTCCGCTAAAGCCAGAGCTGTCTTCCCATAGAGGGCCACTATGGACCACGGCACAAAAATTTAACAGCGTCATCTCTTTGTAGACAGCTGGGGCTGAAAAATCCCGCCGGTGCGACAGCCGGTGCGTTGTGAAGCCCCATAGACAACGCAGGAAAAACGGCGACAGCGCGACAGCTCGTCCCCGCTAGTCGCCGGTTGAGCGGTGGCGGGGACCGGCGCGGTCTTGGCCGCCGCCGCGCCGGAGTAGGGAAGGACCGGGCGACTGGGACGGGGGACGTCACATCTGGGCCACAACTGGGGTGAGGTCCATGACCATCGGTCCCAGAAACTTGGTAGGAGCGTTGATAATGGGGAATATTTGTTTCTGGTCCCTAAAAAGCTGTTTCTGGCACCTAATTGCTGATCAGCCCCAAAATGCTTATTCGACCCTAATATCTGAATCTGGCACCTAATTGCTTCCACACAGCCTAAAGTTGCCAGATCGTCTAGTTGAACTCCGTATTTGCTGTTTGCTGATTCAGCACCAAAACCAAAACATCCAGCACCTATTTTATTCCACGTTTGCCTACCTAATTCGCGTAATCTTCCTGATTTTATGTATCCTAACAAACATGAACGTTGCATTCGGTGATGTCAAGTGCCATTTTCGCCAGTGGAGATAATGATTAAATGCCATTTCTAGCCAAAAGAGAATCACTAGCCAGCTATGGTGCAGCATAGCAAGACGCTCCTATACCAGCCCGCTATGTAGAGATTATTGCACCCTCAGCCATTTTAACGTGAAAAGTTTGGATCCGTCACTTCCAGCCAGGCTCTCAGGTCATAAACTGGAGTAAAGCAAAATGTCAACTCTGAACAGACATGCCACGCAACCGGCCCTCTTTTCAATATTATTAGCTTTCTGGCTTTCTGCAATCATCGTCTGACTCCGTCTCGATCAAACGCAGCGTCCGGTTTCTACAGGGGCGTTTGACTGACCGGCCACACAATAACCAAAAACAAAATCAAAGCTTCATGCACATTGCACACATAAGTAAGAAACGGATGAAAAAGGCACAACCACGGCACAACTCTGCGCGGCAAACAACGGACAATGTCCCACGCAAGATCCCGCGTTTCTTCAGCGGCCTTGAACGGAATGAAAACATTACATTTCTTTTTTGGAGCTATTTGATGACGTCAAAAAATACAATACCGTTTAATGGTCAAAATCGAGACAATTACTCACAAAAATGTTTCCCTTTAAGCATTACAAATTGTAGTGTCTGGGCCGCCCGCCCGGCGGGGCGCTCGCGGCGGCACAGCATGCCACAGGGGCAGACTGGCCAGCTGGGCGGCTGGGCGGCGCCCGGGCGGGAGTCGCCGGCCGGGGACTGAGAGGCGCGGAGCGCGCTGTCCTGCATATCTTTTGTTATG
The DNA here is from genome assembly GCF_019059575.1 of Amphibalanus amphitrite. Taxonomy (NCBI): domain Eukaryota; kingdom Metazoa; phylum Arthropoda; class Thecostraca; order Balanomorpha; family Balanidae; genus Amphibalanus; species Amphibalanus amphitrite. The sequence continues at coordinate 469,410 of NW_024881989.1, forward strand.
TCTCTTTGAGTTCAATACCATCGTCTATGTGAGAAGACGTGACTGTGAGTGGCGGACGAGGACGGCAGGACGACAGTACACAATTTTGGCGACGAGGATAGAGGATTTGCGACTCTCCCAGCTTTAAGGTACAGTGCAGTCGGCTAAGATGGAGGGGATACGTCCGCCAGCTCCCTTGTTAGCCACCCCGGGCAAGCCGCTAACGTCATGGTCTGCTTGGCTATCAGATTTTGAAGTGTATGCCATGGCCATTGGATGGACTGACTGGGGAGAGCAGAGGCGTCAGGCACTGCTTCTCCATTGTGTGGGACAGGAAGCCAGGAGGCTGTTCAGGGCGGAGTGCCCAACAGGGGTCCCAAGTCAGGGCGGTGTTGAGCCAAAGTTTGAGGGGCGCGCTGCTACAATGTCACTGGTCGATGCCACTGTTGACGTACTGAGTCGTTTGTTTGAGAAAAAGTCAGATGTGATCACCGAGAGAGTTTTGTTTCGCAAATGCACCCAGGGCCAAACCACTGTTCGTACCTTTTTGGCGAACTTGAGAGAACGTAGCCAGAGGTGTGCGTTTGGGGCCCTTGAAGACGAAATGATCAGGGACCAGTTCCTAGAGGGGTGCTCGTCTGCTCGTCTGCGTGAACGTCTCTGCAGGGAGGATGATCTGACTCTGCCTCGGTTGGAGGTTGTTGCCCTTGCAGAGGACCAGGCGCTGGAGCGACAGCAGGCGGTGGGACGCTTGCAGACTGCAGCTGCAGAGCGGGAGCATGCACCGGTCAGCGTTGCAGCAACGGCCACCAAGCGGTACGCTCACGGCACGCGCAGTATGACTCCACTTTCAAGACGGAAGGTAAGCCCCTCTGGAGGGCGGGCTGGTACCTGTTTTGCTTGTGGACGTGTGGGTCATTGGAGTGCGGATGAGCAGTGTCCTGCACGTGTCGCCGTATGTCACGATTGTCACCAGGTTGGCCACTTCTGGCGATGCTGCCCGAAGAAGGGGGAGAAGACTGCTGGAGAGAAGCCCGTCGCCAGCGTCCAAGTGCTGTCGGTTGCAGTGACGTCTCCAACTGAAGACACTCGTCCGTACATCCAGCTGAAGGTAGCAGGCAAGTGGCTGAAATTCGTGGTGGACAGTGGGTCAGGTGTCTCCATTTTGCCGTTGGAGCAGTATCAGGCTCAGTTTGGTGACTTACCGCTACAGTCGGCCGCAGTGAAACTTCAGGCCTATGGGGGTGCCGAGTTACCTGTTGCTGGCGTGCTGAAGTGTGATGTTGAGTCATGTGGTCTGTCTGTGTCCGCCTCGCTGTACGTGGTGGAGGGATCGGTAGCACTGCTGGGCCGTAACTTGCAGAAACTGCTCCAGATCTCAGTCGTACATGGCAGTACGGTTTATGCTGTAGCTGATCAGTCAGATGAACATGAAGGATGTTCGTTTCCCCGCATCACAGAGGTTCACAGAATTCGGCTGGTGGAGGTAGCAGCACCAGTTCAGCAGAAGCAAGAAGCTGACGTACACTTGAGTGAGCCGGAAGACCAGGACGCCACCGGCGGCGGCGAGAACACTGCTGACGCACTGTCGCGTCTGCCAGCACCAGTGACGGAGGCAGCTGATGACGAGAGCATCACCGTAGCAGCAGTTGAAGCTCATCTGCAGGCGGTGACGAGGGAGGAGCTGGTGTCGGCATCTCGGTCGGACCCTCAGCTGCAGCAGCTGGCAGAGCAGATCCCACGGCCGTGGCCGACGCGGTACGGAGACTGTCCGGCAGCTCTCAGGCCGTTCTACCGCTTCAGGGGGGAGCTTGGAGCTGTAGAAGATGTCTTGGTCAGGGGAGAGCGTCTGCTGGTGCCGACCAGCCTCCGACAGCGTCTGTTAGCAGCAGCACACGAGGGACATCAAGGAATAGTCCTGACGAAGCAGCGGATCAAGCAGCACTTCTGGTGGCCTGGACTGGATGCAGCGGTGGAAGAGATGGTCAGAGCGTGCGAGGTTTGTGCATCTTCCGACAAGACGGCTACTCCGAGGAACGCTCCGCTGCACCCTGTACCGCTGCCTGAAGGACCGTGGGAGAAGGTCGGGATCGACTTCATCGGGCCGATGGAGGGCGGAGGACAGCGGCAGCGGTTCGCCATCGTTCTGGTGGACTACTTCTCCAAGTGGCCAGAGGTTGGCTTCTGCTCGAGCCCGTCGACGGAGGCGGCGATCGAGTTCCTGGAGGTGGTTGCTTCCAGGGAGGGGTACCCGTTACAAGTGGTCTCTGATAACGGTACGGCTTTTGTGTCCGCAGAGTTCACGGCTTACCTGCGGAGGGTCGGCGTTCAGCATGTACGGGTAACGCCGTACCACCCCAGAGGCGCTGGAGCGGTGGAGCGCATGAACAGAGTGGTGAAGTCCGCGCTGCAGACGGCGTCCAAGGAGAAGCAGGACTGGTCACAGGCGGTGCGCCAGTTCCTGAGGACGTACCGTTCGACGCCTCATGCAACCACCGGCCTGAGTCCGTCGGAGATGCTGCATGGTCGTCAACTCCGGACGATGCTGCATGCACCCACGCACCCTCCGGGTAAGGTAGCGGCCGACAGTGCCCGTACCAGGGACCGTGTCGCTAAACGGCAGAGGCGGCAGAAAAGTGTACTGGGACAGGAGGAACCGATCTGTCAAACCGTCATTCAGTGTCGGTGACTGGGTGAGGTACCGTGTCATGCCTGTGCCCAGGAAAGGTAGAGACCGTTTTTCTGCTCCTCACAGGATCGCTGAGCTGGTTGGACCATCGGCGTACCGGCTGGACAGTGGAGCACTGGTCCACGCCGAGAGGCTGACTCGCTGGACTGGGTCGCCTCCGACCGGACTGGGAGACGCCGAGCAGCCGCAGCTCTCGGACCTTCCCGTCGTCCGCTCCCCGCCGGAGCCGGTCGACGAGCCTCCGGCTGAGGCCACGGCGTCGGCACAGACTCCAGAGCGGCGGCCCGGATCGTCAGCCCGACGTGCGGGGTCACCATCTGCGGCACTCGCGGTGGACACAGCGGCGGCGACGCGCTCGCCGGCCAGTGAGACGAGCGGCTCCGGTTCGAGGTGCTCAGAGTGATGGCACCGCACGCGATCTGGGAGACGTGTTCGTGCACCTGTGCGTTTGTGTCCGTAGGTGTACCTTTGTGTAGGGGGAAAGATGTAGTGTCTGGGCCGCCCGCCCGGCGGGGCGCTCGCGGCGGCACAGCATGCACAGGGGCAGACTGGCCAGCTGGCGGCTGGGCGGCTGGGCGGCGCCCGGGCGGGAGTCGCCGGCCGGGGACTGAGAGGCGCGGAGCGCGCTGTCCTGCATATCTTTTGTTATGTCTCTTTGAGTCAATACCATCGTCTATGTGAGAAGACGTGACTGTGAGTGGCGGACGAGGACGGCAGCGACACTAACAAATAAATACTTTTAAATATTTAAATGACATTGTTTTTTTCAAACAAATCAATATTATTGCTTACATAACTGGCGTTATCTTTAGTTAACACCGTAACGCTGTCGCATCGTGTGCTCCGTTCATCAGTGTTGGCTGTTTATCGGCCGCCCGTCTCTCGCTCTCCAGTGTATCCCATTTACCTTACTGGCGATACAAGGAGAGAAGAAACGAGCGACGAGGGAGATGGTGGAACTTGGAAGGGATAACGAATAGAAAAGGGGCAAGCTGGTCGGATGGGGTGGGTGGCGGAAACCCGCTTCGGCGGAGCCGCCGCGCCGCCCGGAGCCGCCAGCCCGCACTGAGGCTCGCTCCCCTCGCGCTCGCCCGTCCACCGGCCGCGCTACGGCCCCTCCGGCGCTCATCAAGGTCACCGAACACCGGCCCGTACAGTGCGGCTCCGTCATAGGCTTACGGGCGCGCAAGAGCATGATGCTACGTTACCGTTAACTGGCATATAACTGGCGTTATCTTTAGTTAACACCGTAACGCTGTCGGCATCGTGTGCTCCGTTCATCAGTGTTGGCTGTTTATCGGCCGCCCGTCTCTCGCTCTCCAGTGTATCCCATTTACCTTACTGGCGCCAATAACACCCGACAGGACAGAATGTTATTGCGAACATAAGTATGTACGGTATTCGTATTGTTCTATTCACTGGATTCCAGTGACAGGCGCCGGGTCCCCCTGGGATCACTCAGGAAATCGGACAGGCCGAGCGGCAAACTATCAGGGTCAGCCTGGGCGTGCGGTCGCAGCAATCGGAAACGATGCAAATCACCGCGCGACAGACTGTCGGCAGGACCGTTGTCGTTTGTACGTACATAGGCCACGGATAACACGAAACTCTGGCATGCGGATGCGAAGAGAATATGACGCAGTACGGCCATGATTTCGGATTGCTGGACCATCCACGCGACAGGCATCCTACCACGCCCATGTTATCGGAATAAACTCGTACACGCTTCCCAGACCACAGACTGCCCCACAGTACACATGATACGAGAACGGAATGATCTCGAGCCACGTCATGGACTGTGTGTCTCTCGGGTGATACATTCCGGCCACTGAACTAGCCACCATCGCTGGCCAAAACACGCTCCGGTACCCCAGCGAAACTGTCGTGTAGAAAAAACGTCGGCATTCGCGGTACGGTCGTCGGGATGAAACAGCGGGAAAGTGCCGGACCACATCGGAAGTATTTAGCCCACCAGCGTAGGTCGGCGCGTGCCGCCGCGGTGAGACGTACCCGGTGCATGGGCGCGGGCAAGGCTCTATCGCGGGGACGGTACATGCCAGGTCGAGCAGTCTGCGGGTAAAGGCGCGGCCGGGTGGTACACATTTACCGCGTGGACTAGCCGTCCCACGATGGACAAGAGCTCACGCTTGTGCACTTTCGTTTGTGAAGGAGCTCACCGATTGTCTCTTTCAGTCTCTGAAGTTTGTCGTCGGGCAAAGCAACCGTCATAGCCACAGAGTATATGGATACCGAGCAGTGTCAGGACGTTGTGGGCGCCACACATTTCTCGACTGCGAGGGGACACGTATCATATCACAAGTATCATGTATAGCATGGTATGCTCGCTGGGCGTCGGGAGAACCGGACGGTGCTACGAGCCAGAAGTCATCGAGGTATTGCGCACCTGGCCTCTCCACACGCTGCTGAACAATGCCTCTAAACAATCGGCAAAATCGTTAAATATACGCGGGAGCTCCTACTACCGAAACTTAAGCAACTTGAAATAATAATGTCTGTCCCATTTAAGCCAAGCAGTCGCCATTGCTCCGGGCGGACTGGTATCAGCTTGAACGCTGCTCGAATGTCCACTTTAGCGATAGCGCGCCACGGCCGCCAGCTGCGTAAATTAATCGAAACACTTCGTTAACGGGAGTGTAGGACATACAAAATCTTCTACATCTATTCCATCATTTACACTACTACCCGCTGGCTGTGAAAGGTCCAAAATAAGTCTCGTACCTCCGTCACTCTCTTGTCTCTCGCACTGAGAGGGTTAACAATGAACCCCGGCAGCGGCGGCACCCGAAACGGTCCGAGTTGTCCCCGTCGCCACTTCCGCGGCGATGGCCGCTGAAACTCCAGCGTGACGAAACAGGCAGATCTGTTGTTAGCCGTACTCCGACCGTCTGGAGATCCCCGGTAGCCAATTCTGCTCCGTCGACAAACGCTGAACCACAGTGTCCCGCAACGCAGGTGACAGGGTTGGGCAGCGGCGCAGCAGTCTGTCGAGGGCCGCCACGTCAACACCGGAGTCGTACACCTGAGCGTCGTCAGTTGCGACCGCCGGTTCCGTGCTGACGGCCCGGCCTGAGTACGGCCTGGTGGGCCGAACCGGTGTGTTGGCCGTGGGATGCTGCACGCTACGACAGATGTCGCAGCGGGGGTGGTACGACCCCACGGACAGACCGATCCGGGGCTGCATAAGCCCTGTTGAAAATTCCGACACAACGAGTTGGTAGCTAGATTGAATCTCCTGGGCACCGTCACGGGGGCCGGGCCCAACGCCGCCACATGGTCAAAATCGCCGCGGTCATGAGCTGCTGCGGTCGTGTCGCCATGAGCTCACGAGCTCTCATGTCCGCCGTGCGGACCTCCACCATGGAACGGCCAACGCTGCGCCGCAGCAACCAAGCCTGTAGACCGCCATCTGGAAACCGACGGCCGGAAAATGTACACCTGATAGGTAGAGAGCTCTGCGACGCGTGCGAGACTCGGCGACGGACGTCGGCCCTGCTCCGTGCTGCCGTACGACTCACTAACATAGACGCACTTCGAGCGATACGAAGACTCTGCGCAGCTGTGTCGCTGACGCCCGCCAGACGCAGTAAGCGGGCGCGGCGGCTTGGTCAGTGACTGGACATTCGCTGTCGCGTGCTCTTCAAACTTATCCACTTCTGTCCCATGGCTCCGTGCTATACGCTCCATGGTGGCCGCGACATGTCAGGTCCACTGATCGCGCCCCCGCCGACAGCAGCCCGCTGGGCACACCCACGGTGGAGCCGCCACGACGGCGCCCACGTCATGCCGGCACGTGTCGTGGTTCCACCCCCGGCGCCCTGCGTAGCCGGCCCCGCGTAGCCGAAGAAATGGGGGGCACCAGCCGGCGCCTGTTGTCTGAGCCGCCTGATGCTCGTCCGGAAACGACGGTGGCGGTGGGCCTCCAGTCGCGTGGGTAGCTGCATCAGCTCCCCCGTAGTGCAGGCGGTGGGCGCGGCCGCGAGGCCGGCCGCCGCCCGGTTCGTGGTGCCGCCGTAGTGGCTGTCCGCCGACGCCAGTCCCCCACTCGCTGAAGATGGGACGAAACACGGCCTCGGCTGTTCAGCCCGGGAGTGAGCGGCGCGAGTAGTACGGCACTCAGCGGCGCGCTCGGCCCCGTCTCTCGGGGGAACCCCTCCGTAGAGCGCGTCACCCGTCAGCGGCTGGGGGAACGCCCCGTAAGTCGTGGCTGGCGAGCGCACCACTCGCTCCCGCCGCTGTGAGCGGTGCGCCAGGTGGCTGCCTGTCGGCTACAGCCGGCTGCGCCAGCGGCTGACGAGAGCCGGTCTGCTCGACGGGCATGGGCCGCGGCGTCAGACACCGGCGCGGGCGCCGCCCCCTCTGTCCCCAGTGGGCAGCGGAAGGTCGCAGGAGCTGCCGCCGACGGCTCTACTAGGGAGGCGACTCCAGCGCCCGAGCCCCCATCAGGTCTAACACCTAAAATGGAGCACCACGAGTCAGTGTGGAATCAGATCCCGACCAGCACAAAGGGGTAACACTTCAGGGTGCACCATGAAAGGGCAGATTGCAATGCAGACCACAGGGACCGTCACTGTCTGGGATGGGGGGGGGGAGAAGAGTCCGTCCTAAAACTACAGGCTCTGATATATGTCCCTGCCTGACTGAAATTATTCCCCGCGGGAAAAAGGACACGCGCAACCCCTTGTCCCTCGGGCGGAATCCAATGCTGCAATTAACCGTCCACTTGCATACCCGGAAGTCAGTAACTTGGATCAGATAGTAACATGTATTGCTGAATCACGAACGGTAACGAAATCCCTTGTCGCCAGCTAACCTGCGGGCACGACGGGCCACACGCCGTTGCACGTGGTGTGCCGAAGACAAGACACGTGTCGGCTTCTGTTCATGGTGGCGGAACTGCCCTGGCGGACACCAGTCGTAGCGCTCGGGCTACCTCCGGCCGCTGACACCGAACGTAACCGTTAAACGCTTCGCTGGACCATCGTCCCAGTCGACGAATCACAGAGTCATCGACGCCCGCCTCACAGGCAGCCGTGGCGATTCCAATGCGCAAGCTGTGGCTACTAAAGCCGGTGCCGAGCACTGCGCGTAGTATGGCATTGAGGTGACGGCGACTGAGTGGTGTACCGTCTTGCATGACAAACAACGGTGCTGCGCTGGGAAAGCAGGCATCGCGGGCCACAACATATTGCTGTAGGCTACGCACTGGACATGTATCAGTACCAGTGGCCGGCAGCGTGATACACATCGGCTGCCCGTGCTGTCGAGTCTTCTGGACTCCGACGCACCGCGCAATAGGTCATCGTAAGGTAGACATCGTGCCGCATCAAACCACGGCCGGGACAGGTAACAAGGTACTCACTGCTACGAAACCCTCCGTAGAACGCAAGCGTACATGCCGCCCAGATGCAGCGCTGGTCCCACAATGACTGACCGACGCGAGGAAGTCTCATTTTAAAGCGACAGAGCTCATTGACAGTGAGCGGTAGTCGCTCTCTAGGAGCGCTCGTACCATCCGTAACTGGTACCCGTGTATCGCGGCGTCAGTGAAAGGTGGTAGGCCTGCCGGCAGGGCCGGCCGGACTGCAAGTGCAGTCTCCGCACAGCAGCCAAGTATTGCCGCGCCGTGGCCAACGCCAGGCCACAGCGACGCATATGACCCACAAAATAAGCCAACGTCTCGTGACTAGCGGGCACCGGTGGTAGTCTGAACCGACGACAAAAATTCAGATAGCAGTTCTGGCCGGCAGCGTAAGCCCGTTGCGTCGCGATGGACAAACTGTTCACCAGCAACTGACGAGTAGTCGCTGCCAGCGCTGTGTCTCGGCCGCAAGGATGGCTGTCATCGGCCGGAAACCCGGGGTACGTATGCGCCATACTCGCTGCTGTGGACCACAGAAACGTATGCATGTAACGCATGTCGTACTATTAAGTATCGCGCCCTCCTGCGAGGGCGGAATATGTGAATGCTAATGTGACTAATAACACCTATCACAAGCTATTCATTATATCACCTACCGCCATTGCAAAATGTTTCTAACGCAAATCTCGGTCGCACCCAGGCATGACGCATACTGCGCGTCTGCTGCCCGCGTGCGTGCGTGCCGCCGTGCCACCAGCCGCGCGAGTGGGAGTGACAGACTGAAGTCCTTAAGGCAGCGCATCATGATCGGCCGAATACGAGCCGGAAGGGGAGAGATGCAGAAACGGACAATGCGCCGCAGCATACTGATATTAGTACTGCCAACCAGGTATAGTGTCGGGCTCTTATGACTACGCCACTACCGGCTCCAGTGATTAACTCCCACGGGACGGGCCCCGGTCTAACAGTCACTGCCGGCCGCCGGGCGATGTCAGAACCACCACGTACGACCAGAACCGCGGACAGCCGTCCGTCGGGTGCCAGTGGTCCGTCGGGAAGTGGAACGAAGGACGTCTGAGCCAAATGCGGTTACAGGAACGAACACACGACCTACAACCCTCGTTTACACAGTGTGGTCTGTCGGAACGTCAGCAGCCGGATCGCCACGACTGCAAAGCTGAGTATCCAGTCTGACGGACTCACGAATGAGATACAGCGCGGTCGGTCGAAAAAAAAACCGTGTGGGTTGTAAGAGAAAAGCTGCAGCCGGGTCGCCGTGACTGCAAGGAGTAACCCGTTTAACTCATGAATGAGACACAGTGAAGTCGGTCGTGTAGTGTTGGAAACGTCAACAGTCGGGACGCCAAGACTGCCATGCCGAATAGCCATGGTCCGAACCCCGCGAATGGGACACAGTGCGATCAGTCGTGAACAGCGTGATCGGTCGAGAACGTCAGCAGCCGGTCGCCAAGACTGCAGTCGGA